>NC_089725.1:12579932-13179932 GCF_035083965.1 Branchiostoma lanceolatum
GTCGAATCAGCATATTTGCGTCTCTCTCTCTCTTTCTCTCTCTCTCTCTTTCTCTCTATCTCTCTCTGAAACATAATGTAGAACTGAGTAGTGATCTAAACAGGATGGCAGCAGCGTTAAACATGTACTAAAGCAATGAAAATGCAATACTGATCTCAAGCAGTTAAGGACGTCGACACAAACACACACATACACACAGAGGCACACACAAACACACACACACACACACACACACACACATACAGACGCACTCTCACACAAACGCAGACAAACACACACAAACAGAGAGGGAGAGAGAGAGACAGAGTATGCGACATGGAATTTCATGATATCAATCAGGAGAAAAAAGCATATCATTTCCTTGGGTTTTCAATAATTACTTTATTCAATATCCACCACAAGCCCAGTTACCATAAAGAGGCAGGTTGTCCAAAATACTTTCTACGAAAAGATGGTATCCTGTTTTCATAACAAGAGTCGAATCTCTCCGAGAAATATTTTTAAGAAAAAAAAGGAAAGATAAAGACTGACGAAAAATAGCAGGTACGCATTCCTCCTTCTAGTTGACAGACGCAGATAAATGTATTCAATTTGATGAGTTTATATGAGCATTGAAGGTATAGGCAAAAAATATCTTATTTCGTTACTCTTCTATGGTAGATTCCACATTAAGTCACCATACTAGTACTGACAACATGAAAATATAGAAAACAATAAGGCGTTAACTAAACTAAAAGACAAAGGAAAAAAGAAGATTGCAAAAAAGAAGAAAAGAAAGAAAGAGAGAAAATGGCTCTCACTATTTAATGCACCCAACTTTTAGATGTAGTTTGGCGTTCAACCCCTTGTTAACGTTACCATAAAAATGACATACACTCCGTCGATCGGCGCAGCTGACAATCCACCCATAATGATGTTGTCAACTTGGGTCCTTCCCTGAAGAAGCGGACATCACAAACCACGTGTTAATAACCCACCACATGACAGGATAATAATGCTAATAACTACACAGGGCATTATCGTGTAACAACTTGTCAATCTAACGGCACTCTCTCCAGCTACGCGAGTCATGATTGGATCATTAGATCACATTTTCCTGTCGTACCTGACAACTCTAGAGGCAATTTCCCGTGTTTTTCTGGACTAATGCGAGACATGGAAAAAGTGTTATTTTGGCTCTCGAAGCCGTTTTACCGGGGCGGATCTATGTATTTCTATCAAGACAAATTGTGGGAACTATGAAATAATTACAGTTTACAATACGCTTTGAATGTTAGTGAAGGTTGTCGTTTTGCGTGTGTTTCGGCTGGGAAATAATGGGGGTATTATTGCGTACATTTCGAATAAAAATCAAACAGTTCAAGAATGTTTGTGTGTTTGTTTTGTTACATATGCAAACACAATTGGATTTATGTTACCATAATGGAATACGATGTAGTTTGAGATGTAACGAATTTGATTCGAAATCTGACGCGCAACACCTTTTCTTTGTTTCTTAATTCTTCCTCTATTTTCTTTTATTTATTCCTTTTTTTTCCTGTAGCAGTGATTTTTTTTCTAATCTGCTTTATGTGATATCATTGTGTATGAGAATATTTGAAATATAACACAGTACAGAACACTTCTCTATGGATAACACACTTCAAAATGGTGCAATAAACTAGCTATAGTACTTCCTGGGAGTATTATTTTCCTTTTTTTACGGTGAGTAAAGTAAAATGGAATATTTGATATTCAGGCCCCGTTGTCCATTCCGTACGCAAGTGAGTGGACAAAAATCACTCCTGACATTTCCTAACCTTCATGTACGGGTAAAATTGTCCGGCTTTTGATCACACAAAGAAGGGTAATTTGTGACAGAAAGGGGCGCAAATTGCGGCGGCGGCAGCGGCGGAAAAGTCCCTGAGAGCATAGTGGAAAGTACGCTGAGAGCGAAGTAAAGTGGAAAGGACCCGCGCGCGCTCTCGCTTCACAGTAGACGACGTTTTTCACCTTTCGCCAAAAGAGAACCTCGCAGGAGGATAATTTTCCTCGGCTGCGTGACCCATGGTGCTTGAGAAATGCATTTCCTTCTTCGAGAGGGAGCTGCCTAAGTGGCCAGCCCTCTCGTCTTCCATTGGGGCCGCCGGAAAATTCGTTTGTGCACCCGCCAGGAGAACTGAAGCACCACTTGTCCGCGCTTTCTCATCGGCGGGGATGAAAATGAAGCTATTGGTGAACCGGGCTCTTCGGCAATCACGTTGTCCTCTCGCGGCAGTCGATTACTCCTCCGCCTAATGGAGCAATAATAGAGCAATTTCTCCTGCGAGCGACTTTTCCCCCTCCCAAAGTTGCGCCTTAAAGACGTCACTGTCCTACATACTTAAAGAAGGGAAAATGTCAGAGTGTCACAGGTCAGGTCTCATCAACGCCCGCCGATGGCCACGTCTTACGTAAATTGGTAGACTTTTACCAAGAAGTTTGGCGGGCTGTCCGCTAATATTGCCGAATGCCATTTTTTGGGTGTGGAATAGACAGAAAGGTCTAGGCATAATCGGCGAACACATGTCACAAGTGTCAGAGGTTAGTGAGCCAGGACATCTGTGACCGCGCCGGGTTCGAGTTTTTTTTAGATATATGATTGTTGTTCATGCCGTCACCTTGTAATTTGCATACGTCGTGTCCTAAGTGCATGCCAAGAGAACACTTCGTGTGGAGAAATGATGTATGGATGTGCAACAAGTACTGGTATTGTTGGAAAGGTTGTCCTGTTAAAACACGCATACATACACACACACACACACACACACACACACACACACACACACACACACACACACACACACACACGCACACACACACACACAAGCAACAAAATAAAACAAATATTGATATATGAATCATTTTCCTTGTCTCTCTGACAAAGTATTTTAAGTTACGTCACTTCATTCACTCCTTTGACTATGACAGTACATTCCAATGCTGCTGCATAGTTTTCACCGCAAGTGTGTGTGTTTGTTTGAATTGCGCTGAAGTAACCTACAGTTGAATCATAACAGAAGCAAAAGACTCAGAAAAGTTCTCCCCCACACACACGCACACGCTCAAAACGCAAAAAACAAACATCCGTTTTGCCTTTACATTGATATCTTTAATCGAAAGAAAATCGTGACACACTAAATTCCTAAAAAATGAACGTAGACAAAACACAAATACATGCCTAAATTCTTTGAAAAGACAACAAAAAAGTGAAATAATACACTATTACATCAACATGATATTCTTGTATTAAACGTCTATTATGAGATAGTCAGTCATTTTGTGCAAACTTATTTTTTCCACTGCAGAAAGATCAGCCACCTAAAATTCATTGGATAAAAAGATAGATTAGATAGACAGATAGATCGATAGATAGATAAATTGATCGATAGATTTTGCCAAAAGAGAAAACAGTGTGCCGTATCCAATATCACAAGGCAGCAAATATTAGTATCCGATTTTACTTGTTTCTGATTTTTTTCAGACTTAGCTGTGAGGTTGAAGCAAGACAAATTTACGCTCCTCGACGTATATGTCTATTGAAACTACTTGAATTCAATTGTTTTTGAGCCCATTTTCCTGAACTGTTTTCTTTAATTTTCTTGCTCATCCCTCTTGTGGCATCTTTAGGAAAAAAAGAAGGTTTGCGGGCAAACGAAAATGAACCATCCATCAACAAATGAGATTGTGGAATTAAAACCGTCGCTTAGACTGGGGTCAGACATAACATTTGTCCCACGCAATTTCGCTCAGATTTCCTTGTTAGTGAGTTTATTGTGATCCCGGGTTTTTCATAGCTCATACTTTAACATAATAACCCGTAAATTGGGTTGTTAGGCGTGTGTTCTATCACTGTGCAGCTGCGTTTCGCATTTGCCTATTGTCAACATATGACCGTTAATAGCAAGGTAGAAAACTTGATCTTTGATACAATGTTCCATCGCGGGTACAATGCATACTCATGACGATATTTGGTACTAAATGGACGAGGTGTCACCTGCTTTACTAGTACGTATAACAGCGTTTACGTCAATGTGTGGTATGAAACAAAATGTGAAGAGAAATTGCGGAGAAATCATGTTTTTTTCAACCTCACGTGGGCAAATTTTCTTTGAAAAAACCAAACACACAACAAGCCCTTGTCCTCAAAAACGTACGTATTGCCAATGTACATATGACGAAGGCAAAATTGACGCGCGCTTTTGCAATGTTTTGCTAATGAGAGAGTTGAGTAAAATGTCGTCTGATTTGGTTCACGCCAAACGGTGTCATACGTCAAGGTGTCGTCAGAAACAAACGCCATTTCGATAGAGACTATGGAAAAATGTTGTACATTCCAACCACAATCAGAGAAAGTTTGTTTGAAAAGGTATTTTCTTTTATCCTCAAGGATATCTGACGTGCTGTGTCGCTAATGAGAGAGCCATAGTGTCGTGTGCGTAAGATGGTCTGTGCTGCGTCAAGAAAGTCGTCGAGTACATGCATCTCTCCCTCGGCACTAGCGTACAAAAGTTTAGAATGACGAAGATGGTCTAATGAGGCAGCCATTAGGGACATGTCGTCTGCTTGGAAACCACGTACTAAACTGTGTCGTGCCGCGACGTGCGTCAACCATATTGTTGAGAACAATGTCGTAAAGCTCTCCTCTCACTGGACCCGCGGCAGAATTGACCCGAATTGACAAAGCACGAATTTCATCGCCAAAAACAAATCTTTTTAAGCTTTGTGTGTTTTGTTGTCTTTTTGGTCATACTTGTACGTTTTGAACGATATTCCCATTATAAAGTAAAGGATAACACATACAAATCCAGTTCAGGACGCAGCGACGCCGCCAGCGTGCCGCGGGTCCAGTGAGAGGGGGGCTTTAGGAACAATGCACCGAGAATGGCACAGGTGTATTTTACGTAACTCACGAATATCTAGACCATACTTTTGTGAAGAAATATCATCCTCTAAAATACAGACCTACATGTATATTTCTATGTTATATTTCTAGTAATTACAATTAAGACTTTGTACAACTTGATCAGAAATGTACATGAAAATACAGCAAGCTTATAAACCGTTAAAGAACGTACAGTGTAGGGAGAATAACAGATTCGCCTGCTGTGCAGTACGTATAACGGCGTTCTACGTCAATGTACGGTACAAAACATATTTTGAACGGAAATCGTGGAGAAATTGTGTCTTTTTCGACCTCGCGTGGAGAAATTGTCCTTGGAAAAAACACAGCAAGCCCTTGTCCTAAAAAAAAACACGTATTGCCAATGTACATATGACGAAGGCGAAATTAGCGCGCGCTTTTGCGATGTTTTGCTAATGAGAGAGCTGAGTAAAATGTCGTCTGATTTGGTTCGCGCCAAACGGTGTCATACGTCAAGGTGTCGTCAGAAACTGTGGGAAAATGTTCCAACCACAGTCGGAGAAAGTTTGTGTGAAAATGATTTTTTTTTATCCTCAAGGATAGCTGACTGGCTGTGTCGCTAATGAGAGAGCCGTGGTGACTTGCGACCCTTTTTTTTCATTCCGTGTGCGTAAGATGGTCTGTGCTGCGTCAGGAATGTCGTCGAGTACATGTACCTCTCCCTCAGCACTAGCGTACAAAAGTTTAGAATGGCGATAGTGGCATTATTTTTTTCTAATGAGGCAGTCATAAGGGACATGTCGTCTGCTTGAAAATCACTAAACTTAGTCGAGCTTATTGTTGAGAACAATGTCTTTAGGAACAATGCGCCAAGATGGCACAGGTGTATTTTACGTAATTCACGAACATCTAGACCACATTTCTGTGAAATATCGATCCTGCAAAATACAGACCTAGCGTATCTCTGTTAGATTCTAGTAATTACAATCAACCTTTTTTTTAATTGTACAGTCAGTAATGTACATGAGAATTCAGCAAGTTTATAAACCGTTAAAGAACGCACAGTTTAGTGAGAAAAACGAATTTTGACACAAAGAAAACAGGTAATTGTGCAAAATTTGTACTATGTCTTTATGCAACATTACAAATAAAATAAAAACATGAAAACAGTTTACGGGTCCGTTTCTTTGTTCATTTTATTCACTTCCTAGAATCAGTTCGTATCCTACAACAACTTAACACAGTATCTTTACATCAAATGTATACAAATAGCGTAGCTGATCTTTTAAGATAGGAAACCACCAAGTAACTATTGAGGCTTTGATAATGCTTGAAATGTAAAAGCACGATGTAAGTGTTGTTAAAGACGATGCTTCAGTGTTCCACTCGTAGCTACCACCGAATTCGAAAGAAGCCCAAGAAAAGAAACATTTGGTTGGTTGGTTCGCTGTGAAGAGGGTTTAGGTTGATATTTTTGTCATCATGAGGAGGTCTTCAAAATGTCGGCGATGACTGAATGGGCAAATAAAGTATGTGGTGAAGTCTGGAATATAAGTTGTAATAAGATCGCTGTTTGTTGATAATTGTATTGTTATGGATAACGTTTTTATAAAATGTTTCGACCATATTCCGTATACCTCCAAGATTTTCATAATTCATAAAGAAAAAACATCAGTTGTTGGATGCTAAATTAAAGTTATGCAGAAAATTATTTTTTTCTGTCTTTTCCCATTTGAAAGATAGAACATTACTATGGTACATTACTAATGAATTCTGAATGCATTAGAATAACACAAAACAGTTTCTTTTGATACTGAAAAAAAACGACGCATTTTTCTCGTCAGAATACAGACTATAACTGTGCGATAGAAAATCAAATGTCTGTGTAGAGAAATATTTTCTGATACTTACAAAGTTTTCCTAAACAGAACTTTGTCCCACACAAAATAACTTCCTTAACGAGAACGATATACCGTGCATTGATGTAGAAACACATTTCTTCACATAATTAGCCATGCTCGCAAAACACGATCAGGTCCTCTATCAAAAGAAAAAGAAAAGAAAGAAAGACAGAATAAAGTTGTCGGTATCAGTTTTCGGTTGATCATTGTTCGCGCGTGACCGGGGCCCTTGTGTCGCCCGTGCGGACCGTTTATCGATCCTCCCTGACGCCTGGAGTCATCTTCAGAAACAAAGGGAGCTCCGTGTCTTCAATAGAGACCGCCTCTTCACCTGTTCCGGGTTCCTAGCCGTTTTCTTCTCCTCCAGACGCAAGGGGGTCTAACTTTCCAGTGGGAATAATGAGGCGTCCGCTTCTGTTGTTTAGAAGGTACGCACAAACAAGGGTAAAGCCGGGTCGAGCCGCGTTGTGGGCATCGCCAGTCGCGTGTGGATCGAGTAGGATTAAGTACTGGCGTGTCGAAGATGAAACAATTAGCTGGTATTTCTGTACAGGCGTTTAGAGTGTCTGCGGTCTTTTTGGTAGTCAGAGGAATTTGGTGCAGTTTAGATACCTCCACTCCTTGATTTTTTTTTTTTGGTTTCTGTCGGCTAGCTAAACTTCCCGCCATCAAAAATTAAATTTTAAAGAACATGATTCTTGTTAGCATCAATCTGCAAACGTCTTTACTGTCAGAATGTGTTTTTGTTGAACACTTTGATAAAAAAACAATGATACAATTTGTTTGAGATGAAGCTTTTGAGGTAAATTTCTTGGTCGGCGGTAAGGTGTATTTGTATAATGCCGCTTCCCTTGCATTGCATTTTATCAGCTTAGGCATATTTCAGCAAGTACATATTTTAGTACAAGTACGCTACCTTTACCACCACTTTCGTTCTAAGAAGTGAGAAGTCACACAGCAAGCACTTTTTCCGCACGTTATGATACACTGGAAAAAATTCCAAAACAGACTTTCTCACTGGAAACAACTAAAACATATAATCAGGATCCGGAGAATTTGCTATTTTTGCCTTATGTTTCTATGGTATTATCACTTTTAGTCAAGGGTATCCGACACCACGCCACCACAAAACCCCGCTCTCTACATGAAATAAATGATTCAGAATTTGTCGGTCGGAAAACTGGTAGAAGACAGCCTTAGACAGTGTCAATTACGACCTGGCATTGCTTCGAGTCATCGCGATGTTTTGGACAGGACAAAGAAACGCCAACAAACTAAAGACACTTCCAATACAGGGGAACTTTTGTGACCCTTAAAATCAAAGATAACAACTTCAGTCACGGCAGTTCGTTTTTTTTTTTTGAAGTGTATCTTTAGATTTCTTTCTAACAGATGCGAACATCTTTTTTATTCACACGGTACGGATAAAACGTGTTGCACCATAAGCAACACTTTGTCAAGATTGTTTTGTTTTCTAAAAAACGAGATGAGTCGGGTAAACGATTAACAAGATGATTCACACTAATTCCGCCAATTTGTTAATTTGAGGGACTTTCTTTTTGCACACAGAAAGAAATTTTAGTGTGTATTTTTGTGTTCCCAGTCGACTAGCTACACACCATTGTTTCAGAGATCGTTTACACGCAATGTTGATGAATTGGCCGTTAAGATGACAGGTATGTCGTGTGCTATGTTTACAGGGGGACTGAATTATGTTACCGCGCGCAAAGACTTTAAACACTTTATAGCCTGTTTGATTTTGATACTACATTTCCCGACGGATGTAAAACAGTAAAACTGGGCATATTTGTTTCTTAAAGGACAAATTTGACGATAGGTCGTTTAAAACAAAACTAAAACGCTTAACGACTTAGCGGGAAAGAAATATAATATCTTTTCAACCGGAAAAATATTCTTTAATCAGATCAAACATGACGTTTTCGTCAGCAGTTACTTGAAAAAAAATCAAACTAGGACACTAAACAGAACTAGATTTCATTCACTAGCACTATACTTTATTGATTGTACTCAAAAGAAAAACGACAAAAGATAGTCCATGGAATTTTGCTCAAGTAAAAGTGACTAAATTTGATGAAATCGTATTCTAGAATATCAAACACGCAAGACTTTTTATTTTCTAAGGTTTTGCATGCAAGGTAAAGACATTTCGTTTAAACTTGTGTGTACAATCAGTACATTTTTCACAGAACCAAGTAGCATTTAAACTATTTCAGAAACACTTTTCCAAACTCGTGAATGGTTTCTTCAGGTTGGTAAAAAAACGGATGATAGAGTTCTTTGTAAAATAACCAAAATGAATCTACCTGTCAACGTTTTAGCATTGCTTCTGCTACCTTCCATAGAGCAATACTGACTGGATCTATCTACCAGTGGTAACTAGAACCAGTCAGTATTGCCATGAGGAAGGTGGGAAAGGACTGTTGAAAAATTGTCAGGTAAGCTCATTTTGTTTGTGTTGCAAAGTGTATTGTCATCTATTTCTTATAACATGATTCACCTTAAAGAATGATAATGATGCTACTATCAAAATATGAATATCACAGCAGAGCAAAATAAAACATTTTCTTGTGATTCAATACTAGTACTTTGTATTGGCGGTTCTTGTGTCGTAATGCCGTCAGCGTTCCACCGCCGTCTTTGACGATGCCAAAAAAGCAGTGGTACAATCATACGTTTCTTGCCGGTCATAACTGACAAAAATACGTGTTTTTATCACTTTTTTGAAATTGATTTCATGGCAAATTAGTCCTTCTTTAGAACATTCAGAATTAACCGTGCCATTCTTTAGAAATGTCGTCGGTAAGAACATATGGCGATACTGTATACCAGGACAACGTTTTCGCTACGTATCTGCTACCTCTACCGTAACCGTTGAATGATATAGAAATTCTTAATAGACTTGTAGTAGATTGCAAAAGACAACACGGATGTGATCGACTTATAAATATATTTGTGATGTCTTTGTCTAATGCTAGGGTCACATTTCTAAGTCGGGGACCGACCGGGCTGTTTGAGAAAACTATGAATACAAAATGCATATCCAGAATAAACATAACTTATGGCATTTTTTTTTCATGCGTGTTGTGTGTTTGTTGTCTGTCATATCGTATTTTTCATTCCCACAAGCTACCCGTCCGGGCCCCGCTTTAAAAATGTGACCCTAGCATAACGTAGAAAATACGTAATCTAAAAATCATTGAGCATTCACAAAAATGTATGTTTGGGTTAAAGATATCTTCTCAGAGACAAAACAGGAAGAAACGTTTGGAAATATAAAAGAAATGGAAAACGATATTACTCAAGGAATAGAGACACACGTCAGCTTTTCCTAAACACTGGATCACATTCAGATTTTGTTTTAGTAACATCATAACAACGCTTGGTTCAGACCATGGAAAAGCCGAATTTTGGAGGCAAGTTTTTGTTGATGATTTACCTGTAAGACCGTTACCAAAAAATCTTCAAACAGATAGCCCAAAGATTGCTTACCTTTATGAATAAAATAAGTTTTTATTGTGTAGAAGTAGTGGGTAAAAAAATAAAATCTATCATGTGAACCACAGCGAAAGCAGTCCTTCGTATGGAGTCACAAACGTATACACGGTGACCACCTGGCCAATGTGACCACTTTTTCGTGGTCTCTTAGATCAGTTTCCCAAATTAAGACACAAACATTAAGAATTATGTCTATAGTGACCACCTGCCCACATAGACCGAAGTTCATCGGTCCCCTTGGTGGTCTTTTTGGGCAGGTTTCACTGTATTCTGAATTCAGAGGAGACTTTTGTCTTATTTCTTTAAATGTTCAATGAATCAATAAAGAAAGCATTAGAAAGTACCAAATCCTCATGATTTTTTTTTTTTTTTTGTATTCTGAACCGGTATCGTAGATTATCATATTCAATGTAGCAGTCTTTAGATCCTAACAATTTTCTTTCGTTGATCGCGAGTGTGTAATTCAGCTTGCCGAATCGGACAGGAAATAGTCACAACATATGACGTGGGCCCAGAATTATAATCTTACAGCCTTCTATTTCCTGCGTGTACGTAGATAACTCCTTATAGTAAAAGTGGTTATTAGTATAGGAAAGTGCCTTTTCATTTTGTATTTCAATAAGTGAAGTTTTTTTGATAAATTAAACATGAGGATTGACTTTTGACACAGGAAAAAGACCTTGTTCGATTTTTAAGTTAACACTTATGGAAATTATTCAAACAAAATGTAAACACTTTTTATGTATACTAACTCTTTTTCTTAGCAACTTGTTTTAGCTTGTCTTTGGCTTCCTTGATGCAACTTGCAATCGAAAACTAATTCGTAGACGATAGAACATTGTTTTTCGAAAAAGGAAACCGTAAAATAAATTTCGAAATTGAAGGGTTACAAATACTGTATTTCGAACACAAGACTAGTAAAACGCCATAGAAACGTTTCGCTTCCATACTAATGTGGCTTCATTTTATTTTGTCTGTGCTAGTTTGAACTACAGCACAACTTTGTCATATGCTGATTTCACATTTTAGTTATCATTTTCCCCCTCCCTAAAAATGCACAAAGTACATAAAAAAACAAAAGCTATTCCAGAAAAAGAAGGAATTTCAAATTTAAAAAAAAAAGATATCCCTCTATAGGCCACGCTGTATAAAAGAAGACTCTGGGTTGAATATAGATTAAACGGATTTCCAACAGCAAATGGGTTTACTCGTCTAAACATCCGTTTGCATTGTTCTAATATCATGTTACACAATGGCATTTTGTTATTTTCATATCATATGATTTATATTAATCTTATTTCCAACAGCAAATGGGTTTTCTCGTCTAAACATCCGTTCACATTGTTCTAATAACATGTTAAACAATGGCATTTTGTTATTTTCAATAAACAGCTAAGTGGGAACAACTCTTTCCCTGTATATCTTTTTTTTCTTCTCTCACCGACCCATATTATACAAGATGACCTCTATACACCTTTACATTCTAAACAGCATCGAGATGAAAACCGCCAGGAATTTATACAACCCGCGTTCACTTCGTCGCGCCTGGCTGACCCGACAATTAAACCTCTGAAAACACGGAATCACGGCGAACATGTCAGCGCGAGACAAAAGCCTGTCGGCCGGGCCCGGGCTTCAAACGTGTGCGCAGTTTATTCAATGTTTATTGACTGATGCCTATCATGGCAAACCAACAGTGCAATGATGGAAGCAAATATATACACATGACCCCGCGCTCAACTTTACTCTCAGGGATCTATAAACGAACTTAGAACTCCAACTGTCAAGCTTTTCCACTGGACGTACAAAAAAAGATATTGCATTGACAGAAGTAAATATTATGCCAAACATCCTTACCTTTATATCTCAGTTTTACCATCCAGTCCTTTGTTGAAGTGTACAAGAATAAAGTTGAGGTTTGTTGTTGATTCCTCTTAAAAACCGCTAAGTTGATACCGATTTTGTTTTGGAGCTGTTTTCGCCAACACAGTGCGACACAACACGCGGGGGCAGCGCTCACTCTCTTTCTCTCCAAGAGTGATCGAGCAGCGGGTTAGAAATGTAAGAGTTCGTGACGATGCTATGATTTCTGTTCGCTGTTAAGCGATGGGACTCTCTCTCTGACCGTGTATGTGTTCGGTTCCTATCGGTAAGGCACACACACGCAAGCGTTAACGTTAGCTCTGCAACCGGTGTGCCAACACTTTAGACACGCCATAAACGCTGAAGTATCATTCACAGCAAGCCTGGGCGATAATAGAACCCAAAAAGGCTGGCCCAGAACTCACATTTCGTCTCTTAAAAACCCTCCCGCATTCACGAAACAAACATTTCCAGAAGCAATGTTTTCTTTTTTTTCCTGAAACCAAAATTGATTGAGCAACGCTCGTACCCGTCTCCTAGTTGAGGAGACTACTTATCCAGTATAATATCTTTCAACGATGTGTAAATTTGAATAGTGATATACTCCACTCTTGTCGTCTAAAGAGCTCTTTCAAAAAGGGAAACACGCGCAACGTTGTGTTGTGTTGTGTTCTGAGAATATGCCGCTCTCCTTTTGATATGGAAACGCCGTATCGCTTGTTTTCTTTTTGCCCCCAAAGGAGTTAATTTTACAACTTGGCAAGAAAATTCCACCGGACAATTTAGCAACAATAAAAAGGGACCAATCACTTTTATTGTGCAAAGAAATGGCGAGCAAAATGGGTTATTGTCATGCTACTCGGACGATTTAACTGTTCCGTACGGCCCATAATAGCGATACACATTCCCATTTGTGTTGTTTATCTGTTCCATTGTTTAGCCATTGGCGAAATTGGGATCTTCTCCAACGAGATATTGTCTAAATTGATCGATTTTCACACCTTTTGAGAAAGGTAACAACACGTGTGAAATGACAAAGAATGCTCGCCCCACGAACGTACTTGGATTAAGAATGGTAGGTGAATGAAATCTCGGGGGAGAACTCGTGGGTTTAATTTCTACATCTGCGTGTTGACACTGTGTTACTGTGATGCATATAGGAGGCAGTGGGGCTGTGAACGGGACAATAGACAGTGTCACACGTGTGTGGGGTAACCCGGGAGAGACAACGTCCGGATTTTTGCCTCACCAGTTGGTCTGGCACCGTTATTCAATGGACGTTGTCTTGCGAGTCCAAGGTTTACGAATCATATGAAATCTCTCACCTGTGTGTGTATGTATGTGTGTGTCAGTCGACAGGTAACAATCCCACCAGGTGTGCGTGTGTGTATTACCAACGTGTGAAAAGTCTGAGTTAACTACCAGTTTCCTAGGAACTACAATCGCAACGTTGTCACGACGAAAAATGCGAAATCTAGGACAGTTTGTAGAATATATAAATACGCTTCGGATTGTGACTGGGGTCTGTAATTTCCCTACGTGCAATCATATTTCATATGGGACAGATTTATACGTTTATGGACCAATCAGACTAGTTACTTATTTTCTCGGCTCATGCCACTCCTACACCGCAAATCAAAAAAGATTTCACGTCATCCGTTTGCCGAAGCCATGGGAAAGACCCAACCTCTTGTGAATACGTAATGAGGTGCGCTGGGCGTTCTGATTGATACTATCCAACGGGCCTGACTGGGTGAGCAGGACCTGGCCAATTGTGTCCCCTTCACGTCAAGCACCTTGTTTGCCACTTGAAGGTTTGAAACCCCGCCCCCAAACTCAGCCAAGACAAGGCTTCCCAATTAAAGTAAACAGGGCTAGGAGGCGCGCGCAGCTTGGAGCCCCCCGGTGCCGTGCGATTGAAGCTGGTATAACAAGGCGGCCCACACACAGTTTGAAGACAGCTCACCTCTAGCCGAGAGCGAATAGGACATCGCGCTTGATCCCTTGCGCAAATTTGCCTCCGCTCAAGCATGGAGTCCATAAGCCCTAAGCAAACGACCCCGTTCTCCGTGACAGACATCCTCAGTCCTCTCGAGGAGATGTACAAAAAACCCATGGACGGCACGATGACTGGAGGCTACGCGGGGACGATGAACGCCGCCGCCGGCATGGGAGCCGGAGGGTACCGCCAACAGGTGACTCAGCCTCTGCAGCACCAGAGCATGAACGTGCCGGTGTCCAACCCGTACATGCACGTCCCGACTCAACTGTCTCACGGCATGGCCAACCCGTACTGTAACGGCAACGTGTCGGACCTGCCGCACTACAACGAACACGTCCGCAACACGGCGTCGTCCTGGTATGGAGCCAACCCCGACCCACGCTTCTCATGTAAGTATTCCTCCAATGTTCAGTATTTCCGAGTCGTTCGACCCCGGCCGTCGGTCTTATCTCCAACCCGGCCCTGCGTTCTGTCACCCTCGCCCGAAACCCGTAACTCACATCCGCTCCCTCCAGCCCGGTCGCCTAAGTCTTGTTTGACAATCTGTGTCCAGTATTTATAAAAATCAAGAGTGCCGAAAGAGGGCATAAAATTGATGCAGTGAAGGGCACTACAGGCCCGTGAACGATGGCCCACGAGTTGGTTTATGCCCCTATCTCGTGCGGACTCTAGAGTCCTTGTACCTTTGTAGCTCGCGCGGGCCAGCTTGAGCTGAGGAGGATTCTTGATTTATGAAATGTTCTTCCACGCAAACTTCAAAACCTGAAGTATTTATATTTGGCCTCCAAGCACAGAAACCTTACAAAGGGAATTGGGGCAGTTGTTCCTCTCAACCCCAATACACACAGCAGTCCACGAGCCCTAAGGTCCGATTGTGTTAGAGTAACGCACAAGTGCAATCGACATGCGTCTTCAGAAAATAGCGCAAACTTTTCACGCTTAAAGGCAGCTTTGTATTTCTCTCAGGCAAGGACTACTGTAGGTCTTTTTGAAAAAGAAAAAAAAAAACTTCCAACGCATTCTTTCTGCCCTTATCTTAATGGCTTTATTCAAAGGACTCCGCCAACTATCAGTGGGATACGACTCGTTTGGCTTTGTCTGACGGAAGCCTGCAGAGTTTTGACACACAAATCCTCGCCACACGTACACATAACCTCTGGACTAAATCATTTTCGGATATTTTGGTTGACACCTCACAATAACGTCTGTAAGAAAGCGGCTCTGCTAGGAGGGGGAGAGAGAGACAGGCTTTTTCTTCAGAAGGAAAAAATACAATAAAGAAAGCCTGGCCTGCTAACCTTTAACCATGACTTCTTTGCCTTTTTACGGAGCATTTTGCGAGTCATTGTCATCTAAAAGCCCGTCGTTTTCCACAGTTCCACGGCTGATGGGAGGTCACTCGGGAGGTATGGGGAACATGGGCATGTCTCTCGGCACCATCGAGGGGCCCAAGCCGATCTTGCCAACCACTCAGCGCCGCAAGAGACGAGTGCTGTTCTCCCAGGCGCAGGTGTACGAGCTCGAGCGGCGGTTCAAGCAGCAGAAGTACCTGTCGGCGCCCGAGCGCGAGCACCTGGCTCAGCTCATCAACCTCACGCCGACGCAGGTGAAAATCTGGTTCCAGAACCACCGCTACAAGTGCAAGCGGCAGGACAAGGAGCGACAAAAGTCCACTACAGACCAGCCTTCACAGCAGCAGCAACAACAGCAACAACAACCACAACAACAACAACCACAACAACAGCAGCAGCAACAGCAGCAGGTTTCACAGCACCAGGCGGGGCAGGTGCAGGGGCAAGCCGGCCAGCAGAACATGTGTGCCGCCGGCAACTCACCTCGGCGCGTCGCCGTGCCCGTCCTGGTCAAAGACGGCAAGCCGTGCGGAAACACTCCCTCCACGACCCCGGTCACCGGCGTCACGGCCAACATGTCCGCGGCCACTCCGCAACTCAACCCGCAGAGTCAGGCTAACATCATCGGTACCACCGTAGCCACAGTCAACGTCAACGGACTGAACTCTCACATGAGCTCCGGAAACTATGCGAACAACATGTCTTCGTGCTCATCTTCACAATACCTTCTACAGCAAGGTAGAGCGTGGTGAGAGACAGAGAAAGAGAGAAGGGAAAAAGACAACACTGACACTAAACACACCCTACAAAACTGTCCAAGTGTCGGTTAGGAACATTTTTCGGTCGCTCGCTAGTTTTTAAAAACTATGTCTAGAGCTGAGGGCTTTTTACGTACTAGTATATAGATGTGGGACGTGTCAGTATTGTAGCAGGCCATGACTGAGTATTGTGCCATACATGTAGAACGTGCTGCAACGAGCGTTGCGATTTTCTACAAAAGTTGTACCTTTCTTGAACTACAACTATGTAGAACCCATACCAGAACATAGGCAGTATTGTCAGAGGAAAGTAATGTTTTTTACGTAAGGTCCCAACTGTAAAAGCGTCGAGAAACCTGCCAGGAAAAGAAGAATGTCACCCCAGAAGTTTATTAGTTACATTTTGTTGTGTCAGGGTGTTATACAAACTCCGTAGTGTCGGCACAGAAAACAGGTAGGTTGACACTCTGTCAGCATCAGCTGTGTCCCAAATTCGGTAAATATGAACACGGGAACAAAGAACGGACACGGCAGATGTCTTCTCATCCAAACATTTCTCTCAACAATTAACCAACCGAGCGCCGTAGCAGGCATTAGGTAATCGCGATCGCACAATCGTAACTACAATCTCCAACATTTTTGCTGTTGTTCAGTCTTCTTCCCTGTTCGAGTTCTACCATAGCACGAGGAGCTTTTGCGGTAAACAATCAGATCACGTTGTATTGATAAAAACGATTACTTGTAGAAAAAGGTCTAGATTTATGAAGAATTTGTATGAAAGATTTACAGAGGAAGTAAAGGAAAAATTACAAAATCATGAGTTCAAAATCTGGATGTATTATAAGTATGAGAGAATTCGAATTTGTGTTGAATGTCGTAGCATATATATTTCACTCGATTTGATTTGTACAATTTCGACGATAGCCGACATAGTTAATGAGTTTTTAGATAATTTATTAATATATTAGTAAGGATGTCGAGGATAGTATGGAAAATACGTTGGTCACATTTTTTGGCCCAAGTTGTCACATTGTTGTTGTACAGAAGATGTCGAAAATTTCGTCCCGTTACGTTTCTTTGTTCGATGTTAGAGCCGAAATTTTATCTTTTCGTTGTAAAGGAAATAAATTCACTCACAGAAATATATCATCTCTTGGTTGTTATTTTTCATCATTTGTATGATCTGTTGTAATATGGGATTTTAGGGTAGGTTTTGTAATGTAGGTAAAATTCGGGACATTTTGATTGAATGGGGGCAACACAATAGCTCAGCTTCTCTCGACAGTACATAATTGCTTCCCATATCGTGCGATGGAAAATTCTGCGAGCTATTGAGTTGGGCCGCTGGTTTTCTTATAGAGCAGCGTGGTATAACACCGGTCTCTACACAGGGGCCTTTTTCTAGGCCGTGCACTGGTTATGATGTCCGTAATCACCATTATAAGAAAGCGTTACCAACCAACAAACAATCATTAGCTTCGCACACTACTAATATGTAGGTAAGGGTCAATTAAATGGACGTGAAAGTAACTATTCCTGTACACCATAACGTATTTTGTTTCGCCTTATTAAAGTATATAGCATACAAACGGAGCTAGCATTAAAGATAGGTATAACAACAACTGGTGAACGGAAGAAAACTGCATAGTAAGACTTTAGTAAGCGCTAAATTGTGCCCATATAAAACAACACATAACCAAATGGGTGTAATTGAATCAGCTTATGACTGAATAACACAGGGGCGGAGCAAAAACAGATTTCATACATTGTTTTGTTTACCAACTTAGCGTGGGATATTCAATATACCACATATGTAAACGTAATATGCGAAACAAACAAATTTTTAAAGCAGTGTTCTGGGCAAAGCAACGCGGAAATTTCAACCCAAAAATTTCTCGTGACTTTAACGTTGATTTAGCCAGGTAGGAATAAAAATTTGCTACGATATGCCACTAATTACGTGCACCAAAAATACACTGGAAAGCCGATCCTTATCTTCTTTGGTGGGATGAAGATGGTACAAAATGATAGCGGGATGATTTTTTTTTTCACACGCGGATTTGTGTATGTTTGCGTGTCGAGCTAGTGAGGGATTGTAGTGGGTCAATTTTCTACACGGGCACACTGCGGCGGTTACACGGCAAGAAGGCCCCTGTAGCGGGCTCACCTTGGTAACTGTGACGCGTTAAAGAACGCCAAGAAAAACACTACTGGGAAAGCACGGGAATATAAAGGGAGATATTTCATTCATAAAATGAATCAGGTAGCTGAGGGTATAGCTTTCAAATTTGCTACCCGCGAGGCGGGGGTATTATATCGCACAAAGGGAGGTGGACACCCTGTAGGGATAGAAGCACAATTCTTACAGCGAACGAACCGATGAAAAAATAAAAAATGTTTGAAAGCCCCTCGTGAAATGCTGTTGATAAATTGAGCGGTTTCAGGATTTTTATTTTACAAATTAAAATAGGTTGATGTGGTTACAAGGGCTAGATCGAGCAAGGAAAAAGAAATCATTCCTTAGAATTCTACGCATAAATGTGATATTTTTTAATGATTATGCATATCACAAGAGACGAAGTGTATTCTTGCGTTTCCTGGACTTTAAATGAATTTGAAACAGGACGTAAAAAAGGAAACGGTGATTTCAGAATTGGTAGTTCGTGGAATCCGTTCGTTGGCACTAGTTGCGCTCTTTCACAATCTTTGTCCAAAGTACGCGTTATCATAAAAGCTATGTGTGATCATAACATGGTGCGGTGTAGACTTTCCATGAAACATAAACACGAACCAGGAATGCGTATTTTTGGAATGCGTTTAGCTTGCGTCCGTCTAAAACAAGGAACGCTTTGCGTCCGTCTAAAACAAGTAACACCGGGTTTTCCGGTTTTTTTTTTGTATGAAAGAAAAACTTTGCTCCACTAAAATGAGGTTTAAAACGTTATTTCAAGGATAAAACAACAACATGAAATTAACTCTTAAATGATTGCCAGTGTCTTGAACAAAATGTCGTTTTACCGTTCCAATGTTAAAAGGGAAATGCTGTAAAATATAAAAAGCAGTTTAAATGAGAAATCAACACAAGCGTCTGTGATGACTCTATATGATATCTGATAGTTGATTTCTGACCAAGGTTTTGCAAAAGATATCAATGAAAAAAGCTTTACCAAGTTTTGCAGCAACAAGTCTTTTTTGCTTCACCGTTATGTTAATGACGGATATGACAGAGAACGACTGGTTGCGTTTTTCACAGGTATATAGCGTTACATGCGTTGTTTTCAGATCACTTTTGTCTACCTTTGATAATGTTAATGGTATCGGATGTGTGAACATGTACTGCATGTGTTGTTATTTAGTGACCTTTCTTTTAGAAAGGTTCTCAGAAAAATTGTGGAGCAACGAAAACAGTCAAAAGACAGATTTTTCCATCTGAAGTGAAAAAAGTTCATGTATTGCAACGATTGATGATGCAAAGAAATGGCTTAGAAAGCTATAATAAATCATTTGTTAGACAATCCTTATGCCTTAGGCTTTTAACCCCCAAATTCTTGTCAGATTTCAGGTCTAGTATCTGTAGTATCTCTTTCGTTTAACTTTTACAAGTATCAAACATAACAAAAAGTCTTGTCTGAATCTATCCGTAGCCATCATAGTCGTCAGCAGTTATTCTAACAAACCATGGAAGAATAAAATATTCATGATTATGAAGAAACCCACATTTGCTGGATGAATAGATATGTAGATATGCATATCTTTCTCATTTTTTTCATATTTGGGAAGTTGAACATTTGGTCTAAGACTTTTGTATTCCTCGTAATGTTTTTTCCAGGGGCTCGAATGAAAAATACTCTTCAGCGTGCAAAACGATCACGAAATAGCACATTGGTTACATCTTAAAGTGCTGGTATCACCTGAAAACTTGAAGCGCTGTTAGGATAGTTTCACGACAACATCACAGACCTACTTTTCCGCACTTTCTTTATTAACGACCCGAAGACGTAACTCAAGACGTTTATATTAACGTCTTCACCACTCACGCTGCAAAAACCTAAATTAACTCCCACCAAAACAAACCAGCAGCAACAACAATATCAAAATCACCGTGGCTAAATTCCTATCTTAACGTAATTACCTGGCAAATGTTCTTAATACTACACCAGCCTCTTGGAACCAAAACCCCAGACACTGATGGCATCTTATCCGTCCCCGCTATCACCGGCTGCTGCCGTGCTCCCGGCCGTGTATATATATCTTTACCCCCGTACAGTTTACGGCGAGCTTCCCGCCGCTATCTGTGTACCTTCCCGTCGCGGAACCCTGCCGTATCTCACCCCGTCAACAACCACTCCTCGCCCGCTGCCTGGTTACCCACAAAGGACTCGCAATCAGGAAATTACCCCCGCCGATATCTCCTACTACCATAACAATCTCAAACACGCCGGTAGGAGATTTGCCGAATTCCACGGATATGTTATTGCGTGTATACAACTCACTGATGCCGAAAACTGATGAAAGATTTTTTTCAACCCTTCATTATTATATGGTGGGAGTTTTATATTAGCTTGTTCGCTTACAGGTAAAGGTATATCATTATTGGTGGGCTGGAAATTTTAATAGGTCGCATGCGGGAAAAAGCGCCGACGGTTTACAACATGGCATAAATAAAAACGTGGCGAAATGACAGGTTTCATTTCGTGTGTTGTTTTTAGTGCGGTTGACGATATCGCCGGTGACACAGATTTCACGTTCACTATGAAAATAAAACTGTGTAACTTTCTTCTTATCTATTTTTTTACGATAAAAGCAGAAGGTTTAGATCATCTCAATGTGGAAAATGAGTATACGTTTATGAATTTTCCTTGACATTAAATGGTTATGTTTTTCATGTATAAAGTTGTTTCCATTCAGACCATATATTATCAAATCGTTGAAAAATCGCAAAGGAATCTATTCGAAGGGCGCATATAAAACTTAGCATTCCTTTTAACTTTTCATCAGGAATAAAGTGACATATGAAACATGTCAAAAGCTGCTGTTTGGATTCTATGATGCGCCTTTTTCGCATTTTCAGAACATAATGTAAGTTTTGGGGTTAAATCCCCAAGTCTTTACTCACAAAGATACTTTAAAAAATCAAAACTCTTTATGAATGAAAGAATAGTGACTCATGTCCAAATCCATGGAGAAAATGTTTATAAAGAAACTCACTTGAAATCATTAAATTTTCCTGTTTCAATCAGCGATGTTAAGTTGCAAAACTTTTCTTCAATTGTCTTCAACTGTATTCTTTGTCGATACCTCAAAACTTGTGCTCATTTGATATGTCGTAATTGGTGACTTGCATTTTTCCTACTACATTGTAGATGCCAATCATATGTAGAGTTTTGCCTTATCGAAAAAATTCTTTACATTGTGTATTGACCGTCTGCTATCATTCGGTATGACAATTTCGTGACGTAAATACAACGCGAGAAAAGGAAAAAGTTTCCTTGGCCTTCCTCCCGTGCGCACACATGTGTATGGTTGTAAATGAATAAGAGTCCAGTTTATTACAGTTTGAAGAAGATAACCACGGGGGGCGTTAGAGGATTGAACACACAGTTTGCACGTGGACATATAAACATTGTAAACGTTCGGCCACGACGGTACAAAAGGGGCACAAGAAAATATAGTCCGCTTTCCTAACTATAACTCCTTTCCACTGAAGCGGCGACCATCGAGCGGAACAAAAAATCTCATAATAGTGCAGACGAATTTTATTGATGGCATGGTGCATTATTTTATTATTTATTGTTTATTGTTTATTGTTTCTTCGCATATGTACAATATAAAAAAAACAAAGAGAAATAGAGTAAAGAATACATGCAGGAGAGGCCAGAAGCCTATACGGCTTTTCGGGGGCCTCCCCTAAACTACTCAAATGGGATTTTTACAAAATTATATATCATCGAAACTAAGAAAAACTGACGAAAGAAGAAATTGGAATTTTAACATAAATCCTAATGAAACAAATGAAAAGAAGAGGAACTACAAAGTAAATTATGAGTTGTAAACATAATAAGTATTATAATGAATAACAATTTATAAAGAAATAGGTCAAAATTATACAAAAATAACAATCATATGAATTATTTTGTCATCAGATACCAAAGGAAAAGTGGAAAACAAGGAAAACAAACAAATCAGGAGAAAGTAATACTTGGATGTTCTATGACATCTATCTTTAAAAGTTTTTTGAAACTAGGTAAAGACGAGCAGGACTGTAGAATTTGGCTGAGATTGTTCCATACGGTGGGGCCTCTAAACATTATTGTATGTTGTTTTTGAGTAGTTTTTGTCTTAATTGATCTTAAAAGATTATGTTGTCTCGTATAGTGGTGATGGATATCTGAGTTGAAATTTAAAAGACCTTTGTATTAAAGCTTATTAAAGCTTCGTGTGTTTTCTGACTTCTATATTGCTAAAATGTCTCTATCAAGCGGAAAGGGACATTGTATGAATGCGTGATGGTAGAGTTATGATAGCAGAATTCTAAAGATTTGACAAAGGTAACTCCCGGTATATCACAGACTGATTCGACTGGCAAATGAATGTTCTTATTTGGCAATCTTTTTACAATAAGATTGATATATTTAGTTTTTTTTGTAAACAAATCATGTACACATGTACACACAGAGAGAGGAGAGAGCGAGAGAGAGAGAGAGAGAGAGAGAGAGGAGAGAGAGAGAGAGAGAGAGAGAGAGAGAGAGAGAGAGAGAGAGAGAGAGAGAGAGAGAGAGAGAGAGAGAGAGAGAGAGAGAGATGCAATTGCATTATTGGAAATTGTTATAGTTTGTTTTCTGTGATGTTTCTTGTCATCACAACCATATGTAGGCACAGGACCTTGAACCGGCGATAAATTCCTGGAAAACCCCATGATACTCCAGTCGTGCTCGCCGTTCAAAAGAAGACAATCAAGAACATATGTCGTTTTCACGCTACGCTCTTCATTTGGAGGATGTCATCTGAAGTCACTTGCAATTGCGAGCTCGGTAGAAAGCGGGTTCCTGAAAACGTGGCTCTTTTTTTTTAATGCAACAGTAAAGGCATTCTCTTCTAACAGTCCGAAAAAAAACCTCATCGATTAAAAAACGGAAAAGAAAATCTAAAGCCACTTGCTCGCCCTGACGCCTAAACTTGTTTCTGAGAATTATATTCCCAACCAGCCGGAGAAATGAAACTAAAATCTAAATGTCCTACAATGTCCTAATTATTTAAAGTAGAAGAGTTGAATTTGTCAAAATTTGTTGTCTTTTCTCTGAGCATTGAATTGCTTTGAACAATTTTTATCAAAGCTTGTGTGCGTATTTTCCTACGTGGAAATCTCTCGTATCTTGAACTCTGCCACACATACATGTAACTTCTCAAGCAAAATACACAACAAGCTGTCTTCTTAAAAATCATAGAGTAGCAAAGGATGTACCATATTGCACATGGTTTGTATGTACATGTGTATAAACTAATATTTTAGTGACAAGTACTATTCAAACAAGTTGGAAAAGTTGTCCTTAATTGTTTTGTTTTGATGAATTTTTCCATGACACCGAAGAAATTGAAAACTCAAGAGGAACAGGTGGTTCCCCTTCTATACTGCTGTATCTGGAGCAAAAACCGGACTCTAGCGGCCGGACATGTGGGCTGGCTCGCCTGATCCGATTTACCCCGCATTTACACGTCCTTAACCGACAGCAATGTATTCATGGCCACCAGCTAGCCGCGAACTCATCCGTTTACACGATCGGGGCGATTTCCTTTTTTTACCGGGACGCTGGCAGGTATTCCTACGGGAAGATGGGGACACCTGCCCGCCTTGATGCACCTGTCACCCCGATACCCTTCTCTACTGGTTATTTTCTCACATAGCACGTTTTAAAATAACATGGCGGAGCTAGCTGTGTTGATTGATTGAAAGAAATCAAACAAAGGTCCAGATTTTGTACCTCCCACCTTCGTGTGTTTGTGTATTTGTGCGCCACGAAACCCCGGTGAGATATTATTACGGAGTTGTGGCGGGTTTTGCCGGTGAGTTTGGGCCGGGGAAGGATCTGTGTTTGTGCTACGTACACACTCAACCCTCTTCACGCTGCACCCAGTGTTATCGTTGCCATTTTGACTTCCCCGCAGTAAGAGGGGGGGGGGTTGTATCCTTCGCCTCCTCATGTCGAGCACTTTACTTCAGGGTTCAAGCCGTTTTAATGGTTTTAGATAATCTTTGTTTTACCAGGTCTCCTCTCCTTGATTTGTACACACGATAGCGCGCGGGTCCAAAGGTACAGCATACACTAGTCACACATGATACTTTTCACAAAATATTTAGCCAAGCCTCGGCTGGGTTACGGAAAGGCACACGGAGAATTCCGCTGCAAGTTCTAAGGAAAGAGCCACTTGTGTAGCTTCCCGCCCAAATTGACTATCGCCTTCCGCGCGATACTACAAACAAAGTTTGAACAGAGGGAGGAATCGTACGTCTGAGAAAAAAATGCCACTGGCTGAGAAATGTTAAAAGCATGTGTCACTGTCTTGATTTACGTGTGGTGACTGCTAGGTGCCCGTGTCTATTTGCTTTTTTACATTGTGACGGCACCGGCTTGTTTGCCAATCATTTTGTAGTTAGCCAGGTTATTTTGGGGTCGTCTGGTCATTTAAGATTTCCGAAACGATCGATATCAGCGTTAGAAAAACCTTTTAAGAGTCTGATGAATCAGTGGAGTAAGATATATCTCTTTTCAATGACCCCCGCGAGACGTTTATACACTGCGTAGTGATATGAACTCGCTTAAGCAAGTAGTTTGTCATGAGGTACTAACAAGGGTTAAAGTTTGGAGCCGGGTTCAAATTTTTGCGTTTCCCCTGATTTTGACAGCGGTATTTGCTAGTCTGTGACCCCCCGGAAGGTATTTTGCGCCCCGAGATTTTACGCGGCGCCAGTCGACGCCTGCTGATTCGGCCCTTCTCTACCTCCAACTCCTAACGCCCGGCCGCTCGACAGGCTAAAGATACAAGCAAACACTGCCTCTAAAGCTTCCCCTGTCCGCCCATTGTTTGGCGCGCGTTCTGTTTGCTCAACAGAGCCAGTCCTTCTCCAAACTGTAAGGTAGAGATATTTTCAAAACATTCCTCTCTGAAAAGGAAAAGGCTGGTTTGGCTGCAGCTTATCTATATGTTGTAAGCACCGGTCGACAAACATACGGAAAGAGGGGCCGAAAATATCCCGTACACACACACACATACACACATACACACACTTGTACAGAACCCAAAACCAATTATTCCTCAGCAGTATCCCACCATAGCGGTCCTACTTAACTCACGTTCAATCCCTCACATTAATTCTCAATATAGAAAATTCGTATAATCTTTTGACGCCACTCTCGTGTACCTTTGAATTAAAGTTAAACATCACCTTGTCGCGTGTCCTTTTTGAAGAAGGAATTTAGGATGATCATAATTCTCTGATTATAATTGTGTCTTATTACAAATAACAAGAATACAGGTTCGTTTCTGAGAAAGTATAGTTGCTCGCCTGTAAATTGCCATGTGCGTGTAGGCAGAAGCGGAAGGCATGGGTGCGACACGTGGTGGTTTGAAGCATCAAGTAGCGATGTAATATCGGGGGAGGAAATGAGCCGTGAAATGAACCATAATCACCGTGTATTTGGGGAGAAACAAAGTTTCAAAAGACTCCTGTCAACTCGAGTTTGTTAGCGGGGACGGCAGGTTGGCACGTGGTGTAACCACTGGGATAGGGACCGTATCACGTTAGGGTACTGAGGTGGGCGAATTCATATCGCAGTTCATATTTTCATTCTAAAAACTCCAAATAGTTAGAACAGATATTCTATGAAAAAGACAAATCAAACTGTCGTATTACAAGTTTCCCTTTTTGTATTTGAAATACACAGCTCATTTTAGTGGCTCTTTTGTACTTTTGGTTAGAATTGTATTTCTTTATTCACAAATGTATATTCTCTGCACTGCATATTGCCAAAACTAAGTGTGTAATCAGGTTATATATATTGCAGGCAGGGTTGGTACGTGGGTCGGGCATCCGGCACATACAGAACATGTCCTGAAGTATTAAATCAGAACAAAAAATACAACTGTCATAAAAAATCTCAATCTATGTCTTAATGGTATAACTCCAGGAAAAGGATTCTGCAAATGGATATAAAAATAGCTAAATAATGACGGGAAGAAAAATGCGTACAAAAAAGAAGAAAGGCTCTAAGATAGAAGAGATCATCAAGACAGGTGATTATCGCTGTCTCGCGTGTCTTAGACAGCTGATGCATTTTTAAGAGGAAGTCTTGAAAGGAGGCGTTGAAAGAAGTGTGAGATAACGAGATAGTGAAGGACACCGTTAAGGAAATGATTAGTCGCACATTACGGAGTCATTCCGGTTACACAGCCTTCCCACTAGAGGCTGCGACCGCTGAACGACCGTTGAGCGACCAGAAAATTTGAATTCGAATTTTCACGAATGATAACGAACAAGTTTTGTCATAGTTATGTGTGTTTTGCTGTCTTTTAGACCATTCTTTTACATCGGACACCATATTCAAATTATAAAACCAAGGGTCACACAAGTCGCTCAAAGCTCTTGATCACCGTACACTGAAAAGGGGGCCTTGAAAAAAGATAACCTGATCACCCGAGGTGTCAATCATCACCTGTCGGCAGGTGAGGCTAGACTTGACGAGTGGGGCAGACGGCCATGAGAAAACCAACTCCTTGGGTCATGGCAAGGTCAAGGGTTAATTTTAAGGCGCCGAGCTTCTGTCCCGTAAGGAAGGAGACGTCTGATTTCTTAATTGGTGCCGATCTAAAGAAACTTTCAGTATCTGTTGTTATGTTCCTTATGTTCAAGAGTCAAGACACGCATATTCGTCTTTATTACAGCTACTAGATGTACGCGGAGTTGCGAAGTCTACTAAAAATGGCAATATGTCTGTATAGTATGGAACATGTCTTTCCCATTTTTCATATTTTTCCTTGTCTCTTATCAACATCAGTGACAGACAATAAAGGATTCGGTGATCTTAATATATAACTGAAATAGAAAAAACATGAACAGCAAATCATATAAGTTTGTGGTGGAGAATAATGTTCGTTTGTAGTGTAAAGAAGGTACTCGGACCGTGCCCCCACACTTTTGCCATTTCGTTGATGTTGACAAGAAAGGACGAAAATCTAAAGTAGTCATCCAAACGGTTGTCTTAAACACAAGAGACATCAACTATTTGTTAGATAACCACAAAAAATATATTAGTGATTTCTTTTCACAACCCCCAAGTCCTGCGTGTCCGTGCTTCCCTGTATTGTCAGAGGTTTGCCACGCAGCTCTGGCCCGGCAAACTATCTCAGCAGGTTGCCTAGCTCATGGGATTTTCGGATTAGCATGTTTCATCGTCCTCGAAAAACTAAAACGTGCTTTCAAACATTCCGTTATGTACCCACCATGTTTACAGTTAAACGTCATACCCAAGGTATGAGAGAGAGGGGGGAGAAAGTGCTGTATTTTGAAGAGGGGTTAAATTTTCACACGGGGCACACATTGCGCACGGACGAGGTAATGCTTGGCGATAAGGACGCATCCTTCAGACCTGCACAAGTGGCGATAATGTGAAAATGATAGACACCAAACGATAAGAACTCCTGGTGTCGTCGGAAGAGACGACTTTTTTTCTTTTTCTGTACCGTAACAATCTTGAAAAAAAAAACACACAATCAAGACAGACATCAACAACATTCGCATTCTTGTCTTGTGAGTTTCTTAAGGTTGCAAGGAAGCCGTATTGTAGGTAAACGAGCGTTGACATGACAGGAATCCGGGCTCGAACTCTGTAAGTTTGCTCAGGGTAAACCGCGCGATTCTCTCGGCCGGCCTTCTTCGGTTGCAGAGTTTGTTGTCTCTTGACGTCCTGTTCCACTCAGCGGGCATGTCGGCAAACGTCTTCATGTAGTGGTGACTTAGTACAACACTCGTCTTATTCTTCGGCCATGAATAATTTATTTATCTTTGGATTGGTAGGTAAGTAAGGGGAGGTGAAACTCTCTCTCTCTCCCGGCTCTGTTTCTTAGCGCCCGCGTAGTGTTAAGGTATGGCTGTCTTCTTTTAAACGGAGTTAATGTTCCTTTGTGTTCTTAACAGATAAGGGTCGATTCACACTTTGGGTAAAACCTACAAACCGGCGTCTAGCTCTACTCGTCGGAATATTTGACCTAAAAACGTAACGCATTTCAGCAAAGAAATGAATTATAACACTTTAATTTTCATATCAACGTCACTGCCATTTCTGTATCAACTTATGTCTATAAAGAACAAAACATATATCAAACGATGATGCTTTCTTAATGCTTCGTATGTACAGGCGGCGCGACGCCCATTACAAGTTTGCCCCCGTGTTTTAGAAACGCGAGCTCCTCTCCCTAAACACGAGATAGGATTTCAGCCAGACGACAAAAGACGGAGCAATTAGTCAGCCTCATTACGTGCACGGGCGGGAACATTTGATCTCTGGTTATGTATGTTGTGATTTCTCTTAACTTCGCGATCGTGAGTCACTGTGCGGTAGGAAAAAAGTGGGCCATGATCTTGGTCAAAACGTTTAAGATCATTTCTGTGGCGACTGATTAGACGATATGATATTTGAGATAGTAAAAAGATTGGTCGCTTGTTGGTAAGATTTTACTGGGTCGTCGTGGAATTGTATCATACTAGACCGACAAAATCAGATCCTAACAGAAGTTCCACAAATTCCTAAACTCCACTGAATAAAGGTGTGCCATTTTTTCCCCTTTTGATTCTGTGAAAAGAAAAAAAATCATATTCTGTAAAAGAAAAACACCAAAACAAACACACGCAGTGACTTGTACCTTTATTCATTCGCGTCCAAACAGGTATGTAACGTTGCATTCTGTTACAAAACGGTTTTAAATTAAAAGTTGACGTGCACAAACAGACTGTGTAGTTTGGGGCAAGCAGAGGAGGCGTTTCTTTGTTTACACACATAACCACCTGTTGCACAGCTTCTCAAACATAGAGGTCCCTGGTTCGAATCCCACCACCATATTCAGAGACAGTCAGATATAGGTCTCCGTCCTGACCCGGTTACGGTGGTGAGGCGTTTGTTAAACGGGGACAGGGTTTTGTTTCCCCGTGCTCGGTGATACAGAACGGCCGGGAACCAACCCCACACACAGCGCTATCGTTTTCCCCTTGTAGCAACACCGCAGAAGAGACCAGCCACGAGTTAGTTTTGGGGCTAAGCCAGCTTTAGGGCGGTTATGGGTTTTGATGAGTTTGGGCCGCTGTGTTGGTCGCCTTTCTTTCTTTTCTCCTACAGCAGGGGCTAATCTCTACGCGTGCTTTCAGAGAGGCGCCAGAGGTCCGGGCCGCACCATAAACAGTTCAATCGCCCGGCCAGGCTCATCAAACAATCACAACAACCCCCGCGCGACCCACAACATACAAACTCACTACAAAGGGACGCCGGTGCATGAAATCGCCGAGAAAAAAATGTCTAAGGAGCATCAGTAATTCTAAGAAAGAACCGCACTACTTTTAATTCAAGTCAGTAGATGCGAACTATTTCAAGAATATCGTTTCATGACCGGCATTGCTGAAATTCAGCGGCTTAAGACGGATTTGAGTTGATGACGTTATCTATCAGTGATCAGGATTACGATAATCTGATCACACTTATCATCACCCCCCTCTTGTGTAAAGTACAACATTCCGAAATCGCCTTGTCGAGCCATTTAACGGCAGATAAGGTACACCCCGGGTCTCCTCCCAGAGCAGGGGCAACCTGGGGAAACGTCGGACAGGTGGATTTGGGACCAGCACGTTGATTGGTCTGCTTAAATGTTTGTAAAACGTAGCAAATATTTTCCGTGATGGTACCAAATATCATTAATCATTATTCCAAGTTTGTTTTTTAATGTCGGTTTTAGGGGTTAGCCGATTTTGGGTGTACATGTACGAGGTGAGAAAAATATATTAAGGCGTACGGAAAAAAGTTCATTTGTTCTATAGCCGTCATACTTTTGCTCTTATTTCGAGACCAATACAATCAGTGCTTTTTTCATCAGCGTAAAAAATATCTAATAATCCATGAAGTTTCAAAATTCTGTCTACCGGACATGAGTTTAGAGCATGATGAGTTGATATGATCAGCTGGGAACCCGCATTTACTATCAAAACAGTCTTCAGCCGCTTACCCGCTTAGGAAATCCTGATCATAATAGGAGGAGGAACTCAGGAAAACAATCAGAGTCGCTGCGTGTCTTTGCTTTGGTTTTACCAGGAAGGTAATATTTCTGCCATCATAACATAATTTTCAATTAGATTAGTCTGTAAGTAAATAACAGCAAACAACAGCGAGTTGTTATGAAGGGGTAGTTGAAGCTACAAAGGAACAGTTTGCTTCGTTTTAGATTATTTTTTCGGCCAAATTGCTGCACTTCTATTCTAACTCTATAGAATGAATCACTACAAGTTAAAGCAACTACATTTAATTGAAATGTGAAGAAAAAGAGTGAGTTGCTCGTTGAAGACAATCTATCGTATATCTGGTCTCTGAAAAAGAGCATTAGAATATATATATTCTGTTCAAAAAGTGGCCTCTCGCATCAATCGAAGCATCTTATCATTTCCGACAGACTCGCGCGTACAGTATTTGTTGATACAGAAATCGCTATTCGTATTCACCGTCCGACTGTGTACAATATGCCGTCAGTAATTTTTAGTCTCTCTTGGACCCAGTGAGTTGCTGTAAAAATACTAGAAATTGGCCAATTAAAAAGACTGATAACTTAATACTGATAGTACATAAAGTGACACATACAGGCAAGCCAGTATTGCTGGCTACCTCCTATGCAAATTATTTACTTGACGAATGCCTTGTGTTTTTTCCAAGAACTATTCATCTGTCTGGATTTTCTAGATTCATCAATTCCAGCACTCCCAGGATCACAAAGAAACGTCTCTACCTGTGAGCTTGGTATATTTTTGACTATACTGCGTAGGTTGCTGGATAAATAGTAGAAATTGGTCAAATATGTTGCATAAGTTGCCAGACACAACTAGCAATAGAGTTAACATTTGCAATATCCGTTCTAATGGATTGTTGTTCAGTGCAAGCTCAGCCCTCCTACCAAGTATCTCTTCTATAACCGATCTCTGGTAGAGACTAGGAGCACAATAAACGTCCCTATATCTGTGACTGTGGGCTTGCTACTACTAATAACGTGATTGTAGGAAAAAAATCGAAGTCCGGATAAGCCCATTGTTGGAGGGTGGCGACGGGAAATGTCAGGGCGAGACAAGAGTGCCACCACAGGGCTGAGGCACCAGGTATCGAAAAGTGCAAACTGAAGTGTTTGCTCAATAAGCACGACACACGGCACGAACCTTTCACTACTCACTCCATCGCCTGATTGATGTATTTTCTTCTCATAGATTTCAAAGGTTACGGTGATATTTCCCTCAAGTTGAGAGAGAATTATATAATTAAAGGCTCTCTGCCCTTTCTTGTGAAAAACCTTGTCTCAAGATTATACATGGATGCGACTGTCAATCTGAGTACATTAGGAAAACATACGTACATAGAAATCTAAAAAAAAGAAGCTTTTTTGGCCTTTGTGTATCCGTCACCATACCACTCTAGCAATGTATTGTAATAGGATATAAAAATCTATATAGAAATTATATCAAATAGTGATTGCTAAACTTCGAAATAGTGCAAACTCGTTCTGGAATTTAAAAAAAATGCAATTTTTAACTGATGATTTAGAAGTAGAAATTAGAAATAAACCATACTAAATTGTCATATCGGATACCCCGATAGTTTGAAAAAAAAACGAAAACAATTTGCTTGTGTATATTTCCAGAATGGTGTAAGTAAATATCTGGAGAGTTTCTGTACAATATATTTGTGAAGGGCTATTACGGCACTACCCTCGGCTAGCACGGGAAGTGGCCCGTTCTCCAAGTTGAGAAAAGTAAATATGATGTAGTATTAACCCTGTTTGTATGCCCCCGCCTACTCGCCGGTGGGATACAGTACAAGAATAAACTTACTAACACTCAAATCGGAATAAACCAAGCACTCCACGAGTACACTTCAGAATAAGCATATTGTACACACACACATACACTGTGCACACTGTATCTGCGTCAAACGCCTTCGCGTAATCGCTTATGAGCTGAAATTCTCTGTCTGCTACATTTCTGAGAACACTACATAATTAAGTGATGCTCTTTGACATTAAAACACCATACCAGATTATCAATGCACACTGGCATAACATTAAAAAATCATATCGTTTTAATATTTGACACTGGATGGTTTTGTAAGTGGTGAATGGAGAAGTGCGTAGGCGGAGTAAAGCTCTCTCCACAAAATCACTTAACTCTAAATAGATACATGTGCACGAAAATAGATTTTAAAAAGTGAGATCTTGCTTGATAGTACCTACATTTTTATTGTGTGCTGTTACAATATCTGCCATTTTTAAAGTAGATGTAATGTCAGAAGAAAAAAAAAACGTTGAAAAGAAGTACTCAGTATGGAACTCTATGAATACGTCGAATGTCATTCAACAAGATCCGACAATAAGTACCCCCCTCCCCCCCACACGTCTGAGCCTTATCTACTCATCAGCTTAACTAACATCACACTCAGACACCTAATTCCGAACGGCTCGGAATTAGTGATAGTCTGAGATAACAGGTGTCGAGACAGCGGCTAATTGGGTATCATCTTACCATTGTAGTATCTGATAATAAAACTTCGTTAAAAGGTATTGTTTCGCCGACTGTCAATCACAAATACTTGTAAAATTTCTTCATTTTCTTGTGGATTCAATGACAAGCCAAGTTGGGAGTTCTTGGATGAACTTGGATGTTCTTCGTAGAATGTCTTACAGAGACTTACATGTATGATTTCTTGGGGATGTGGGGGCGTACCAACATCATATTTGCCGTGTTTCTTATGTCCTTCAGAGACAAAGAGGCGACGACAGAAGACATTGTGTGGGTCTTGTCTCCAGGATTATAGGATCGGGTTTATCGAAGAAAATCCATTCTCCCGTTCTTAAAATGAGAAAACGAAAGAAAAGTCTTCTTACACTCGTGGCAATGATCCTTTTCTCATCATGAAAAACATTACGGATTTTGGAAATGACAGTTTTGACAGAAAATACAAATAAAACACTTTTAATAGACTTCATTGTGACGATGCTCTCATACATATCATTCATGGAAAGAATTTTATTTTTTGGTACCAAACTTGGTGACATTTTTCAAGCAGCCTGCTCGACGAACTAGCTGACGACGTGTACTCAAGAGTGAGTATATATTTTTGATACCGCTTTTTGCTGTGATTTTAAAGAGTAAATATAGGTATCAACTTCTAAATCTTACAGTACATTTCTAAAGAAAACACCAACACCACACTCTCTGTTCTTAATCAATCCAGATAATAGATTGTTCAAGAACTTTTCAAATGCAAAACCATTTCGCCCAAGATGCCCCGAAATGTAGCAAGAAATATCAAAATCATATTTCAGCGGGAAACATCAGACCGGCTATGCCCTCCAAAGTATTATTTGTAGTTTCACTTACAAGATGGTTTCTTGACTGATTTTGCCCCCAATTAAGTGCTAGATTCAGTGAAATAAGTAGCTAGACTCGAGCCGTTGATCGGTGTCTATTAAGTTACACGGGTACAAAGGCATGTTAATACGGATTTAGTGAAGCCCTGAGTGTTTGCGGTTAGGAAACCCGACTTGTCCCTCTAGATGGCGACGGGATAACAACAGAGGAGACCGGCAAGATGCTCACCCAACCGGCGCTGGAATCTCATCACTGACGACATGTTAGAAAAATTAGACGACACGCCTGGAAAGTTAAAGAGGTATTTTTTTCGGGGGGTGTAAATGTATAGTGGAAGGTAACTTCAAAGTGTGCAGGCGGTGTGGCGGGTGTTTTGTCAACGTGATGTGGAGTGGGTCCGTGTTTTGGTAATGTTTTTCTGATGATGCCGTAGTGAAGCCACTGGAGAGGGTAGCCTGACGTGAAGCCTCCCGGCAGCTTGACAGGCAAGCCCGTTCAGTAACCACGTAGTGTTCGGTTGTCAAAAACAGTCTTAAAAAGGACACGTTACTGTCCTGTTTTTGGAGACATCTTCTTCGAAAGTTGTGATCGACCTTTTTGAGGTCGTTTCTTTTTTTTCAAGGGGGGGGGGGGTAGAATGAGTGAAGGGCGGTGGAAGTCCCGGCGCCAGTGCCTTGAGTGTGGGGAACGGGACAAAACAAAAGGTTGGCCTGTTAGAGAAACGATGCATAGCCACCCGAATAAACACGCCAATCGGTCGATGCGCGCCCCTGTTTGGAAGCTGGAGTCTTTATTTACGCAGTTGTAGCAACAAGTGCACGGAGGTCGGGCATTAGCGGCTCGGCTTTCAATGTGAGCTGTCGCCGCCGGCCGACTGGTTAAAGGCAGCGTGCAGACAGTCGGCGACAGCCGGGCAAATACAGACGTATTATCGGCAGACAGGGTCCGCTGATTCACCCCCTGATCGGATGGAAGGTGTGGAACATCAATGGATGACGTAGCTGTGGTCCCGGATAGGAGCATACATGTGGCGCCACTGGGGGCGCAGGTGGATAAAGCCTGTACCGACGCCCGGTCGGGGGGAGGGGACTAGTCTCTGCAAAATATGTAGATTTGGGCTGAATCAGTAGGAACATTTCATCTCAGGGCTTGGTCGGTCATTGGAGTACAGATTTCTTGATTGCATGTGGTAGGCTGGTAGCTCTATGGTCGGCTGACTCCTCAGGCCAATTTCTACTATTTTCCAGCAATCCACGGAGTCTTATAGAGACTAAGAAGGGACGTTTTTTTTTCTGTTAAAGTTTTGATATTTATGTGACCGTTTCTGAATGTAGACTAGTTTTCTGATTTTCGGGTTTAGACGGTCTACAGTCAGAAAATACAGCATAATAGGGACTGCTTGAAACCGGTTACAATCAGAACTGATATTCCACTGCACATTATAAACCCCAATAAAAAGGCCCAAACTGTAAGCCTGCTTAAGAGGCTATAATGAATATTCCCCAAAAAACGTCCGCCACGGGGCCTGGAAACAAGCTGGTTTTGCTATAGCCGCCAACTCTTAAAGCCCATCTATATATAAAAACTAATTGTTATTCTGCTTTATATTCATTAATTATAGTGTTTTGAAGTAAACCGATGAAAACTATGTCTTATGAAGAGAAATTACACTAATGATTCAAATTCCTTATATTTCGATGGTTGCTAGATAGAATTACAGGTGATCTATCAACTTGCAAATTCAACAACTTTTCCATCAACCAACTGTGCGAAGAAGATGAAATGATGTAAATCACAAAGTTTTAGCATTTGTTACGTCTGCTGGAAGATGACGCTGCGTCTGACGACACTGACGCTGAAGTAATTGATTTTTGTTTCACGACATCTAGCAAAAGAGAGCGTTATTAGGAACCATAACCTTAAAGCGTCGGAGTTGGCTTACTTCCCAAACAGAGGTTGGGGTGCAGTTGCCAGAAACCGCGCCAAATCAGAACAAGATAGCGATTTTTATCCCAACCTCTGCTTGGAGAGATACGCCGGTTGTAACAATTTATGACATCACCTCGATCCGTTTGCTTTATTCCCCACTACGACATACACCATTGGTCACTTGTTTCGTAAGAATGCGGTAATACAAGTTGGATCGACCAATCGGTGCTGTCATGACTGCGTGCCGCTTGTCAGGTGCTGTTTGAGAGGTATCCTGGGTGCTGATTGAACATCATGCATGGTGTGTTTGCGGGAATATCGTAGTTGATTTTTTTCACCAAGCGGGTCCATATACGGTATCACTTCCATGTCAGCACAAAAGACATGCCCAAACAAGGCAGTACGAGATGGCAGACTTCACCCCTTCACTCGCGGGTCAGAAAAACACAGACACACAGATAGACACATAAAAAAAATAGCTTCAATCATCTACATGTATAAAATACAAATTAAGCAAGTACTCTAATCTCCAAGCAGATGCTGATGTGGAAGATTGTGCCGTTTTCTGACCACTGGGATGTTCTGATATCCCTGTCACACAGTCGAAGAGTTTTGGTCGTATTTCTGATCGCCAGAAAGTAGCCGAAGCTCAAAATCGCCTTAGAGTCGCGCGCATCCTTTACCTGGAAATCCATAGCATCTACCAGTCTACGTGGATCGCTGAACAGTAGAAATTTGCCCACTAAAGTGAATAATATGCTAAGGGAGTCGGCTATGGAGATAGGGACAATAGGAAAATCACGTAGTCTAGTGGCAGAGGCTAGAAAATTAACCTCATCACATTGAACGGTGCACATTGACCCGCGAACGTAGCCTGATTCCTAAAAATCCGCGCGATGATCAAGACTACGACAAGAGGATAAAATATTCAATCTTGTTGTTAGTTCTATCATTAGGCGTGTTGCTGATCATGTTGAACGATTCTGATGCACTGTAACGTGTTAACAGTTGTGTTGCCGATATTTGGTCAATTACATTAAAACTTATGATACATGATAGCCGCCAAACTTTACCTTGTCGGCTGATATTCTGGTAGTCTATGCTAGACATAATGTTTCTCAGAGTTAAACATAAAACCCCTTTTCGCCAGACGAAAATGCCATTTAGCGCTCGCGAATTCGTCGTCCGATTGATTCGCAGTGTCCAACAGGGCATTGACAAGCGAATACAGGGAATAAATCTCCCCCCGCTCCCAACATCTGCTTGGAGATGGCTATTATATTCCGGTGCTGCCTTATGACGTCATGACCAGTCTCATTAGCCGGCTGATTGGTTTCTCGGTGTCCCGGGTGACGAGGCGTGTAACGACATGATCGGGCGACAATGGACCCCCTCCCGGCACACCGCATGGGAACCACACGGAGAGGTTTTTACAGTTTTCGTTACGAGAAAAATAAATGGACACATTTTTCGTTAGCCTCCCTCGGGAATGATTCGATCTGGGTAATTGTTGGTGTTTTCGGCCTAGCCTGGCTACCATATAGTCTCTATCAGTATCAGTACACCATTAGCTTTGTACATTGTTATGTATTTCAATCTTATATTGTGTTTATGATTGTCTATATTTTGGCATACTTTGTTATCAACAAAGGTTGTAAAAAGAATTAAAAAATTTAAAAAAAGGTATCTGACAAACTACGCCGGCTGTTCCGGCTATAGGGAGAATATTGGCCAAGGTTTCAGTTGCAGGCTCCCTACGCAGGCGAAATGTGATCTTCACCGTGGACTGACTCTACTGGCTAATGATTCCTTTTTCTGCCGAATTCTACGATCCATACGCCCGTAGGAGGGCCTGGTCAGGTGTAGGCTAGGTACCATCCTATGTAGTAACCGCTGGCTCAATCTTTTCGCCGTGGTTAGAAGGCGAAAATATTGAGTCAGCGCCAGCACTTACTACGGAGGATGGTACCCAGGCTACATGTAGTTTCGTCCGAAGACTGCGAAGTGATCCAATTAAGAAATACAGCTCCAGGATACTCGTATTTTCAACATCGTATTTTAATGATGCAGATAAACATTGTACGAACACAAGTATTTATATTGATAAACTGAACAAAAGAAGAACAATGTTCACAACACATTCTAACATCAACTGTTGTTAGAATTGATCTGTAAAATACAGGTTCCGAATTTCATCACTCAGATGTCAGATCGCAAAATTTCATGTGCCTTGCCAGCGGTCGACCCCAAAAGGGTTATTGTCGGCAGGTTTTTGCTAGGGTCGGTCAGGTAAAAAAAATATCTTTTCCTAGGCCTAGCTACTAAAGGGGTGCTAATCATACATCTGGTCGTATGCATGTTTCAGCTTCGCAAACTTCTGGATTTATCTATTTTAGTCCATCTAGGTGTACATGTAATCTAACTTAATCGTGAACATGTTACTAAGCGGTCTTTCTACTCCAAGCAAAATCACAACGTTTTCCAGTCCCCTATTTTGTCAACTTTGTTTCCTGTGCATTATTATGTCATCCATGTTCCTTATGCATTGTATCACTCATATAAAATACCGTATGCGTAGTATTCAGTCTTAAGTTATGTAGAACTCCTTAGCATTGTTATAGACAAGGGCGTAGATATTAGTCTTGATATTTAGTACTGCTCAAAAACGTGCCATGTATTGTACCTTTTACAATTGTTGTGCAATAAAGTTTGATTTCAATTCTATTTTAAACAAAATAGCGGTATTTGATTAGAAGTCAGAAAAGCGGCCGATTTTAACTTTTCATGAGTAAACAAAGTTCCAAACAAACCTCGGCTGATTCTACAATGCAGGCTACGAGTTAGGCTATTTCAAGTTGAAGTTCCTTCAGATATACGTCAGACTCCTAGCGTCACCGAAAGCTCTTACACAGAAGCAACGGAACACACAGAAGCTAACATCTGCAGACGCTCTCTTTTGCAAACCCTTATCGTGAATGGTTGTGGTAAATATAGAATTCTGCCAGCACCATTTGTACCGATGTACGTGTCTTTCCATACAATAGCTAATTGCCAACTAAGTATTTTATTCGTTCTTTTTCATTTTCTTATTTTAGCATTGTTAGCCTCTTAGCCGTAATGGATACATTACTATCTAGGTTAACGAGTACATTATCTGTAGAAAACGAGTAAAGTACTATACTTAGACACGTTTAGAACGGTACTGTTCATTAGATTCGTGATAATGAGCACATAGAATTCCAGTATAGATAATAATGGCAAAGGTGTATAGATAGTACATGCGACACTTGATTTCGTAATTGGTTTCTAATGTACGATGTAAAAGTTGTACAATGTGAAAGTGTTAGACGTTTCTATAGACTGATTTGTAATGCAAAATTTGCGATACGTCATCATAAAAGTTGCGTTAGGCTTCATCAAGTTTTACAACTATCCTACAGAAATCTTTTAAGTCCTTTTTTGTCTTGGCCTTGCTGTTATTTTTGACGGTTTACAAGTATATTAACTCCTATATCATCGACACATTCTTATGATTCATCATCATCATCATCCACTGGTTTCTGCATCTGCAGTCTTGGAAACGTTCTGCAGCTGCATTCAGTCTTTCTTCATCTTCCTCCACTGCGTCTTGCATCTTGCAAGGTCCCTTAGCACCTGGAGTTGCTTTTCTAATGATTACAAATCAACAAATACAGTTTGGTGGTCAAGAAATCTAAGAACTAGAAAAGCTATGTAGAAGAGGACGAACTTTCAAGAACACAAACAAGAACAACAAAAATCTGACAAGCTTAAGTCTTTGAATTCAAATGCAGGGGGATAAGTCTGGTAGAACCTCCTTGGTCCTACATAGCCTCCTTCGCAGACTTGTAGGAACGCATGGGTTTATTTTTCGGGGCTGGGGCGCGGAAACTATCTCAGCATTTAGAGAACATGTCCTATGTTGAAAATAGTGAAAAAGTGCTAACCTAAGAAATAAACAGATCGCGAGAGAAAGAGAGATTCGTTTATACGTGAGACTAGATCCGCTACGCAAAGCCCATGATACATCCATCGTGGGAGGTCCCTCCAAAAGGTCACTGCTTGCCCACGATGAACAGACCTCCTATGTAAGCAACAAAAAGGGGTTTCTTTATCCAGAAGAATGACAGAGAATGGGCCTTCTTATTCCTGCTCGTACACCACACTGCGGCGTCCACATTTTCCTTTTGAATAAAGTAAACACTGCCAACAATTGAAATGAATGGCTACTAATCGATTCCTTTGTCGCCAGGCCACTTGAATGTCAATTCCAATTTCGGGGTGCTCGCACACGTCGAGTCAGCGGTGTGTGTGGTATGGACAGGTTGTGCGGACCAATCATAACGGTCTTGTGTTTTTGTCTTTCTATCTTTGAATAAAACTTTCACTTGTGAACTTTTACTTTCTAGGACCGGAAGAGATTCAGCGTTTGTTTTGAATATCTTCACTCAGAATAGCATACGTTTACGAAACAAATGTTATGCATGGAATCATGTTGTTGATTCAGTTTGATATAAATGGTCATATTTCTTTATAAAAGAAATTTGTCTTGTGATTCGTGTCATGAAATACAACAATAGTAGCAATAGGAGTAATAGCCTCGCGAATAATAATAGTAGAAAATCAACAAAAAGCAACAAAAAAACATAGCAAAAAAACATAGCAAAAACTCTTATCTGAAAGAACACATGCGTATAATTTCATTTTCTTTAATTCTATCATTTTGTCTTCCAAGTTCCATTACGTTTGTCCGCTCCAGGCATCTGGTACGCTAATCATTGCTGTGGGAAGCAACCTGCAAGTTTAGCAATGAAACTCAATATGCTCATGAAGAAACCAGTCTATCACTACTACTACAATATGTTAAGACGAACAATGATACTGTTATCAAATAGCTAAGAATGATAAAAGAGAATCAAAGAACTAGAACTTGTAGAAGATATCTGAGAGTAAGGGAATGTCGTTTCTATCTCTGATGACACTTTATACGTATTCACTAAATCAGAAGTGCTTTTCGTTTTAGCATACCGTCGACTTACCGGCACATAAGTACGTACTTCTTACCGGTGTTAATTTCAAAATTCGTGGAAAAAACATTATACCGCGGAATCGTGATGCTTTCACCAGAGAAGTGAACACTCAACAACTTCAAGGTATGGAGTAGATGAGGTTGTCAACAACCACGGAGTGTCACTTTAGTCATTATATTCACAAGTTGAAGAGCATCGTTTTTTTTTTTAAATCATCGCAGTTAATTATGCATGTGTCGTCAATAACAAGTAAGTCGCCTTCGACTACTTAGTATCTGTATCTGTATAGCCGGTATAACCGCCCCTTCGGCGTAACACACCAGCTTCGCAGGCATCTGGTTATATTACACTGAATGGCCTGTAGTACACTGTAAATGTATTTAAGTTCGCTGGGTTTTGAGTTCGCAGTAGGGGAGAAAATGGAGTGTTCGCGGTGGATTAAAGTTCGCGTTTAAAGCAATAGTAGACAAGAGGGTAGGAGGGCAAAAAACATCGCGGCGGTTTTAAGTTCGCGGCGAATAGCGTACCGCGAAAACCGCGAAAATTTCTGCATCTACAGTACTAGTACTCATTTGGGGACGCCTTGTCACCGTGCGTGCGCGCCTTTGCCACTAAAACACTTCAACACACAAAAGGACATAGTCGTGCGTCGTGGCTCTATCTTAATTGGAACAGCGGTTGGAAGCAAATTAGGGGCTCTATATCGTGCGATTTGATTAGAAGAAACGGTAGGGTAAAAATGCGAGAATTCGAAACTAACGATTTGGGTAGGACAAATGCAAGAAAGCTTGTTAAAAGTGTTCACAATGGACTGGACAAATAATTGGATAACTGGCAAAATTGGAAGGTCGTATAACCTTTTCTAAAATGATTGTTTTCTTACGTATAAGACATATATGGTCTTGTAGGGAAAAAGGATATACAGGACAGCATAGCATTCATGTTTAAAAACTTGTACATTTTTCGGGTTGCAACAAATAAACAACAACAAACAACAACAACAGTACAGTAGTCAATGTCTGTATCAAAGGACAGACGACGAAGAAATAAACAAAAACAACCTTCAACTTTGCGGACCAAAATCTTGAGCCTAACTGGCAAAAGTTCTAAATATATATCATTACTTCTGTAATTTGTTATTTCTCTCTAATCAAACTGTAGACGTTTGCAGTCATTTCTTCAAGTACCGGAGTTATCAAGCTACGTTTTGTAGGATTTGATGTGTTCAAAAATCTTGTTGTGTTTTCCTAGAACTATCGTTGAGTGGAACTCGTTGCCGCCGAGCAGGTTTGAAATCAAACCTCCTTGTTGCCACCAAGTAATGAGTAGGGACATCATCAATTAATCTCCAAGCAGATCCACACGGTGCCAAAATCGTGTAAGCTAGCCAGAGAAGCTCCAGTCAGCCAGAGAAGGTCCAGTCCGGCAACGATTTTGGCACAGAGTGGATCTGCTTGGAGGTTAATCCTCAATAGACAGCTTTGAACAAAGCTTACAGCAAGATGTGCAAATGTTAGGTGTGACAGGTCATTCAGTGTATAATCAGGGAGGTTTTATTAACATCCATGGTTATACAGATACAGATGCCGTCGTGTATACATGTATCAGAAAAAGAAAACACATCATATGCGTTAGACAAAGTGACCTCACGTCTAGAAAGTGCTTTCTACTTGATAATATAATATGATTAGGGAGCAGACTAACATGCTTAATGAACTAAATTCGCTTGTCTGTGCATCTGGAATTTCCGAAACATGCCCTTGAGTAACCGGGTACACGAATGTTCGGTCTAGTCACGGTGCCCCCCTCCCCACCCTAGCTTTAGAATCGATCGAGATTTGACAAGATTGAGATTCACTACACAGTATAGTTATGTACTGAAGTGTATGAAAAAAAGAACTCCGTTAAGAAACTTTCAGGAGGTTTGTTGAGTGAGATGTCTTTAGGCGAAGAGAGCAACATTCAGTTCTGCTAGTTTTCGACCATTTCAAAGAAAAGATAGCTATGACGTCATCACAGCGCTTGGTCTAATTGTCTGAGAGCAAAACCAGTTCAAAGCTTTTAATTATCCCTGGACATATAACGTTAGATGGGAATATTTCACCGGGGCAGGGATGAAGAAAAAAAAACTCAAATGCCACGTGACGTGGTGTTGGAACATTTGGAATAATAGAAGTACAGTAAGAAAGTTTTGCTTTATCTATAACTTTACGCATTCATCACCTAACGTCGACTCTCATAATCCGCCGGGTCCCTTAAGGCCACCAGATAACGAATTTAGAGAGGTACTAAACGCAGCATTCACCAGAAATACATAAGGTATGCACACTTCAGATATCCAGGTGTTCAAGACATTCGTGAGTTGTCCTCAATAACGTTCGTTTTTGCTTTCTATGATGTGGGATAGGAATAGACCGATCCCATATAGCTCCGCCCACCTCCGTCAAAACGTAGAAATGCAAAATAAAAACATGAAAATGCAAATATTTGACGGACATGCAGCCACTCTCTCATTGGTCGACCGTTAATTGAGATGGACAGTCAGGATCGGTCTATTGTGGCAGTTGACGTTTCAGTCGACACTACGACAGTCGTGTTTTTCTGATATAATCTCCAAGCAGATGTTGGTGGAGGGAAAATCGTTACATTTTCCTAGCTGTCCTGTACGTTACAAACTGCATCTCCGTGACAGAGATGGGGAGCCAGGAAAACGTACGTACTAATTGTGCCTCCCGACATCTGCTTGGAGATTATTTTTCAGTCCATAGAAAAGGCACGTTAGTTCGCGCTAACAAACGATGACCTCCTCCTTCCAAACAAACAAAAGACTACCACACAGAGAGTATATCAGTTGAAGAAGAAGATACTTGAAGTGCTCCTCTGCATGCTGTCCTAGGCTTGCTGAGGGCTATTAACAAGTACTTGTGGATGCACAATAAATCGGTGCTGTCATCGCGGCTCGCGCTGCGCCCCGTATCTCATTTAACACTCCATCAACAGCGAACCTCTTCTAGATTTCACGCTATCGGATGGACGCGTGGTACATAGCCTCACACCCGCACACTTCGGCCTACCGTACTTTAGGACCTAGCTAGCCTCTACCAGGCTCCACAGGTCGATAGAAAAATAGTAGAAATGTGCCAAATAGACGGAAAACATGCCAGAGGAGTTAGTCCGCTATTAAAGGGAGTTACAGTTTTTGACCTATGTTATCCGTCTATTTGGCAAATTTCTACTATTTTTCCATCGACCTGTGGAGCCTGGTAGAGGCTAGGACCTAGTCTCCTTCACGCAGACTTCTAGGAGGTGTTTTTTTTTGGGGGGGGGGGAGCGCTGATTCACTATTTTCAACATGGTACAAGTTCTCTAAATGCAGAGGGAGAACTGAAATAAACGCCTGCACCCATAGAAGTCCGTGAATAAGGCTATGCACGCAGGACTAGTCTCTACCAGACTCCATAGGTTGGTGGAATAATAACTGACATTGCTATTTGCCAAATAGATAGACGGGATAATGTACCATAAGACTTAAAAAAGCTGACCAGAGGAGTGCAGCTTCCAACCTACGGACGCGGCACGCCTATGGCCGGCTAACTTATATATTCCTCCGTATATTTTGCCAATTTCAACTATTTCCCTATCAACCTATGGGGTCTGGTAGAGACTACTGTACTGAAGGACAATTGTTGGGAAACTCTTCATACGGTGCGCTATCAAATATAACAGACTTCATATAGGCTAAGCTATTCGAGGAAAGGGGCACTCTCCACTGGATGGAAACCGTCGAGCGACCAAAATTGGATTTGTATGACCTGATAATTGAATATAAATCCATGATGTAAATGTATGATTTGGAAGACAACAAAATACACAAAACTTACAAAATGCACTCTTTGTCAATGGAATTCGTTTGAACTACTGGATTTGGTGGTGGGTCAACTTGCTTTGTGATATAGACATAAAATTCGACGTCATAAAAGACGATTGGATGGTGTCTTGCTACCACAATTCGAGGAACTATACAGTGCCGCCATATACTAGTGCACGCCCGTTCGTTATCTAAATTTCACCGGAAATTCTTCGCGATATTGCTGATAACGCAACAATGGTACAATTGTATCATATATTTTTAGTTTTATCAGCCGGAAATGGACACTTCAGTTAGCAATAATTCACTCATTTGTGGAGAAAAAGGCAAAGAAGATAAATCATATGACTGATAACTAATTCACGTAGACCACAAAAGGTACCAATATGATAAAATATGTATTTCTATTACTTCTAAATGCTTCCCTTATAGGTATTTATGTACATTTGTATTACGATTTTCTTATACAGTTCATAAAGCACCCTTTTGAAATATTCTATAGTTAGCGCATGTCACAAACGAAGACTGATGCGACATGAAAATTCATGAGAAGGCATCTAGGATCTTTCCCACTCTCCTCACAATCGCCATAGTAAATTTACCGACGTAACTTAGCAAATACACACTAAACAACACCTCAAACATGTCCTCGAGTTTCCCACTTCAGACTTGGATAGCTCGCCCGAGACGGGCGCAAGTTCGGGGGCCAAACCCGGGCGTAGAATTTGGGCGGGAAAATTGGGGACATTTTTCTGACAGAAGGCGTTAAAAGTAGAACATATGTCGGGCTAAGCGAAGGGTATTTAATGGTCGAACAATGGGGAGTTTTCTCCCCAGTGACAACGGGGTGTTTCTAGCGGTGAGGAAAGAACGCGAGCCCGCCCCGCCATTGTGTGTGACCCGGTCCATTCAGAGCTGACTTCTGGCGGGATGGATGAGGCGCAGTTGTGACCCGACAGATCTCTACGCTCCGCCGCGTCGTCTGAAAAACGTCCCATTTCCATCTTTATTGGGTCGATTGTGCGAAAGGCAAACAGACGAACCTCCCGATCTTTTCCCTGGACGGTTCGTGAGAGAAGGTCCTTCTGTTCTGAGGGAGGAATATATCACATGCTGTATCAAAAGGGGGAGGGGTCCCTGAGGTAAAATGTCGTCTGTCAGAGAATGGCTCAGTTAATTCCGTGATCTCCGTGTTTGCTTTACCTCATCCTACAGGATTCGCCATGAATAGCAGGCGTAATAAGCCATGACAAATGAGATACCCAGGGCCCACAGTAACATACACAGATCTAACAAATATGCACAAAAATGTACAAACGTTTCTTTTTTTTTTATCATCAAACCTTTACGACATCAAACCGTAACCTCCTTGATCAAACTAATTATAAGAATATTCCATTAAGATTTTTGAAAACTTTCTCTTAAGAGGAATATGAATTGATATAGACTACTTGATCAAGTTCACGTGTGAGATATTTACAAATCTCACAGTAATGTTTAAAACGTCTCGCCAAATTCTTTACAATGTCATCTAAAAAGCAAACAGGTTACTTTGCTTTCAAGACTGTGCGCAAAATTACATTATGAGGAGTTTCTGTATGAATAATCTCAACTTCTTGCTTCTACGTTCTAATTTGCTAGACTCTACCAGTCTCCCCCGGTCGCTGGGAAAATAGTAGAAATTGGCCAAATAGAGTCAAATGTTTGAAGGGAGTCAATTTGACCCTCTCTCCATGGCCGACTCCCTTCAAACATTTGACTCTATTTGGCCAATTTCTACTATTTTCCCAGCGACCGGGGGAGACTGGTAGAGTCTACTAATTTGCTGTCTCCTTGTAGTCGTGCAAACGGTGTTTATTAGTAAGGACAAGTGTTGATTGATCACTCTTTAAACGGAACACTCTTTGCAACAATGTAGTCACGAATTCCAAAATATGGAAGAGGACACCATGCTCTACTTGTAGTTGGCCGACACAAATAGATAGATCGGACTTCTAGAAAGACTACAGAAAGCTATTCTCTGTAACAATAGCCTTCAAACTATTGTAGTTTAAACCATAGAATCTCCTTCTTCAAACCTACACCAAGAAGGTTTGACTTCAAGCCTCGTTGTTCACCGAAATGCGGTCTCTGAAAGCAGGTCGCCCGGCGCTAGCTGTAACTCACTGATGGTCAAGACAGCTTGGACGGAGACCTCTATCGGCGGTCTCAATTACTGCACCTCACACTAGTCACACACATTCCCTCTCGCCTTTTGGTACCCGCAACACAAAATTTCTAATTCAGACACTAAAATATTCAAATGAATCATGCTTCCGCTAAAAAGCGTCCTCCTGATAATTCTATGAACGATAATCATTTTCATGGATACCTTTTTTTAGGTAGGGTCAATCAAATATCACAAAATAGGGAACAATAAATCACCGCATTTTGTCACATGCACAGCAGACACATTTTATTCACCCTTCCACTAGCTAGACTACCAATTGATCAAAAAAAGTGAACAAAAGGTTCAAAATGTATTTCATGATTCATACAATGCCCCTCACATGTATAGTCAATGTGTTTTTAATGGTTGGCATTCAATGTTGTCTTGAGTTTCAAAGATAATATCACATCTAACAAAATGAAGCCTGTACAAAACTATACACTTCCAAGAGTTGAAATATGCACAGCACTGGTAGATGACTTTTAATTATACAGTACAGCCAAAACGTAAAATTCAGTAAGCATTCTGAGAGAGTTTGTCCGGAAGTGAACACTCAAAATGGTACCGGCTTCATACATTACATTCAGTATCTTACCAAATGTATCAATCACAACTAAATCTTAATGAAAATGAAGGACAACACTTTGTGCAATCTCCAAGTCAGTATGCGTTGTTCACAATTTTAAATTTTGGCAGATTTTACCAAATATACTAAATATCCTTTCCACTAGAAGCTACAACTTCTGAGCAACCAACTACTTGACAGACCACTCAATAAATTTAATAGAAATAAATTATTTGTTTTCTGTCTTCTAAATCATACTTTTGCATCGTGGATCATATTCTGATTATAAAATCAAGGGTCACACAAATCCAATTTTGATTGCTCAATGATCGCTCAGAGATCACTGTCTAGTGGAAAGAGGGCATAAAAAAGGACATGATAGTAAAGTATAGTGACAAATGTTTCATTATATTGTTTGTTTTATTTATTCAAACAAGGAAAAGGTTTTCTTACCTTAAACATCTAAAAAAGTTTTCTTTTCTTTTTAATATGGCACCCAGGTATATGCTTATGGTAGCATAGAAGCATAGACATCCTACATATACATTGTGTACTTATCTGAAACAAATTGTTGCAACTTACATGTATGTGTACATTGTCAAAGTTACATATCATGTTTGTTATACATCATGTTTGCAGATTCTATTTTGAGTTGTGCCTTAACTGATATCTAGATAACTATATACCAGAAATATACAACTCATTTGAAACTATCCGAAAAGATGTTCGTACAACTTAGAAGGGACATTTGAGAAAGAACAGTTGACTGTACTCCAATTTCTTCAATTGCAAACAAACACATTTCATCATCTGATAAAAAGATTGAATTTCTTCTGTTCTCCATACATGTTAACCCACCATTGTAATTAAGACAACAAAATACATTCAATAACGTACAAAATGATTTCATGTTTGGTTTTTGACCACAAAAATTTGGCTATAAACAGAGAATGTAGTTTGGTCCCCCAAAGATGTTTGTTTCTTTCTTCTTTCTACTTCTTGTTAAAAAAGTGATCCTTATTCAGTCTACCTATGCTAGCCCTGTACACTAACATTGTACATGTAGGTAGAATGTACAACGCTATTCTAACTGTGGGTTCAGTCCAGTTTAGTACCACCCTCTGCTCTGCTGGGGGTCACCGCCTTGGCCGCCGCGGTTGGACTGGCGACGGGGGTCCTCACGACGACGGGGATCCTCGCGACGCTGGAAATACAGGGAAAATATGATAGTAATGATAGGTTTATTGCAAACAAATGCCTTAAGGCTGTACTTCCAAGTACAGGTGACATTGAGATGAATTGTAAGGTATCTTTGCTCCTTTAATGTTGATATGTAATGGTAGTGTTATTGAAACTTACTATGTGTAGGAATGACTGGAAATTGGATTCTTATTATTCAAGTTTCAAGCCTCATAAAATACTCTGGACGCCTTTAGAGCCACCATCATATATCAAGATCAAATCACTTTGGTAAGTTTAAATGTAGGATTCTTCAATTGACATTCTAACATTGCTGTAATTTTCTGATTATAAATCAATTTCTGATTTCTGCCATTTTCTGTTCTATATCATACGTCTAGATATTAATAGGTTAAAGTATAAAATTAATATTATTTCTTCTGGACAGTTAGCTGCAGCAGAATTGTATATAAGTATCAAAGTATTGTACCTGGTTGTCTCTGTTACCATACCCCCCTCCAGGGGGTGTTGGGTACCCCCCTCCTGGGGGTGTAGGGTAGCCTCCCCCCTGCTGGTTCCGTAGCTGCTGAATGCCATACGACACGGCCTGCTGCACCTGGTTGTGCCCCCACCTGGAGGGTGGAGGGGAGGGGGTCGCGAGTAAACCACCCCCCTGCCTCTGCTGATACTGGTCTGTAGAGAAACAAGGACATGTCAAAGTTCTTCTATTCTAACACCACATCTCTGTTTCATATAAAGTAGACTGGATTCATTCCTCAAGCTAACCGACATCTTTCACACCGCAGTCGTCCCTCAGTAAAGACATCTGGAGCCGCATAGTTCCCGTTTAGAACTTTTATTCAGCCTAGTACCACAGGCCATATCTCTGTTTCTTTAGCCCTTGGGCCAAACAGCTACATCATGTATACATACAATACAACATGGTGCATTTTATATCACCCGAGGTACTAGCCCAACCGCGAGTCAGAGCGCCTAAAGGTCGAAGGCTGGAGGGTCATGCATATCCCACTGTTTTGCTTCATTTCTATGTCATATCCACCCGAGAACACACATTCAAATTTCCATTTGCAAAATGTGCCGGAAAAATAATTAATGTTTCATTCCATTTAACACCTCATCACTCTCTTAAAAATATGAAAATGTCAAAAATGAATGTTCTTTTTCCTAAGTTCCTAATTCAAAAACAATCTTTACCTCATTCCCTTTTACACCTCATCATTCTCTTATAATATGAAAAATGTCAAAAATGAATGTTCTTTTCCTATTTCATTATAGTTACTCGAGTATGCATTTGTGACTTCCCACTTATTTTCATTTCTTTTCTTTTAAACATCTGAAAAAAACCTACAACATTTTGTGTCCTATTTACTAGTTTCTTGTTACATACTGCACATTTCAAATATGGGGATTGAAAAGAAAGCTAGATAAATGTGCATCCCGTAAAAAATATTTCTACATTTACTTTACCACCTTCACACTTGAATCGGTTTTTCACAAAACAATCTTCAATGCATATCCTTTGATTAAGGTTGCAAATATAATCACACAAGTCTAAAAGGTTCTACACAGTTGTGCGAAGACAACTGCCATGACCCAAACAATCGTGGACCAAATTCAATTTCCTGCGCCGGGACCAAATCAGGCGAATAAACAGTCGCGCACTGTGGGCGACAGGTGGGAGGGTCGTGCCGCTCTCTCACAATTACCCGCGCCGGGAAAATCCTTTATGCTCCAACAAAATGGCAGCTATTTGACATGCCCCATGTGTCGCCTCATGCAAATATTGATTTAGAGTGATTCTTGTTGGCTCTCTTTTTTGCACTATAATTTCATCTCCCTAGATTCAATCATCTTTCATCAGCGTGTGCCCTTCTCGAAATCAAATCATCACATCAAAATGTTGTAATCGCAGATGCGGAAAATTGTCAAAGATTGCAGTTAGGTGGTGCTTGGAGCAGGGATGTAGGGCACTTTAGGTGACACTGAGAGAAAATGACGACGTTGAGAAAAATTTATACGAAACACAATTCTTGCTGACATAATTTGAACAGTCCCTTTTTTCCCAAATACTGGCCACAAATGCTAAGCAAAGAACTTGATACAAACAAACCGACAATTTGTATTATGATGAAAAATAATAACGTACAAACTTTGGGCCCACCCAGAGAAAATGACATGGCCCACCCACATACACTTTGGCTGGACTACAAGTCGAGTAGTGCCCCGGTCTTTGTAAAACCCACACAAAGGACATGCTGTAGGCTGACAAGATTTGACAGGGTCACAATGATATCCAATTTGTAGCTACAAAGCGGGAACATTTGGCTTGCCCTGTGGATGAAAGACTGGCAGACAGGACACAAAGACAACAGCACAGTAGTACTGCTCTGGTGGTGACAACCCTATAGGCTGGTCTACAACTTTGATTTATGTACATTTGTATATGTCTGTGTACAGCATATACAAATGGTTATGTGACTACTACTAAGCTATCCTTTTACAGTTACAAGGCCTGCACTGTTTCTGTATTTTGAAGTTTATCATAATTGTACTATCATATAAACTGAGTGTGTCTTTTTCCAAACGAAACACCTTTATGCTGTACTCTACAGGGGTTTTTCTAGAAAAATTTAACAAGAGGGAGCACACACATGCGAGGGAGCGAATTCTATGTATTTATGGAAGAATCAATTGCTGAGTGAAGGCTGTATGCTGGATATTAAGCTAAAATCTGAATTCGACAAGGGGGCGCTGGGCTGAAACAAGAGGGTGCAGCGCCCCTCTTTCCTGATTTAGATGAACCCCTGCTCTATGCTTTTTAGTCAGGCCAGTGGGCATACATGTAATGTCATTATGTGTGAATATCAATTTGCAAAATATGGTCCTTTGTATTTTTTCTTACCTTTTGATTATTTTGTCTATTTCAAATATTTGACTTTGACACCATGAAAATACATTCACAATTTGAGAGGTGATTTTTCCAGACTTCCAAACTTTGACACATGAAGGCAGAACACACTAGTTATGCTACAATCTAAACAACTATCTTAGTTTAACCTATATCTTAGTTTGGAATACTACTGTTCACAGTTGCAAATAGCACTGCACTGGTGTAGCAGGTTAATTGAAATATACTCCTGGATAGACTGTACTTTGGCCAGGGGTATACTCTGGCTTGCTGCACTGGGTACTACTGCATATAAAGCAGCCAAATGGCATGTGATATAATGTACAGTCATATGGTTACATGTACTCTTGCAAATCTTAAACACAGCATGAGCCTTCAGGAGCATTTTATTTCAATGGCCACGAGAAAAAAAATCCCTCACTGTGACCAAAACAGCTTGCATAGAATTTTGATTTGAAAAAAAACAACGTTTTGCTGTGCCTACTTCTTTGTACCAGACACTACAATGTTCATACACATGTGGTATTCAAGTATTTCATAACCTTTCTTGTCTGTACTATTTGGACATATCTTTTATTAGATTTTGTAAGCGTAGAATATATACACAATGTAAGTTTGTCCACTCAATTATTCAACAAGAGAAACAGAACACTAAGTGAGCCTACTTTGACTTGCATGTACAGGGACATATGCTCTAATGAAGTTACGGGCAGTAATTGTAGATCGCATTGGCTGACAAACATGCAATCTCGGAAAGAAACCTTCAGCGCAACGACATCCCAATTACACGCACATGCACAAAACATGGCGAGTCATCGGTAATTACACGTCCTCGCGCCCTGAACAAGATTCGCGCTCTTTCAATCTTCTGCCATTTACTCTGTGTGCTTTTGAAAGCACTTCCCGCCCAAATCAGCCGCTCTAAGAGCACAATTTGCAACACTTAGCTCTCCTGGTGGAAAGCAAGCTTTGTGCTGGTGACCTTCCATTCCGTGCTCATCATTTAGGGAACCTGAATAAAGCTGTTTTTACAATCTATTTTACGAATTGTAAAAAAATGACTTTTTTATGACACATTTATACTTAATTTGTCTGTGAAATACCGAAAATATATGGAAGAAAGATAAAATGATATACAAAGGAGTGAAAAGTTCATACGATACATCATACAGGTTACATAAATCACTTTATCAGTGGGAATTAAAGTGCACAAATCAGACAAATCTTGAACCCAATAGAATTTAAATTCTTCCAGTCGTCACAGTTGACATTTCATTTGGTTTCAAGTGTCTGGCACAAATTTCTGAGTGTCCTCTCCTTAACACATGAAATTACGCAGGCAAATGTCTTCAACGAATCTCTCTACTTCAAAAACAACTTTTGTTTGGCTAAGAGCTGCACTACGTACTTTGCCATGCCGTAATAGTGCTAACGATATTTGCACTTATGCAAAATGGCCCGATTAAGAGCAATCAGTGAACATCACTGGCATTCAGGTTGGGGAAACTGTACATGTAGATTGAACGTAATGATGATTTAATGGCCCTATGCTCCTCTTGCCTGGTCCTTAATTGGGCTAGTACAGTGGTTATCTACCATGAATGACGTATTCGCAATGACGGTTCTTCATGTTGAGATGGTAAAAATTACCACAAAATGAACTCTCTAAAGTAGCGACACTTTTTAAACCCTGATGTAGCAGTGTTTGGAGAGTTACGTGATTTTGTTTTTAGTTAGAGGAGGGCTCCTGCTTTTAATTCTAAAGTGTCCTACACTTAATGTGAATTACATGAACAAGTGTACCTGTTCCAATTTGGAGATGGTAAGTTGACAGAAACGTGATAAACATTAACGCATGTTATGTAGTAATAAAACATATATATTCCACGGAGATACAGTCAAAGCAAACAATGGAAGAAATGCCAGAACATGCACAGAAAATACAATCCAGTATAGCTTAGGATACATTGAAATAAGAAGGACTAATGCAGGAAGTTGAAACTAAAAAAAGGTGGTTGAAAAGCCATGCAAGTGGAATCAATCATTATTAACAGAATTTGAAGTAGTCTTGCAAAGCTTCTTAATATATATAGACAGTTAGAAATATGCTTGTGTATGCACAATGTATATCGTCATGATTACAATATATGTTGAAAATATAAGCGTCCTAATACAGTTCAGTTTAGCATTCCAATTTGTTAAATGGTATTTGGAGTTCAACTTTAATCACTCAGATGCCATATCAGACATTTAATGGCCCTTGCCCGCGGTCGGCTAAAGAAAAAGGCTAGGGTTGGCAGGTTTTTGCTTGGGTCGGTCGGGTAACCGAGAAATTACTGAAAAAAATGCATAAGAACAAAGGGAATACTTTGGTGTGGCTATATCTTGAATCAAATTCTATGTTGGAAAACTTAGGGAGGTGTCATGGACACCTACATGTAACGTACCACATGTACATCTATTCAACACTTACCATTTCTGTATCCACCAGAGCCTCCCCCTCGCCTGTAGTTGTCATATCCACCTCCTCTTCCCTGTGGGGAGGGGGAGTTGTAGTCCCTCCCCCTGTTGTAAGGGGAGGGGGAGTTGTAGTTGCTGCCCCTGTTGTATGGTGGGGACTGGAAGCTGCCAGGAGAGCCCATCATGGGGGGAGGGCTCCCCAGCAACGAACTGCCCGACGCCTTGTTTACACCGTGCCTGTGGGTCAAAGGTCAGCATCATCAGCGACAGAACTTCACGAAAACAACCAAAAAGGAAAGGTTCGCTGAAGGGTAGAGCGGGGTCTTTTACTTCTTCATGCTGTAGGCGAGACTACAGGAACACAGAACATGCAGGGTATCATCAGGTTGATGGGTCAAGGGTCAAGCACATTGATGAGCAGAGCACCCACACATCTAGATATGGGGAAGGAATGGAAAGGAAAGTAAATTAAAAGTGTTAAAGGTTAAGGTAAGCTATACTACAGTATGCATTAAACATGGTCACCCAAGATGCAAAATAGTCCAAAGAATATACAACAGAGATAGCAGCAAGCACAACAAAGAAAGGGGAGACTATGCAAATGTGAGGAAACAGTGTCACTTTGAACTAAGAACGATTGCTTCGTACATCCAAGATGTATTCTTACAGCAAGATTTTCGATCAAACAATCCCACACAAACTACTTACACACATTACTCAGTATGCTGTTTTAATGAAAAATTTTTCAGAGCTCTTCTTGTTCTAGTTCAATGACACTGGAAGAAAGACTTTACCCAAATAACTAAACAAGCAAGCAAACAAACACACAAGCAGCATGCATTTATTCTACTTTCTGCAGAGAAGTTGAAGCGTTTAACTGGAGGTAGAGAGCTGGCAACATGCAGGTATTCAGCATAGTCACTGGAGGGGGGAAGAAATGAGGAGTTGTTCAGTGGAACCACCACGGAAACACACGGAGCAGCAGCCCAACACCGTGGCAACAGTTGCCATGGCAACGTACTCACTGCAGCATGCGATGACCCGAGTCGGACAGTCGGGCCCCGTGGCCGCTGTCTCGGGTAAAACCTAGCTGTGGACGATAGCCGCCGCCGCCACGGCCCCCGCGGCCGCGACCACGCCCGCGGTTAGCCTGTTGCTGGTGTCGCTCGAAGTCGCCCGGTTTCAAGACGCGGTCTGGCATCCTATAGGAGGTTAGGTGTGATGTCCACATTTCATCAAATGTATATTTATCACTATATAAATTTACCACTATGACACTTTAAATTCGATGATGTAACTAACCAGATTCAAATCAGTCAAAAGTGGGAGATTTATCTGAAATTTGTAAGAAATTATCTGAAAAGTCAAGGATTGAAAGGGAAACTAGATTCCTTAAGAACAACATTTAGACAAATTTTAAACTCAAATTAATCCTTCTTAATTGCTACAGACAGTAACTATTTGAAAATCTCAAAAAGTATAGCCACGCTTTCCCAAAATCAGATGGCAGTTTGGTGCATCTTTTTAAAATCTAATTTTGTCGGAATATGAGATCCATGACTTGATGCAATTTTCTTGATTATCTCATAAATCCATCCTCTGAGTTTTGTTATCTGTTGAAAGACAAACTTACTTGGCATTTGGCAGTACTTTAGCTGGGAAGATATAGTCCTCTGCATATGAAGGGTCCTTGTACAGAACACTGGGGGAAGGCGAGGAGAAACAGTAGTGTTACTATGAGTCTGTGTCAATGAAGAATCGGTACTCAAACAAATTACACATTAAGCAAGCAACATAGAATAGGACATAAAGTCTAAGATAGTCAGTCTGAAAAATCAGAAAGGGAAATATATGGTTACATCTAAATAGTTCACTACCTTTGTTTCATCATCATAGCTTGTCACTGTTACCTTTGGTTGTGTAAGTAATTTCTTTTTGGTGCAAGCAATTTTTTTCATCTACACGAGTGCAAGTTGACCCAAAAATGTATTTCGAGCACTGAATATATATGACATTGCATATCGTAGCTGGTAGCTAGACTGAGCATTTGTAGAGATCATTGTTACAATTATCATACCAGTCCACTGTCTTGATAGTTATCCATATAGGCTAAGAAAACTCACCCAAGTGTTTGGTTGTTGAAGACATCTCGTAGGTTCGGAAGGGGCGACTTGACGGTACTGTTCAACAATAATAATTATTGAAGACATGAACATCAGACATAAGAGGGCAAGGATAAACTTGTATCTGAATTATATCATGATCTGATGTTATGTTTCAAAGCACTGTCATAAATGATGCTGTCATCACAGAGTGCTTGATGCATTGTAGTGCAGAATCTATCTCTAGCAGGAGATGCATTCAAGTATCAATACAAGTAACTGTCTCTAATCTAACAGTAAATGTAGTCACCTATACAAGTAACTGTCTCTAATCTAACAGTAAATGTAGTCACCTATACAAGTAACTGTCTCTAATCTAACAGTAAATGTAGTCACCTGTACAAGTACATGTGTGTAACTGTCTCTAATCTAACAGTAAATGTAGTCACCTGTACAAGTAACTGTCTCTAATCTAACAGTAAATGTAGTCACCTATACAAGTAACTGTCTCTAATCTAACAGTAAATGTAGTCACCTATACAAGTAACTGTCTCTAATCTAACAGTAAATGTAGTCACCTGTACAAGTACATGTGTGTAACTGTATCTAATCTAACAGTAAATGTAGTCACCTGTACAAGTAACTGTCTCTAATCTAACAGTAAATGTAGTCACCTGTACAAGTAACTGTCTCTAATCTAACAGTAAATGTAGTCACCTATACAAGTAACTGTCTCTAATCTAACAGTAAATGTAGTCACCTATACAAGTAACTGTCTCTAATCTAACAGTAAATGTAGTCACCTGTACAAGTAACTGTCTCTAATCTAACAGTGAATGTAGTCACCTATACAAGTAACTGTCTCTAATCTAACAGTAAATGTAGTCACCTATACAAGTAACTGTCGCTAATCTAACAGTAAATGTAGTCAAGTATACAACTTACAAGTAACTGTCTCTAATCTAACAGCAAATATACAATGTAGTCAAGTATACATTAGTCAAGTATCTATCAGAGTAGTATCTCTGCTCTAACAGTATATTCAGTGAAGTATACATGTACATGTGCTTTTATCTCTTCTTGATACAAATGAAATGGATGAAACAGATTTACTGGTAAGACAACAGGATGAAGACCATTCAGTAATCTTAAAGAAGTACAAGTCCTTATCAAAACAAAGTTTGAGGTTTGACTGTACTTACTCGTTTGGCATGATAGCCAGGTTGTCAGGTTTGATGACACCTCTCATGCCCTGGGTAAGGTTAGCGTTCAGCTCAGCCTGGGGAGGGGGGGCGAGATATCTGTCATTCTATCTCTCAACACTATCTCAAGCCTCATCCATAATTATCATCTAACTCAGAATATTGTAACAGAACTGTTCTTATCAATTGTAAAGGAAGAGCTTTCATATACTACCAGTACTACTGAGGTTAGGGGACCAATGCAAAGAAATTTATCAATACTAATACTGGTAGAAAAGTAAATTTGAGTCTATATAAACATGCATAAACGCATACACAAACATATACATGCAAACACACAAACATATGCGTGTACATGCACACACATACACATAAATACATACATACAGTGAGTCACACACATGCACATGTACACACACGCACACACTCACATACATACATATCCATACACGCACACACACACACAAACACACACACACTCACACAAACGTATTCATAGTACAGCCACTGTGTATAAAATATAAAAACTATACAACAGTGATGACTTCTATATTCATTACAGGGAAACTGTCTCACCTCTTCCAAACTCTCCTGGTACATTCCTTGAAAGAAGCTGAATGCAGGATGTCCGTCCCTCAAGTATAACCGGTCTCCACCCAGGCTGTTTCTGTACACTGGATTTTATATGAAAAATATTCAACATATTAAAATTACAAGTATGTTTGGTTTACCTATTGATGAAATCACCTAAATGTATAAGCATGGCACATATTTGTGTACATTGCCCATTGCATAATGCTTTTTTATCTCTTTGGACAAGGCACATACATAATCATGGTGTGTAATGATAAGCATATAAAGTCAAATCTAGTCCTCCTGTCTTTATCAATTGTTATGGTTCATCTTAAGTGAGGGCTGTATCATTTTTATCATTTTGGACTGAAAGCTTATGGTTTCACATAACAAAAATGAGCGACTATCCAATTTTACAGTATCATTAATTTTACATTGTATACTTCTCACTTGCTCCAGACCAATCCATCAAAAAGCAGTTCATTCAAGATGTTTCAAGAATGTCTTCTTGAGGTCAGTGACCCCTACTCACGTTCTTCTGCCGTGAGATCTCCCCGCACGGCGTCGATTGCCTTGAGAAGTCGCACCTCGTCCACAAACGGCAGTAACGCAACACCTGTGTTTGACAGAAGAGTTGAAGATCAATGTGTCTGAAGATAGCGCAAGTTTGAACCGCAAGTTCATTCAAATCAGCCTGTAGGCCACTTCTCATAGCGGTCATGAGGCAAAGTATATGCTAACAATGCTTGAAAATAACACAATTTCAATGGTAGATTTTACACATCCTTAGGATTCACAAATTTTTCGAGCGGCCGAAAGCTGATTGTCAGACTGTTACAGTGTTAAAGGAAAATCTCAAACAGTCCAATATGATATTATATTGATAAACAATGTCTATCACAGCTTTCATACATCTAGGCTCCAAAATAGTTGTGAATTTATCTCACTGGTTTTGAAATTCGATATGACTTAGACAAAGTATTTTGGCTTTGTACAGGGAAAATGCTAAGACTAGTGTGTGAATTGTGTAAAACTACTTTGTGAATTAGTGTGACAGGACTAGTACTGTCACAGTGGCAGTAGTTTTTCACGAAAATATTTTTCATAATATTCCTGACCTTGCCAGGTCCACTTCTTCCCGTTGAGATCTATTCTGAAGTCATCAGGATACAGGTCAATGATGGGGGAATCCTGGAAGACAAAATTGAAATGAATGAATAAGCAGTCCTTCAAAATTGTAAAGGGTGACTTTCAAGAGTACAAGAAGCCAAAGATGACTATGACATATACATCATGTATCATGATGAGAAGTTGAAAATAGAGAAATCATCCACATACATGTACATGTAGACATGCTCTATCAAATCAATTTGAATTTTATATTTACTCTCTTAGTCTGGTTACTATTTAATTCATTTAAGCCTCACTGAACATTGGCGACCTCGCTGCGACCAGGCCATTTGACAGAGCACTCAACCAGCTTCATCAATAAAAAACGAATTATCTTAAGTTTTGTGCATTTTGTTGTCTTTTTTAGTCATACCGATATGTTTTGCATGATATTTCCATCATAAAGTCAAGTTAGCACAAATCCAATTTAGGATGCAGCGAGGTCGCCAATGTACCGCGGGTCCAGTGCGATAGGGGCTTCAATTTGTGCATTCGCTGGGACTTGATTTTGCTGTTGGGCAGGGAGATTTCTTGCATGTTTTAAGTTTATGGTTGAAACTGTTCTGTGGTACAGTAGTAATACATAAAACACTGCAAACACTTCAAGATCTACAGTAATAGACCAGAGATTTTGATTAATTGTACAAAAAGATATACATTTGTAAATCATGATATAAAGAAAATCTCTCTTAACACTAAATTCATCCAAATCAGAATGAAATGCAAGTTTGTAAAAAATCGATCCACTGCATTTCTTCTTTCATAACTGAGCAGTACTCCCTGACAGTTGTTATTTTAAGACCCACAATGCTTCATGTCTTCTGACAGTACATCTCCATTAGATTGAAGAAAGCAGGACCGGGTACGGTAATGTTTGCGACCATTATAACTCGACATGTTGAACAATGACCACGTCCCATTAGCCTTGTATCAAAGTGCTCCTTTCCGTCCCACGAATGGCAAAAATGGAGGATTTGAAAGCCGCAATTATCCTACCTTCCTGCCAGAAACCGTGACCCCTTGACTTGGCGACGTGCCCTTTTGAATTTTAACGGAACGGTCGATATGCGCCGCCTTATTGTGTGTTATCAGAGATCGTCTTAATCTTTTTTTAAAAATATGTGAAAAGCCTTTAATAAGGACCTTGTTGCTTGTCAATTCCATGCTGTTTACAGAAATACTGTTGGTTCTAAATAATACATGTACATGCAAGAAAGCATAATTATGTGTATGTTGACTTTTTAAGATCAATTGTATGTTACTGGATGTCTTAAAGAGAAGATATTGGGAAAATAAGTGTGTTACATCATATAGAATATGGGATCTCTAACAGTAGACTGAGTATACATGTACATTGTCCATTTTCAGCGAACAGTGAATAGAAAAAAAACATTAACCTGCTCTAAGAGTGCTCAGTAACCACGATATCGGTATTAGACTGGCTTGCAATATAATTTTGTGGTAGAAGATTAGAACAATCATGACTTACCATTTACAATAAATTTCTATGCCATTACTACAACTGTACAATATCTGCGACTTTTACTGTGATAGTTAACTCATTAAGGTATCCTAAATGTAAACTTTATGATATAGAACATTTGGTACTAAAAGCTAAAATACACGAACAAGTCACATGAAAAGCACCTGAGAGTGCTATTCCTATTCCGAAATACAATATAGATACTTAAAAGACTCTTCCAGTCTTCAATGACATGGGAAATTGTTTCATCACGTATATGCATACGATCATATCGGAGGGTATTCTGAAATTCATTTATATTGGCACGGCCTCAGCACGAAAACACATCAAAAGGCAATACTAATGGTGTAGATGGCATAAAACCATTTGGTACACACTCCAGAAAACCCTTCAAACACCTTGATGGCTTGCGTGTGCGAGAAACACTGGCGGCGTAACCGTACTTGGCGTACCGACATGTGTAGGCAACGTGGACACTTCATGCTACGAGTGTGCCGGGGAGCGTTCCCTCGTAATTGAGGACATCTAAGTCTAGAGCACTTTGCGGCATCGCTCACATGGAATTCCCGATGACTTATGGGTGCGCCGGGGAAAAGTCTTGATGATGCAAATACTGTTTTTCATTCGTGTGCTAAGATGAGACGTAAAATACCCAAAGACGAATGCTCTCAAGCAGATGGAGGGGCTCTTTTCTTCCCTTTAAAGTGGAAGGCTTGAGAGCCGTTACATAGACAACTCATTCAGTACATGAAACGTTAACTATCATAATTACAGCGTGTACCCTACGTGTGACTGACACAAAAAAAACGGTAAATTTAAAGAGATCTACTAATGCAGCATCAGCAATCCCCAAGGCACATGAATGACACTTCAGATATCCAGGTGTTCAAGACAGTCCTTGACGACACCATGTTTTACTTGAATGTGGCACAGTCTTAGGGTACATGTACCTGGCAGTATCATGAGAATTGACGTTATATCTGACCTTAAGCCACAGTTGGAAATGTACAGACGATCTCTAGAATAATCTGGACCAGAAGGCTGCAATTCCAGCCAGCCTCACTTACATGTATGGAACTGGCATGACTATGGACTGAATGATTTATGCATTTATTTATCTAGGTGTTTATTGTATTGTCAATAGTCAACAACTTTTCTTGAAACCTATTATCCCTGACCCCCCCTGTTAATCATATTCTTAATAGTTTACAATTTTCTTCTGAACCTATTATCTGTGCCCCCCCCCATTTATTGTATTTTCAATAGTTAAAAATTTTCCATGACCCCCCCTTGTTTCTCGTATCCATTTGAATTTAAACTTGCTGAAAAGCAGCCGTATCACCGATCAAACCATTCCGATACATTTTGTAAAATACAGGCTTTGTATTTAATAGAATGTTGTCAGACGTACCGGGTTGATCATGAGATCTTGCCACGTTGTCGGCAGGAACTGTTTACTGGCGGCAGGGAACACTCCCATCAGCTGTTCCAGGGGGTTGAACTGTGGAGTGGACAACACAGTAGCTGTTAGACACATATCAGGGCTCCAAATTCATTTTTGGAAATAGGTGCACTGGTATAACTCACCTTAACCTTTATCTACACAGAAAGATTATGGATGCAAAGTGTAAGATAAACAACCAAAGTTCTATAGCTAACTTAAAAATTCAAAACAAGAAATACAACAAATTTTTTTTTTTCTCTGACACAAATGTCAAGAAAGTGTTGTATATCAGTGTGCAACTATAATATCTTAATCTGCATTAGTGATGATTACCCTACACAAATATATAGGTGTATACAGTCTAAAATCAGGTACGCAATTTTGAAAGCACAAAAGTGAAAACTAGTATGCAACCAGTATCTAAAGCCCTCAATGTAAAAAAAAAAACGGACAAAGTACTATGAGAAGGGAATAAAATCCTATTCAGGGTTCGATAAACGTTTTTCTGCGAACTGCAGCTTGTAGGTGGTATTTCAATCCCTTCTATACTATAAGAATGATGATGAGTTATAATGATATAAGTATTGTTATCAATAGTCAACAACATTTAATAAACCTATCGAATAAGATGCATAGAATGATAACAAACATATCAATAAGCTGTCTGGGAATATGTCATACTCATGCTTCATAAATGTTCAAATTCATACATATACCACATTGATACAATAACCTGAAGTAAAGTAACAAAAATGGGACAAGGACATGTATTCTTACAAACCATTCTACTGCTAATGCATGCATGTGTAATTACTTTCTCACTGAAGTATACTGCAAATGCATTTACGTTTGCATGGTTTTTATTTCGCGGTAGGGAGAAAATGGAGTGTTTTTTAGATCATGGTGCTTTTAAGATCGCGTTTGAAACAATAGTAGCGCTACAGTCATATGTGGGCAAAAGGGTTTCGCGGTGGTTTAAAGTTCGCGCTGAAAGTTCACTAAAAAAAATGTGAACACAAAACCACCGCAAACATTTCTGCATTTACAGTATTCTGAAATATCTATCTTGCAATGTTTGCCTTGCTGTTGCATATGGTTAAAGAAAGTGAATTCTAAACCATTTGAATTTCAAACCTACTCCTTCATACATGATTAAGGTGGGTTAAAAGACCCAGGACTCGAACTTCAATGTTCGGAATCGAACAAACGCACTTGTTACAATTTTTCTGCCGGGCATCTGATACCTGATCAGAATGATTGACGCGGCGCGCTCTAAGCAGCCGCCACATTTCTGTTTAATGGAAAGGAAATGGGTTACACCTTCACGAGTGGCGCGGAGGTGCTTGAGCGCGCCGGGAAAAACACGCACAAGTGGCCGGGCAAATGAGCAGGATGGGACAGGATGTTGACTTTAGATGGGGGAAAATTAGGATCAGCACTTTGTGGCTCGGGGAAGATGTTTCTGATGTCTACGTTCATGAATATGTGTAACCGACTAGACATGTAGGTCTGGAGGACTCTGAAATTCGCAGTACATACACATACATATACATGCACTGACAGGATTTTCTATCTGCACCTTAGCATTATGATAACAAATGTCTCTTTGCAAATACTGGTCTATACATGACCTGAATGTGTGTAGGTATAATGTCAATTCTAACATAATTAAGCCAGGTACCCTAAGACTGCAACATCAAAAAAAATTGCCTTATCCTTTCAGGTGTTCTCAAGAATGTCTTGAACACCTGGATTTCAATTCGATTTTTTTTCTAATGTGGCTGAGTCTTAGGGTTCCAGGCAGAATTATGAGAATTTATGTTACTTACTTGTATGGAACTGAATGTTTCTGGGGCAAAGATATTGTTATACCAAGGAGGTTGGTTATACGCAATGAAGCCTTCACTGAATTAAATAAACAAGAGAGTGGCTTGTTTTTTCTGAATGGCATTTTGAATAGTTTTGAAGCACACTAAAATCCAAAGTCAAGTGTATAGTCACAGTTGTGTTTTGGTTTGAAAGATCTTTCCCTTTTCTTGCAGTTACTGTCTCCCAATATCAAAACTCTTTGACCCCCTCTCCCCTTCAATAAATAAGCAGTATAGCAGAAAGTAAAGATAGATTTTCTACAGGCTATATTTCTTAATATAAATATATAAGTCTGCACAGGAAAGACTTGATAGAAAAGAAAACTTACAGGTTTGGTCCCCTTCTCAAAGGTGTTGGGAAGGTCTCCGATGTTGACAAAGTCTGAGGCAAAGGGAGCGTAGTGGAAGGGGAAGAACCATTTCCATGATGGGCAGCCCTGTAAGGAAAGCACATACAAAACAAAATCATGACTTTTGTATCTTCAGAACATAAAGGTATCTTCAGAACATAGAAGTTTAAGAAAAGGTGCTATCTTAGTACAAAAATATTCCACAATTGTCAGATTGTACACAGTTTGTGGCAATCTTGAAGTCAAATATAATTTTTTTTTTGCTTGGCACAGTGTTGCAGCTACTCCCTCTGTTGATTTCAGTACATATTGCAGCTACATGTACTGTATAGGTAGTTATAGTCCATGTCATTCAGCATCCATTGCTTGGGACAAATTATTACTTGGGACAGTGTATGCAAATGTCAAATTGCTGTCACTGACAAAAATAGTGTATTTGTATCAAGGTGCATTTCCATGTTATAACAGGTAAACATAAACAAATGCATAATGTTTCTGTAGACACTGCATTACATGAGCATGCACTTGCTATCTATCATGTATTTACATTGTTGTATATCTACATTTATAATATATAAGGTACACTGACCAATTGGCTACAATTAGTATACAATGTTAAGCATACTATTTAGACACAGAAGAGTTGATAATGATACCTGGTAGTAGTACAGCATGACCCAGCAAAGACCTTCAGTGTAGGCAGCAGCCTGGATGATATCATTGAAAAACAGGTTTGAGATATTTATATTGTTACAAAATGTACCTTCTGAGAATATGTAGGTTTAACTGACTCAAAATACATAAATTTCAAACTTTTTACAGAAATTGTACATGTATACTCAAACTGAAACTAAAGTGAAAGAAATTACTGTACCACGGAATGGCGAAACTCATCATCATTGGGGTCGGCATCGAACTTGGAGACGTAGTAGCGCTCCCTCCAGCCATCTTCCCACAGCCTGGAAAAATGAATTAGATACAATAATTCTTACACAAAAGAAAATTAGAAGATATTCTATCTGATTCAAATTTCACCTTCTTGTGAACATTCATGTGTACATACAATGCTTATCACAAATGGGTCAAAACTGCCCCCTGTCAGCCGAAGGAAACATTGCAGCACAAAGGGATTTTCTTCACCGCTGATTATCTATCGGTGGTTAAAACAGACTGCAACAAAATCATCATGGATGATATTCCGTGTAATAGCCTTGTGCATGAATGAAAACACCATCCAAATATAAACATACCGGTAGAAGGACTCTTCCCTGACGCGTTGCCAAATATTCAAATAAAACGTAGCCTAACCTGACATCATCAGCAGGTTCCTCCTCCTCATCACTGTCCAGGTCGGCCTGATCAGCCTTTCTCTTCTCCCCACTGCGGGGGGTGTACTGCATGCTGTAGGGGGTCTGGGCAGGGGTGTTGAACCCCCCACTGCCGGGGGTACTGCCTCTGCTCCCCGGGGTCCTGTCTGGGGTCTGGAACCATTGTACATCAGAAATATCTCAACAACTCCTCCAGAACATTGTGTAACTGCTATAGACCTTCTCAAGGATCCTTTTGCATATTGAGAGATGCGTAGCACAGGGGACATGTGGTGCATGCAAACTGTGTCCAGTCTATGTTGTCATGGTAATGATGTTGTTTGCACCCCTGAGCTACCCATCTCCCAGCATGCAAAGGGGTACATAAAAAGGTCTAAGGTCTTAGTGACTGTGAGCCAGACAACAGCTTCTAAACGGCTGTAGATTCTTGTTTCAGTACTCAATTTGTTATTTTCAACCCATTTGAACCGCATATAATTCATTCAATGCCAATTTCTGATTCTAAAAGGAAGTCTTCAATGTTCAGCTTTGAAGACTATCTAAAACAGTATCCAAGTAAGACAACAGCTGCTTAAAATGTGCAGTCTAAATTACAATAAACTGAAATTGAGTCAGACATACCAACATGTATTTGCATAACAATACATGTACAAGGTGATCTGTAGCTAAGACCACATTAGCATAGCCTGGCAATGGCTGCTTCCCACCATCACAAGTTTCACAAAAAAACAAACATTTCTTTCTTTCTTACCCCTTCCCCATTGCGAGCGAGCGAATTCCTTAGGTCATCCGCGGCTTTCTGCAAAAGAACCATGTTCTCCCATTTAGACAGTGGTACGACACTCTTAGACTTTGATATACACTGTATGATAAGAAGTCTTTTCAAAGTATGCAACAGTTTAATGGCCAGTTTGGTACCTTGTTGGCGGAGTCGTTTCTTCCCTGTGCAGCAGCTTGGCGAGGGTTGTGGATTGGAGATGGAGTCTGGCCGATAGGCTATAACAGACAAACAACAGTGAAGGAATAAGACATCACATCTTTACTTTAAGAAGTTGTTGCTAAGCTTTAAAAGTTAAAATCCTTCGGAAACCTTTCAGTATATAGGGAGGTGCCCATCTCTGTTTCTATAGCCCTTGTGTCATAAGGCTTTGCAGGCACTACAGCAAGGGTATAGTCCACAAGTAGTCGTATGTCACATTATCAACCACTCTTTAAGCAGAGAAAGCAGTATGTACCATTACTAAAGTCAATGACAAAGCCAAGATTTGAAATCACAAACTAATGAATGCAAAGCAAACACAAGACCCACTACCCTATTAAGCACACTAGATTCTACTGATGTAATCCAATGAATGATTGCATTTTGAAAATGAAAGATCCACCCAGAAAAAGAACTGTTGGTGTAAGTGACAAGAGACAAGAAGTAGAGCAAAAATGGGTGGATGGGTGTGTGTGTGTGTGGGGGGGGGGGGTAATATGTGGGGGGTTGGGTGGTGTGTGGGGGTTACCTGGGGTGAAAACTGTCCATCAGGGGTCCATGCTGGTCTGCCCTGCATCTGCAATGCAAAAAAAACCTCTTCATTTTCAGACTTTGGTCATAACAAAAGAAAGAACAGATAAATCACTAGAATGTGTGGAATACATAGTTCAATCCTGTAAGTTACACATGGAAATACAAAGCTTGGTTAGTCCTAATACTATAAGAGAGTATAAAGAATTTTCGTAGATGCTAAGATGGTTGACATACCATTCTCTGTTGTTTCTCCCTTCTCTTTCTTGCCTTGGTTCTTGCCCGGAAGTTCAGCTGAAATACAAAAAGTTGACCATTTTTGATTCATGATGATTGAAAGAAATATCTGCAAACATTCGAAAGACACACTGTTTTTTTGAAAAAAGAAACAATAAATCTTACCTCATTTTCCTGTCTTTTCTTGAATATCTCATCTTCATCTTTTCCTAGTTCTGCAAAAGGAATGAATCACATGATGCATTTTAACTACTATGTATACAAGTAAACTTTAACTGTGATATGTAGGGTATCAAAAAAATCACTGATACATTATCATTCAACAAACACACAAGCACAAAATCACATTGCTAACAATTTGAAAGCAGTTTTCTGTTTACACCTGTATTAACCCACGTACCTGTAAGAATGACCTGTACTCTGGTCAGGTTTACCAAACCGTTGTCTGTCAGGTACCCCTGTATTGAGACAAAGAACCATTGGATGTTTTTCTTCACATGAAACATGCCAGAGATGGCAGACTTCACCTCTTTCAATAAATAGTAGAGCCCATGATGTAATTATCACCTAATAGAATACTGCTTTGTAACCCTTCCAGCACCATTTGCATGCACATACATTTTGTGTACTTCTACTGTATCCTTTACAGCAGACCTGTATAATAAAGGTCATTGAAGAAGACCATGTCTAGAATTGCATCTAAGACTTGAATGATACACAAGTCAATATAACTGCGCTGAACCAACGTGTACTTACCCCAGTCTTGTGTATGGTCCTCTTGTATATACGTATCAACCTGTCAATAGCTCCTTCCCTGCAAAAGAGAAAATAATGTTTACACCAAAGTCATATATTTTCAACTTGCCCTACACCTAATACGATGTAAAAAAGCAGCAGGCTCACAGTTACTGTAAATCTCTCCCATTTTAGCAGCAACCTCTCCACTGTAAAATTATGACACAGGGAATATGTGTTTCCATTGTATTACATTGTATTACTGTATTGCAGGATCGTTACAGCCAAAGACTTTTTAAGAAATCACTAAAACCTCCTTCTCCTCCTACCACAAAATTAGGTTCCTGCGAAATAAATGAATTTACACAGTACATAGAGAAGTGTGGTCGGCTTCTGAGATCTTTGGCACTGACACCATAAGAAGAATTAGATTCACTACTGAGCAGGATAGCACGCACCCTTATGAAGTTAACTGAAAGTGAAATCATTTAGACTTGAATAACTGTCTCACCTGATCTGGAGTGAAGGCAGGTGAGGCAGAAAGTCATTCCCCACAAAGAAACACATGAAGACCCAGTCATCGATGGCTCTCTGTCAATACAGCAGCAAGTAGTGTGAGACACTGATCTTATATGTTTTAATCGGATCAAACTCAACTCTCAATACAATACTACATCACTGTGTAGCAACAAAGGAATGTATTGTGTACTTATCAAACTAGAAAATTAGAACTTTACATGACAATAAGAGAGTTCAACTATGCCACTAAATTGGTAGCACTTTGGTACTACATATCTTTTGTTTATCAAACATGTAGAATATCATCAACAGTTGCGACATCTAGCTTATAAAGCTTTATTACCTACCTCTAAATCATAAGGGAAGTTTAACCCAGTGATCATCATTTCTTGCTCGAGATACTGTAATATCAAAGAAAACAGGAATGGTTTAGAAGCGGACATGAACATTGTCAAAAACCATTATTCATATGATAGTTATAGTAGATGCTTGCATAATGCATCATAGCAAAATGCAGAGTTTCTAACAACAATCAGTGATTGAAATACTGGGTGCACATACACTTTTGTGTACCCAAAATTAAAGCTGTGCACCTTATTGTTGACTGTGGGCATAGTATTTGTGTAGGCTAGTACGTAAAGGTACTATTGTACACTAGAAATGTGTAAATACAGCTTGCTAAAAAATAAAAACAGTAAGAGAATACCCACCTCCCTGAGTACATTCAGTCTGATGAAGATGAAGGTGGCCTCCTCTCCCATAACTGGGGGCAGTTCATCAAACTGAAAGTGAAACATCAAAACACATTTCAATCCTATCACTTTCAACAAGCATGCTACACATCACACAAAAAAATCTACAGAAATGGACATTTAGACAAACGCCCCATAGCCTTTTACCAGCCGTAGGGGCATCCACGGTACATTAGGCACAATATTAGAGGGCGGAGCTCATTCACCAACTTTTACCTCCCCAACCAAAGCCATGTACCCGTTTTTGCCTGGGTGGAGTTAGGAAAACTGTGTAAAGTGCCTTTCCAAAGGACACTACATCTAGCCACAAAATGCCAGGAATCAAACTCATGACCTCTCGATCCCATGTCCGCTTGCCTAACCACTTGGCCACCATTTACAGCAATGTGAAATCCTTCTCCTTCGGGACTTACCTCTCCATCTTTGTTTTTCGGCAACCCTTGGCATTCCTTAGCCTCGTGACCTAGAACAAGTCAAAGAGGAAGAACAGTTTAATTATTGAACAGAAGGTGTGAATAAAGCTACAAACAAAAGAACTATAGAAGACTCAAAGTAAAATTGGTAGTGTGGTGTGTGTTTAACCACCATATGTCTTTCAGTTTCAGTCAAATTTGCTTCCACACAAAAAGGAAGGCTAAACAACCACTTTTTACTTACCTAACTGGTTACACAGCTTGCAGGGTCTGGGTTTGCCGTACTTGAACTCTTCCCTGATGATGGTGAAGTGAGGCTCGTGTGTGGCCAGTCCCAGCATGATCAAGTCAGCTGTGATGGACAGGCAAAGTAACAGACATGTAAGCCTCTGAGCACTGAGCTACATGTACATTGTACAACAAAATACCTTATTTCTTGTTTCTTTCACTGTAACTTTAAGTTCACTGTTTTCACGGTCACCTCTGTACCGTGAACTTATCATCACCATGAAAAAAAATGTTATTTTTTATGATTCCTTCACACATGCATTCTGTAAATCACTTGTTGCCACTGTGAGTTCAGTGAAAATGTGAAATTTGCTACAGTGAAGATAAAGCGAATTACAGTACATGTACATATAGCCAGGCTCTATGTTTCCAATTCCCAAGCAGATATTAGGATGGAAAATGGTAATATTTTCTGGCAAGTAACTAAGGATGTTAGTCTGAAAATGTTATGCTTTTCCATCGTAATATCTGTTTGGGGATTACAAACATAGTAGCAGTGAAAATTGAGGTGAACAGTTCTGAAATACTTACCATCAGCACCACAAAGACAGTGGTGAGTGTTGGGGTCATGATCAGGTTGGGCTGAAATAAAAGAACAATTTATGAACATGATTCAACATTTCATCATTCATAACTGCAAAAAAGGTACAAATTTTGGAACATAAAGGACTAGATATACATTAAATCCATTGCTTGTATAATATCAAAATTTTTTCCCACCTCTCTGCTTCCTGATATAGTCCATGATTTTGTGTTCTCCCTCCCCAGGTACATTGGCATCAGACAGGATAACCTACACAGGAAAAACACATCCAATACATTAGTCTTTTAGTTTTACAAATAGAAAAAAAATACCATTGCCACAAGTAAACCAAGCATTGACAAGAATAAAACAAATAGTATCTTACTAGATACATGTTACAATAAAAAAAGGTATCTTTGTATTATGATTGATAAGGCTACACAAATTAGTTCGTTCTCTGACATTTTTTTAAATTTAGCAAGAGATTAAGATAAAAAACGGGCTGTATGGCTATATCCAATCCCTAAAACTGTGTGAACCCAAGAACAGACTTAACTCTCGGACTCTGCTTGAAAGTTTTGTACTTTAGGATTATTTATTTCTTAGTCCAAGAACAAACTTCTTTACCTTTCTTAAGAAAGTATGAAAGAGGTATCAAAGAGGTATGGAAGTTTGAGCTGTTGTCTTTGCCAACTGAACCTGACCTTGATGTTTCTCCAGCCGGGGTTGTTGTTGAGTCTCTCGTGGATGTAGTACCGCAGGCAGGTGGACAGGTAGTGCATGAACTCTGTACCCTGGGGTGGGTGTGTAGGGTGGAGAGTTAGGAAATGGACTATAACAATAGTTACACAGCGCATGTCCAAAAGAAGTTTGTATTGAAGTTTTGCATGATGCAGGTGCTTGTTGCAAAGTACATGTACACACATGTAATCCCAGAAACTCTACACGATATACTCCTTAGGTCCCATTTTATGTAAATTTAACGAAAAGTTAAGCATAGAGTATACATCAAATTTAGAACACTGCCCAACTTAAAAACACTGCCCAGCTTTAGACATCAGCCTTGCATACCCTTGAATTTGTCCTGACCATAGAGTTTTGGAATGTAAGAATTCTTTATTTCACAATGCCAGAGCAACAAAACAACTTTTCCTTCAACATATCTTAATTACAGAAATAAACAACATCAGATGGCTCATTCATTTTATACCATACCATGCCAGTTTGTAACAAGCAATCTGACTGGCAGGTAGCAACCCATGAAAAGTCTTATTATAGCATACACCTAGAGGTTGAGAATCTTCAGTGTGAAGAACACACCGGTTACCTACTGGAGTGATGCAATTACTGTCAAAGTGTTCCGCATTGGTCTTCTCTGGAGGAAGCTGGATGCCTTGTCCCTCCAGCTCTTCACGTATCCTCGCCATCTCCTCCTTCCCATCCCTGATGATGAACAGACAAAATTCTTAAACCACTGATGGATCGAGAGTTTGTTTATTTGTTTGTACCTTTCTTTTTTCATGAGAAGCTCAAAATGGCAAACAGGTCGCTTCTTAATGTGGCAACGTGGGACGAGGTTCAAAAAAGTATCAACTTTATTTTCACTGTCACTTAAAGATTTCCAAAGAAAGACCTTTTTTTGGTTAAATTTTGCATAGAAAACTCCCAAGGAATCATTATTGTAAAAATCCATCAATCAATGATCATCAACAAATAATCAACATTATCTGTAAATGTACATAAGTGCATATACATTTAAGTATTACACAGTCTAACATGCAAACAGCTGAAACAGACCTGCTTTCCTTAGCAGCGAAGAAACGTCTCTTTCTCTGTTGGTTCATCTTTGCCCTTGGAGCCTGAAGTTTAGAAAAATATGTGGGTAAGTAAGTGCTGAAATACTATTTATCGTATTTTCTGCTAGCAACCAATGTCAGAACTAGACAAATCCTGTACAATACCACATCAATATTTGGAAAGGAAACTCGTCTATAGTGATCAACTGTTTTTTAATCTCCTTGGAGTGACCACATGTCTACACAGACCAGATTTTATCGGGTAACCCTTGAGTGGTCTTCTGTGCAGTTTTGACTGCATGTCAGAAATTGGACACCTACCACCCCGTCGATGGCCATGTAGAGAAGCTTCTGGGGACGGACGATGGCCATCATCCTGTCAATGGCCTCAAAAATGGCGATCATCATCTCATCCACATTCTTGGGAGCAGGTCTGGGGACAACATTTCAAGCGAGTTAAAAATCTTTAATAACCCATCTGTATCCATCTAGCTTGTTTCTTTGCATGCTTCCATTTTTTAAATGGTAAACCATTTTATGGCATAACAAACCAGTTTTGTATGTTATGTAAAGTGTGTAAGAACAGACCACATTCACACAGGGAAGACTCCTACTCTTTACAATAATTGTGGTGGGTTCTTTAACGTGCTTGAGGCATGGCTCTCCTCAAACACGGCCTCCGGCTGTACGTCCTATCCGAGAGAACATCCCTACCTGAAGCTACATTCACCTGACTACTAGTAGTGAGTTCCCAAGAACACAACATCAGGACCTGGTTGGTTGGGATTTAACCCCAGAACCTCTAGATTCTGAGTTAACCACCCTAACTACAAGACCACCACATTACAAATTATGGCACATTTGAATTCATATACTGTAGATGCAGAAATTATGTTTGCTGGGATTTAATTTCGCGGTAGGGAAAAAAATGGCGTATTCGCAGTGGTTTTGAGTTCGCATTTGAAACAATAGTAGAGCTACAGTCACATAATGGAACAGCTTTTCGCGCTGGTTCTAAGTTTGTGGTGAAAAGTTCATCGCGAAAACTGTGAACATAAAATCACCGCAACCATTTCTGCGTTTACAGTACTGTAAAACAGTGCAATTCAAGTGTTATATAACTGACTTGTCCTCGGGATGTGAACAGGGATGAATGATGCCGTTCATGTCCAAGTACAAGTTGTCGAACTCCACATCGTTCGGGTTGGGCTTACTGATGTCCACCGGGATCTTAACTCCACTCACTTCCTTTGGCTGGAGGAAAACATGAAACATGTCAGCTGGATCATAAAACTTGAAACTGAAACCATTTTTTTTTCGTTCAGACACTCATGCTGGACTATGATGCGACAATGCTTGTGAGCAAATTACTATGCAACATCATTGTCCATGTATTATATGCAGATAACAGAACAAGCAAGATGTCCTTGATGATACGATTCTAATATTTTACTCGCAAACATATTCTAGGATCGTCACCAAACCGGTAGCACATGTTTACAGTGCGATGGCTTTGCCCCCCTCCCCTATTTCAATTTCAACCAAAACTCGAAAAACAAAAGATCTACGTACCTTCTCTTCCACACAGTGCACCACGATGCTCGGGTACTTCTTACTGAGCCAGGCGAAGAAGGCCGGAACTCCCATCTTGGGAGGTTAGGTACGTTTTTTGACGCCAAGAAAACTCAAATCTTCTTTGTCAAAATGTTGGAGGCGATCGTCTGTGTAGTCCCAGAATGCAATGAATACATTTCCGACACCGGGTCATTACGAGCCTTCTCATTGGTCAATTGAAGAACAAACCTGTCCTGTCGTGATGTTATAGCGAATACGATTGGTTGAATGTGTATTTCCGGGTTAGAGGTTACATATCCGTAATTTTGCTAAGCGTGCGCGCGCTTGGTGGAAGGATCGCCAAGTTTTTGTTCTGAATCTCTGAGATTTATAAAGTAAAACCGCAAAACAAAGCGCCATGGATGACGAACAGGAGACGTACAAGTTGTGGAGGATCCGTAAGACGATCATGCAGCTGTGCCACGATCGTGGTTACCTCGTAACGCAGGACGAACTGGATCAGAGACTAGAGCAGTTCAAGGATCAGTTCGGAGACAAGCCGAGCGAGGGGAAACCGGCTCGGAAGGACCTGGTGGTCCTGGTGGCGCACAACGACGACCCGACCGACCAAATGTTCGTGTTCTTCGCGGACGAGCCGAAGATCGGGATCAAGACGATCAAGATGTACTGCCAGCGGATGCAGGAGGAGAACATCTCACGGGCCATCATCGTGGTACAGATGGGCATGACGCCTTCCGCTAAACAGGTAAGATTATAAACTGCTCTTTGTTGATGCTTGAAGATACGGTGCAAGACATTTGCATAAAAAAGTAAGTAAATATTTTTTAATTTGATATTTTCTCCATATTGATATTGTAATTTTCATACTGCATATGAATTCTAAATGATTTGTAAAACTTTCTATTAAGACATATTTAAGTTTTCAAAGTTATTCATTGGTACAAAAAATTACAACACAAGACTTATTGATACACTAGAAAGGCAACGTTTTCGAGAAAATGCAGGATATTACCTCCCATTAAGCAAAAAAAGGAATATAAAGTCACAGCATGAATTATGCAAGCAGGCCCTCATTAGCATAATTCATATCCAGGTGTATTTACCTTTCCCAAAGGTAACTATCAGGTAGCTATGCCTCAAATATGACATCTGTAGCATATGTACCGAGACGTCAGCAGGTGAGATTTACTGCTTGTGTAAAAACAATCTCCAATATCTTATGTTATACCAACCTGATTAGATTATTTTCGGGAGTTAATCATGTTTCTTTTTCCCCAGGCTCTAGTTGACATGGCCCCTAAGTACATCCTAGAACAGTTCCTGGAGTCAGAACTCCTCATCAACATCACCGAACACCAGCTGGTCCCAGAACACGTCGTCATGACGCCCGAGGAGAAGGCAGAACTCTTGGCACGATACAGACTGAAGGAACACCAGCTGCCGCGGATCCAGGCGGGGGATCCTGTGGCGCGGTATTTCGGACTGAAGCGCGGGCAGGTGGTGAAGATTATACGTCCCAGCGAGACAGCAGGGAGATATATCTCCTATAGACTGTGTTTGTAAAGTTAGTGTGCCACTATGGATTATGATAGTTATCAATAAAACGCATTGTAATGTTGTGTAGTCAGGAGAAATCTAATACTTAATACAAAAGTTGCTGCAGCAACTTGATGAATTTTGTTAACTGTCAGACGTTTCAGACAGCATCTGCTGTCTTTTGTCAGTGACTGGGATTTAGACACTTAAAGACAGCGGATGCTGCTAAGTGACTGACAGAAGACAGAGGATGCTGTCTGAAATGTCTGAGCATTTACAAACGTATCCAGTTGCTTTTTCATTAGTAACTTTTGTTTTGAGTTTCTCATTACCAGGATATCTACCCTTAGATGTATCAGGAGATATTAATTTGTTTAGTGCTAGTATGTGTAGCAACAGGAATTTCTTTGTATTATCTGCTTTGTATGCACCATACAAACATGTATACAATGTACTAATTTTGGCAGAGATCTTGATGTCTGGAGGGGGGCAAGGGGCCTAGATACTTAGGCAGGAAGACTAATTTTTTTCACCAACAAAACAAATAATAATTGACATAAAATAGGTTTTATTTGAACAAGACAAAATTATGAGATCACCCATCACATTGCCAAGTAGTGATACCATAAGGTATAACATGATACATATGTGTGAACAAGTATACTAGGATATGCTGTTTTGTGTTCCTCTATTGACTTATTTACATAGTCTAACATTTTGTTTTGCTTTTCATCACATACAAACAAGTGATCAATATCATTGCAAGTCACAACAAATATAACAAAAAATTGGAGCTCTCATACCTCCATGAAATATTTGAGTTTTTGTGAATTTCTTAATGCCATAGCCCTAGCCTTATCATATGCTATAAGTATAACAGTTGATGCTTACTAGTAACAAGCAGGTTGTCCCAAATTGACATCATTGACTTCCCCAGGTAGATTATCTGGTATTTGACTATACCACACTACTTTCAGGAAGGGGGTGTCAGCTACAGTACCTAAAAAGATTGCTAAAAGTCCCCTAAAATCATACAGTTTCTTTAGAACCTCAATAACTACAAATATACCAAAATTCATATAGCTCCAAATCGGAGCTCAAAAGGATCTTGAGGTACATGAATAGGTGAGAAGACAAAGACAACCAAAAACAAAACCGTCTGAGGTGAGCCTCCTTCCCAGAGGTAATAGTGATTAAGATATAAGAAAACAGTACGCAATACACAATCTTGCCACCTATATTACTTCTTTGAAAATATTTTGGCACATTACACAAATTTGCTACATTTAGTCCACATTTTACAAAAGTACCAAATATATGCATCTTTAATTTTGTATGAAAATAAAACCACCCTATTATGCAGAGCAATAATTTTGATATTTGTTACAATCAAGTACGTGGCAGATATTTGTGTGAAAACATCACCATCCAGGTACGCACACTTACATTTATGTACAATAATTGATACACTTGATAAAATTTCATGCCCACTAAAAACCAAAACCTCTTGACATCAATTACCAACTACTTTCAGGTAATGATTTCACTATTATTAAGTCATTACAATGTCATTATTTTACAGCTACTATTTCCTAAAAATGAATTCATAGAAATACTAGTACTGATGTAAATGTAGCAAGCCCAACTGGGAGAAGAATGTTTGCATGGCATCTATCTGCTTGATTATTCTTTGCTGCTTAATTTTTGAAAAATAATGTTTCACTTTGCAAAAATTATTTAAGTCCTAAGAAACCAGTTTGTCAGTTTCTTGCATTTGTAATTTCAGAACACTTCAAATCTTAACAGATTCTATAGAGAAGTGCGGAGGAATATTGTATACAGCTTGAAGTATAAAAGTGGTTACTGAGGTATCATTGTGTTTGAGTTACTTGTTTTGCTTTATGTACATGCTTCCAACTAAAGCTGCCATTTGTACATGTATGTGTACAGTCTATGTATTTTATTTCTATTGGACAAAGTGGTCCTCTACCATTTCTAGCTGCAGGCTTTCATCAACATTTATCACTGTCGTAAATGTACAGTCCCCTTTGTGAAACTCTGTAGTAACACACACACAATGTTTGGAATCTTGCTTCATCAGTGTTTCTTGCACCTGACAGAATACTTTTAATGTATTTTTAATCTCATATTTCCTTGTTTTTATCTTCTTCTGAAGCTCATCAGGTGTTGACACATACAGCTGGCTGGCTTCTTTGATTGAATTAGTCATTCTGCCAACAAGAGTGAGCGTGATTGCTGGTTTGGTGATGTCATTCAGATTCCACTTATTAACTGTTTGTGCAATAGCTTTCACAACTTCTGTATGAAAGGGATGACCCGTCAAAGTGAGAGAGGAAAGGACAGGGCTGCTTGCTGCTGCAAGAATGAAAGCCTCGAGACCTTTCCCCAACTGAAACTCTCCCTTTAGATGGAGTGAGGATAGGGTTTTGGAGCTAAGCAGATAGCCAGCAAGCAAGGACAGAAATGTTCCTCTCATCTTATGCCAGGAGAGTTCCACAGTGGTTAGAGAAGAGCTGTCTACTGCCTCCGCAAACAGGCGCATGGTACGCCCAAACATCCACCTCAAGTTCAACTTCAATGTCGACAAGTTGGGCGCCTTTCTCAGTGCTTTTGCAAATGGTTCGATCTCTTCAGTAGGCGTTGGCTTCCAAGTGTGGGCCAGTGCCATTGAAGATAGGCAGAATGCCTCTAGTTGTGGATTTTGCTCAATCAGTTTTGTCAGGGCATCCAGCGTGATGCCATCTATCGAATTTGCTCCATTGAAGAAGCCTGAGATACTCAGATGTTTGAGTGAGGGGTGGCCAGTCAATGCATTGGCCATTTGGGACAGTGCAAAGCCAGTGAACAGATTGTCAGGCAGATACAGCCGTGTAACTCGGCTGGTTTTGATGGCATGTGCAAGCTTTACAACAAAGTTTTCTGTCTTCTTTTCCTGTAGACAACAGTCTTTGTCTCCCCTTTGATTAATGCAGGATGGAGGACACTTATTGGGGAACAAAGTCATTAACTTCAGAACTTTGATACCTTTGTTTTTCAACACTTCAGGTACAGCCATGACAACTTGCTCACTCATTGCATCAATGTGTGCCTCAAGGATGAGTTCTTGGACCCACTCTGACTCCTCTATAGCCTTCAAGATCTGTACAACAGCTGCCCTGTCTGTCCCCATACAGTCCATCCCTGTCAGTGACACCTCTAGAGTCTGCAGGAACCTTGCTGACCTGATGGCTTCAGCTAGCTTGGTGACCCCTAACTGATCTCTCGCATCAAACTTAGTAAGACGAAGAGCTGTCAACTTCACGTTTGTACCTTTCCCATGTTTACCCATCTCCTTAGAAAGCACTGAGATCACCATTGCCAAGGCACTCAATGTATGGCTTTTGAAGTAATCCCCATCCCGATGGAAAATCCTGATACAGATTTCCCTCTGATGTGACAGACACTTGGCTACTTTATCAGCAAAGTCCGAAGGGCAGCTAACCTCTCCCAGGCAGCAACAGGCCAAGAGAGCACAGTTATCAATGCAGCAGGGAGAACAATCACCTTTCTTCCCTTCCTCTAACATAACCTGATGGCACTCCTCAAAAACCTCAAAGAACTTGCTACAATTCTCAGCACCAGCCAGCCCTGCAACAAAGATGCAGACCATTTCGTACTTTTTCGTGTCGCACCACTTGGTCCAACAGATGTGGTACATTGGCGTGTGATTGACAACATACTGTGACGCCAAGAATTGTTGCAGCAGCTGGTGTGGAAAAGTGTACAAAGTTACGTCGCCATGCTGTTCTGTGCTGCAAAGCAATAGGCCCATCCATAGAATATCCTGCAATACAGACCCTGAACCACAGCTTTCAACCACTTTGTCCTGGCTAAACGTTATCTGATTCCCGTGTATGCCATCCCAAGCAACCTCAGCAAGACGGGACATTATGACTTCTTTCCACTCAAGGTACAGATTCGTATTTGTAAGGTCATCACCAAAGGTCTCAGAGAAGGACAAATTTCTCTCAGAATAAAAACATCGCCTGAACAACAAGTCAACAAACTGATTGTACACACCAGTGAGACTCATGGGCATTGGCATTTCATTCTTGGCATGAAGAGTGCATATCAGCGCTGCGTGCAGACGGTTTTTGACAAGCTTTTTCAGATTTGAATCATCCTTCAGAATGTCTTTCAACTCATCTGCCTTTTGTGTCATTGTTGGGTTACCCTGATCATCGTCGGATTGCCTTTGTTGTTCACTGAAAAATTTGTCCATGTAAAGGTTGACATCTTCAGTGCTGAAGCCAGCCATGCTGTACTGTTTATACTGGGACGTGCACCGATGTAGGAAAGAGCTCCCTTTCACAAAACCTGCACGGACACTGATCAGAATGTTACTACCTGGGAAGCAGTGGCCTTTCAGAAACTTGGTCATGTAGCTGTCCTTTTCAAATCTAACATTTTGCTCAAGGTTGTCAACAAGAAACATGACAAGTTTTGGATTTTCCTGCATCCATTCTTTCAGTACTTCCTTTTGGATGCCAGTGTCGGGCATTAGCTGGTCAAATATTGTGTCTAGGATACATCTGGGGTTTGCAGAGAGCCTGTTGGCATCTATTAGAAATAACAGTTTTATTCTAGACAGTTTATTACAGGTCCCACTGGCCCAGGCAGTTGCCAGTCTGCGCATGTACATGCTTTTCCCAATCCCACCCACCCCATCAATGCGAATGAACGGTTCCTCCCCAAATGGCAGGTCCTCCTCCTTGATACGTGTTGCCCTGTTACCTTGCTGCAGGCTTCTCTCCTCAAACTGGACTGGGATGTACGAGTCCTTGGTACTCAGTTGATTCACCTGAATGAATAGAAATAAACATTTGGACCCTGGTATGCACATTTTTTGGAAAAGTTTGCATCTATCTTATGACAGTCTAGTCTCTTTTTTCAATTTTCATTTCTGATACCAATGTCAGCCTTTGCACTCTCTTTGGACATTTACTCCATGACTTTTGGGTACATGGAGTTCACTACAAGCTTGTGCCTGATTCTTCACTGGACTTATGGGTTATGTTCTCATTTTAGGATTGAACAGATAATCATTTGGTATTCTATTCAAATCCTTTATACCATTTTGCAAACCATCGGATATATTACTTTCATGATGTCTTTTCTTTCTAACCTATGTCACAGATAGTCTCAATTTGCTTTTGAGTGACAGAACCATAATAATTGTTATCATAGGGCTGATTTAATACATGTAGGTTTACCTGGTACCATGGTAGAGGGCATGTCTTGTTGTACTGGCTGTTGTACAGTCTTTCCAGGTGCCTTTGACACTTGTCAGCTGTCTCCTCAAGGCTTAAGGCTGAAAAATGTGGCCAAATCTCATGAGATCAATTTTATAACAACTTCTTTACATGAAATGGTTAAATCTTATACAAGACTTAGTGAAGATACCATGCTTTATCCTTTGTTGCATATTCAGCTACGTGTACATGTACTACTTTTTTACCTCCGTGGACAGAGGTATTGCACCCAATGTGTCTGTTTCCACAGTTATTTCTATGTGCTAGGTAAGCCTCACTATAGAATGACAGGAAGGGCAAAGGTCAGAGTTACGGGTGTGACAGGAAGTGGAGTTCAGAGTTGGCAAAATGAGTAATTCAGGAAACCTTGTGTGACAACTGACAGGTATTCCAGGTCATGGGGTCAATGAAAGAGCCTACTTTTATAGAGGGAGGTATTATTGTTTTTGCAGTTACATATTTTCCCAATGCTTAGTAAGTCACATTCACCATAGAGTGACAGGAGGAGAGTGACCAATGGACACTTATCTTCATAGTTAAGGAACTACAACTAAACAAGACATGTCAAAGTTGAAGACCCCTGAGGTATACACAAAATACATCTTGGCATGATATCAAGCATGGTCTAGACAAGAACTGTTTACAGATTTTGGGCCTTCATCTTTGACCTTCTACAGGTGCGGTTCAAACTGTGAAATGGCTTATTTACAAGAAGCCTACCTCCACAACTCCAGCTCCTGTCAGGTGATGGTGTACAAACAGGTGTTGGTGGGGACCCAAAAACTTGAACATTGATAGTTGTCTGCCCTAAACCCACTGCAGCACAACCAGAGATGTTCACAGGACATGAAGCAGCTCGAGCTGAAAACATAAGAAATTGTTTTTTAAGGTTTCTATTTCCTCAATGCTTTTTATGACACAATTTTTATGGATATCTGAACAAGCTGTCTAGTTTTAAGAAACATGATTATGTAATTGATGCTAGTGTGCAAAAAAAAAAGGAAAATAAATTATTATATCTAAATAGTCAGGAAGGTTTTACAAATGACGGCACACTAAACAGGAAATACAACAATGAATTCCTTTTTTCTGTTCTTGCCCATTCTCTTAATTGACTTCGGAAGATTTCACTCAGGGTTTGAAATACATTTTGTTCGAGAACAAAAGCAGTTTGTCTTAAGATGGGAAAACAGCATTGTACGACATTAGTAATGTTATCCATCTTCTGATATTTTTTGCAATATGACAGCTCATTTCCAGCTTTACAGTATGGTCACAAACCTTTCAGAAACAAACGAAAATCGATGCGCACTCGAATGTCATCTTGTACTAAAATCAGCTTACCTGATAACTTGGGATGTTGAGGGGAGGGGAGGTCTGATTCTGACACCCCACGGTCAGAACGATCAGCACGAACCACAGGCCCAGCAAGGGGGTGTTGGGTTGGTACCACTGCTGTTATTGGACTGAATGAATTTCCCGGTTCATTGTGATCACTTGGTGTGTGGTGAACTTGCATGTGAAGGTTGTCACGAATGTACTGCTCCTTGCAGGCATCATTGTCAGTGTCCTGTGGTCCAATAGGTGTTCCACACCCCATCATGGTGTTCTGTAAGGTCCCAGCAGGGCCTTCACTGGAGTTTGTGGTGTACCAGGCACTTGTGGCTGCTTGTTCCAGTTCATCATCTGTGCTAGCATGGTCAGCCATTGCTATGTGCTTATCTGTGATAATAGAGACTGTGTATCAGTACAGTATTAAAGTGCATTGAAAAATACACTCTCTCACACGCACACTAAACTCACACATACACAAACACACTACACATACCAGATGCACACACACTACACACACAACGTGACTACACACTACTCTTACACATACTACACAAACACACACACTACACATACCACATACGTTCACAACAGATACACTGCATACACAGACACACACTAATTGTCCATCATGTTGATGTTAATGTTTAACTGGGTGGCCATGTGTTGTCTGACTACAATAAACTGGAGTCATAATGTAGGAAACAAAACACCTCGTCTGATATCTATGAACATGGTCTACTTTTGCCATTCAATTTTCTGACACAATAGTGTCAAAATGGAAAACCACCTGTCAAACGAAATGGAAATCTGGGGGAAACCTCACAAGATCTGGCCTCTTCTTGAACTTAACTGTCCACTTTGGAAAGAAAGTTGCTTTCACTTTCAATCAAAATTCAATTAACCCTTAGCACGCTGAAATAGCCGTTTGGCATCCCATTCTCTATTGGTTACAGAGTTAGGCAGCTGGGAGAAGGTTAAAGGGCATGTGGACTCCAACCCAGCTATGACCCATCCAAGTGCGAAAGTGATAAATATAATGGGAGTTGATTAAACAATGTTACTCACGCAACTCATGTGTGAAGTTCCTTCAACATCGTACAACAGGTCTTCGACGGAATTTTTCTTTAACAGGAAAGCCTTATATAGTAGCGTTCACATGTTCCATATACTATATTCTTAGCAACTCAACAAATCTAACCAAACCGTTCTGTCCTACTCCAAAACCTAACCAGCACTGAAAATTCGTAGGCCGTATCAAATGTTGTGTGAAAGTGGCTTAAAGAGGGAAACCACAAATTGTTATTTGCAGCTGTAGCACATACCTGTGGTTTACTTCCGCCTTACTTCCGCCACGCACAGGTGCATAGGATACGACAGGTGTAAACGTCGTTCAAACAGTTAATGTTTTTCTCTCTCTGTCTGGTCCCGGAAACAATCTTTTCAGAACTTTAAACCGTTATCTACTTACCTATTCAGTTGACACGGCATACTAACGCAGCCTAGCATAACCGCACGAAGAAGGAACTGTTCCAAGCTATGGGGGTTTTCCGTCTAATATTTTAGTCTACATTGTTGTTCAGGGACTGGAAAGTCCCAGGGCAATACATTGTAGGTGAGCTTCTTACGTGGCCTACAAGATATGCAACTTTTATTAACGATTCTCAAAGTAAGGTGTGACATCTTCCTGTAATTCATGATATCATTTATTGGAGGAAAGTTTTCATACATGGAAAATTCTTCACGTATTCCTTTTTTTCTGGAATAATTAGGACCCCCCCCCCCCCCAACGGACGGAATGGCACCTCCCTCTACTCTTTGGTGTTGTGTAAGCATATGGACCGTATTGCCCAATGGGATTGTTTCTTACCAGGAAAAGGGTAATAGTAGATCGGCTGCGTGCCTCATACAACAAAGGAACACTATACAACAAAATTGCATTTAATGAACGGAAAATGCATGATATTGTTGAACAAAGGAAAACCATACAACAGAATTTTACTTTTAAAGAACGGGGAATGCATGACATATATGTTGAGCAAAGTATCCCTATCGTAAACCGGAAAGGCCTGATTGTTTCGTTGGTCGTTTTTTTTAGTAGCCTTGAGTGTTCATTTGTTGAATCACCATACTTTAAATCACAGTTCGTTTCACCATTCCAACAGCAACACAGAAGTAATTCCCTGCGAAATGCAACATTTTTTCCTAGGCCTAAGTATTATAGTGTCAGGTTTGAAAGTTGAAACAGAGTGAGGTAATGATATTTAGAAAGTGGCGGAAATACATGTGGACAGTGGTTCGCCGAGGAAGGAGATAATTCAGCTTCTTTCACGGTTATGTGAAATAGTGCCCTCTATCTTTCAGCCCGCTAGCTGCAGCATTGTGAACTTCACCAACTGCATCAGCGCAAGAATATGATACGCCAAGCGACTTTTGTAGAGCCTACTTTGGTAGACCAAATCGAAATGGCATCGGAAAGGAAACACATAGTACATCAATGTTCCAAACAGTTCTAAAAACCGATGGTATCGGTGGCTAAAGGATTTCCCAAAATGAAGGATCTATGAGCAATATCCGTGACAGTCACAGTCAGCACACTTATGCCGTAGTGGCACATTGGATAAACATCCATGTGGAGTTTGCGACGGGTTGTCACCGTCATTTTGACACATCCAAAGGATCAGGAAGCAACAGTAACAAAGGTTTGCCAAGTTATAACACTATGGCATGGTTTGTTGATAGATTCAAGTGGCGGTACAGGGACGCCGCTGTTATTCAGCGGAATGAAATAGAACTGCAACTAAGCCGTCAACTTTCTTATGTCGATGTCACCTTGACCCCTGATCCTGCAGACCAAATTTGTCAGGTGGAGCATGAAGCTTCCGCCAATCCTAGTATCTCACTCCGATCCCACAGATGGAATTGTTGCCAAAGCACAATGCGGTGCAAAGTAACCTTTGTGTGTTTTTTCCCCCCGACAAAACAAGAAATGAATATATACAAGTAACATAGTTATATTCTTAATGCAAATGAAAGCTTTGTGCATGCACTAGGATTATCTACCTCTCTTGTCGACATAGTCTGTGGCAACACACACTCTTCGTACTTATGAATAAGAAGATCAGTACAAAATCTTCGTCTTAAGTAAGGGCACGTCTCAAGTTAGGGCATCCCTCGTAATACCATTGGGAACGTTAACAAGAAATCGCTATAAAAGACTGCGTCATCCTGGCCCGTTGCCATGTTTCTTATCATATATTGACTACAACATTTGTTTGTCGGGGTCTGAGTAAAGAGCGCATATGACCAGTCCGAACGTTTAGTATAAATTCGCCTAACCCATCAAAGCATACTGTAATTCGGTACATTTCACCTTTCCTTATGTGTATCCCCGTTACATATCTTACGGGTATAAGTACTATGTTGACAAAGCAGAGAGACCATACGAAGGAAGCCAATGTGTCACCTGTCCACAAAAAGGGTGATATCGATAAGGAGAATGTGGCCAATCATAGACGGGTCTCTTTGTTATCTCTGGTAAGCAACGTTACGGAACGCTACATGTACAATAGTGTATCTCTTTTATTACGAGGGTCCATTCAGGATGTTCAACATGGGTTCACTGTACTCCTGACCGCTCCACCACAACACACCCCGGCAAAGTGTAGTGGTGGAAGGATATGCCACTCTGAATGGCTTCCTGTAAAGTTCAGGGCTCTATCCTTCGACCATTCCTTTTCCTTTTGTACATAAATGATTAGCCTTGTATCGTTTGTATGTCAAGTTGATTTCTACTGTAATATGTTGTTGATGTTGATGTCTTTAGTGGGTGGGACGGCAACTTGTTTGTTTTGCCCTCCTTCCACATTGTTTGTGATAAAGTCAAATAAAGCAATAAAACAATAAAACGATAGCCGATAAGTATGATTGAAGACCTTTGGTCCGTATACATGCGATGCTAGGCGATAAGAGGTTCGTCTATAAGTGTTTGTGAATGTCGGAGAGCGCACCCAAACCGACAGGACCAGGACAGAACGTAGCCTTGAAGGTGAGTCTCCTACTGTTGACCGTTGGATTCTATGACGACTGTTAAGTGGTGGAACTTGTGACGTTATTAGGGCTTGTAACATTTGATATTTGTTACTGGGATAGACACTCACCCTTGGCATCGCAGTTATTATGTAAAAGACCTGTTGACTTAAGGGTGGGGGTGGGGGATAAAAATCTATTCAATCAAGCAACGTGTGTCTAATGTCATAATTTATACCAGTTAATCCTCCTTTGTTCTCTGTAACCTACATATTTGCAAATGTTAAAAGTCTGCCTTCTTGCAGCTCGAGGAAAGTGTATATTAAACGCGTAGATAACCCTAACGGTTCCTGACTTCTCCTGAGTTCCATACTGAATTGTATTTGGCGTGATCTTTGCATTCATTGATTTAAATTCATTGATTTAATTGATGATAACTGTCGCCTTATGTCACTATTTGTGTTATGCTGGCTTTGCACTGCATGCAGACAAGTCAGCACTTTATCGTTGTGAATTTCGCCTTATTTTTGCTTATCCAGTAGCAAAATGGCGACCAAAGAACTGGAACAGAGGGCTGGGGATGCCCTTGACCGTGGACAAATTGACGAAGCTGAAGAATTCTTCGTTCAGGCTCTTAGATTAGTCACCAGATCAGCAGACACCCGTCACCACAGTGACCAAATCGGACCTTTAGTGGGGCTGGGCGATGTTTACCAACAGCGCCCCCAAGCAGAATCTGTTGTAAAGGCAGCTGCTCTGTACAATGCTGCCTTGCCGCGTTGCCGAGTCGAATCTCAGAGAGTTGAAATTCGAAAGAAAATATCCAAAACAGAAGTCAAGTTTGTGTGTGAAGTCTGTCAGCATGTTTTCATCAATCCTCGTGAGGAGGAAATTGAACGAGAACGTCACATTTCATCGCTAGCCAGTCTCAGAAAAGAATGCAAAACAGCCTTGTCTGCTCTGTCACCGATACAGAGCGACAACCCGAGTGACTATGTCCAGCGGGCCAATGACGTTCACACCTTACACGTCAAGATAGCGGCAGAAATAAGAGCGATGGTCAAGAGGATGATCGAAGAGTGTATGACTGTTATTGGCCCGCCGCCATGTCAGCACGCCATCATCGGACTAGGCTCACTCGCTCGAGAGGAAACGACGCCATATTCCGATCTAGAGTTCGCCATCCTCGTAGAAAAGGGCGGCGACTCCGAGCCAAATATAGATTACTTCAGGCTCCTGACTCACTATCTCCACCTAAAGGTTGTCAATCTCGGAGAGACGATTCTTCCAGCCGTGGGGATCAGATCCCTCAACGACTTTTACTCGGGAAATGCAGAGGACGACTGGTTTTTCGACGAGATTACGCCACAAGGGTTTGCGTTCGACGGTGCGATGCCGTGGGCCAGCAAAGTACCTACAGGGAGAGGCAAGACCAAGGAGAAGGACTCCCTCGAGTTCATCCGAACTCCGAAGAACATGGCAGCCCTGCAGACGGAAGAGACTACTCTAAAAGAAGGATACCACTTAGCTGATGTTCTGAGCTCTGTCGTGCTGATAGAGGGTCAGGAGGAGCTTGTGCAAGAATACAGGCGTGAAATGATGACTATTCTTACTGCACCAACTAAGCTACACGTTAGCGTACAAGAGGAGGAAAGCAGGGAAGTGTCGGACAGTCTACGAAAACTTAATCTAAACGATGGCCCTGCCATGTTGATCACAATGCACAATACAACCTGGTCGCAACGAACCGTTATGGAACAACGAGCGGTCCAGGCTTTGGCTGCTGACATGGAAACGTACGACGACAGGCTTTCCAATATCGATGAAAGTGGAAAACTGCTTCACGTCAAGAAGGAGATCTACCGCTTGCCAAGCACTCTACTGGAGGGACTTGCCAGGTTCTACGGCGTCATGTCATGCAGCTCGTGGGGGAGAATTGAAGGGTTGCAAGAGAAGGGAGTGCTGAGTGTGGAAGCAGCACAGAATCTGAAGGTAGCAGTTGCGATTTCCATGGAGTTACGACTGAAATGCTATTTGGAAAACGGTTCACAAAGGGGTTTGATGAACGCGACAGTTCCACTACAGATCAAAGAAGAAGAAGAATGCACTGAATCTGTGATGGCACTGTTTCACATTCAAGACCAGGGCGTACTGGTGGCGTTTTACAGCGTACTGTTGAGCCTGAGGGAGGCAATTGAAGAAGCACTTCGTAGTCCTTTCCATGAGTTTGCCAGCAAATTGTCGGAGATGTTGTCTGGGAATGTCGTGGATAATGGGCCGAAAACCAAAGGCCTTGTGTACAGTAAGGTACTCCAGAATCGTCTCAGCCTTGGGTATTTCCGTCAGGCTGACAAGGAAACGCCTCGTGACGCTGAAGTGCTGGATGCCATGGGTAACATCCTTCACTCAATGGGACAGTTTCAGGATGCCCTGCAAAATCATCAAGCTTCACTGGACGTGAAACACCACACTGATTATTTGGACTTACCGGAAAACATTGCCACGTCTCACATGATGATTGGACGTGACCTTCTTGCTCTGGGCAGAGCTCACGAAGCCGTTGAGCATCAGAAGAAAGCGCTGGAACTGCTGAATGTAAGGACGTTACAGGATCGACCGTCAAAATTTGCTGCAACGTACATTAACCTGGGACTGGCTTTGGAGGATTCAGGCAGGTACCTCGAAGCAGATGAATGCTATCAAAAAGTCATCGAGACTTTGAGGATGACTCAAGGTAACCCTCTTCTAGCCAAAGCCTTCAACAATAGAGGGAGCGTGGCCATCAAACTGGGGAAAAAGAAAGAAGCGTTAATGTTTTACAAGAAGGCATTGGACATGAAGTTTAGTCTATTCGGAAGGGACACAGCTCATCCGGACATAGCTACTGGATACAACAACATCGGGACTGTCTACATGGCAATGGGAGAAGACGACAAGGCATTCGAGGCCTTACAGCGGTCACTCTACATTAAACGTCAAATTCATGGGGCAGAAAGTGACCACCCAACCTTAGCGGCAAGTATGGTCAACATTGCCGCCCTTCTTCAGCAGATGAACAGACATCGGGAATCGCTGATCATGAGCGAACATGCCGAGGCAATGCTAGAAAGACTCGGACAAACACAAAGTCTATACATGGCCACAGCGATGGGAGTTACAGGGATATCACTCGCTACAAGTAAGATGTACAAGACAGAGGCCATACAGAAACTTCTTGGCGCTGCTACAATCATGGAGAGGAAAGACGTCGAATCTAGAGTCCTAGCACAGATTCAATATGAACTGGGCTCACTATACCGATCAGCTGGGTCCAAAATGAAAGGTCTGACATGCCTTCAAAGGAGTGTTCAACTGTTTGAAAAGTTCACCGATACGAGCGGAAAAGACTCTTCGCTAGCACATAATCTAGCTCGGCTAGCCTCTGCTTACTATGAAGACGCGGAGTATCCTGCTGCAGTGCTGAATTTTAGGAAGGCCTTGCGCCTGGTTCCGGAAGACAAGATATCAAGGAAAGTGACATACAGTAGAAATTTGGGTCAGACCTTACAAAAGGTGGGACAAGTTCAGGAAGCAGTGGGCACAATCAGTACATCTATGGAACTCTTGGAAAGTGTGCCGGATGAAGACGTTCTAGTTGGGGACTTTGAAGCTGCGCTCGCGGCAGCTCATGCGGCAGCCGGCCAGTTCTCTCTTGCCTATGTGTATTACGACAGAGCCCACGCTAAGTATTCAATGCACGGAGAATACAGTGAACTACCTGCTGTTGAAGGCGGTATGTGCACCACTGTATACCTCGAATGCGCCAGCCTCGTTCGCGAAGGGAAAGTATGGGAAGCACGAGAAATTCTTGAAGAATCAGAGGAGGATCCAGGTGAAGCAGATTTGTACCGTTGGCTCGCGAACACTATGTACAACAAAGAAGGATTAACTGAAACTATTCAGTTCCTTGAGACAGTTGTCTACCTTGACCCAAAATATCGCACAACCAGACGCGACTTGGCACGGATGTATCATGTACAGGCAAGACTGTCAGAGGCGTGCGGTAACGCAGAACTAGCCTCCAAAATGAGTAAGCAAGCGAATGATGAGTATCACCTGCTGATGTGCGGCAAACTCGATTTGTCGGCGATGACAGAATACGGAACCTTGCTATGCCTCAGCCAAAGGTGGGAAGAAGCCATGTTCGTCCTTCTTCAGGTTGTCGCAGAGGATTGTCAAGTGCCGGATATCACTTTTAGACGTCTAGACTTGGCAGTGATGCCAGGAGAGCTAAAATCCGAGCTGATGAACCAGAAAGAAGGGAAGCTTCACGTTCCCTGTAGACATCTTGCATACTTCCTTCTCACCGGAGCATTTCTGGAGTCTGAAAACCAGAGTGGAGCTGATCAGATCACCCAAGTTTTTGGACGTGAAGTTCAAGGCAATGTCAACAGTTCCATTTCCTGGTCCCTGCTAGGGTATGCTTTATGGCGTGTCGGGCGCCATCTTGAGGCAAGTGCAGCATTCACAAGAGCATCAAGCTGGACGGAAGAGACTTCCGACTTTGACCTTACTGCGAACAATTGGGCAGCCTGTATCATCTGCGCAGTTCTATCCTAACTGCAAATCTAACAGTATCGATTTAAATGTGCCTGGAATAATTACCCCATAATACACAAACAGAGGATCCGGAGCTTACTCAGGTGTGCCGAAAACTCGTTAGCGAGTATCGCAGTTATATCGTTAATACCACCTCACGTCTTATACTGTTATTGCATTTTCAGTGTTGTAAGATACTGTTTTTCAGACACACACATTGTGGTAATGAATTCAACGAAAATCATAAGGTACCACCTGTAACATTAAATTCACGTAAGACTTCGAATTAGCAAGATTTTTACTAGGAAGAGCAAAGAAACTGATATGGAGCAACATGTTGGTGAGAAGCTTGAAACATAGCTTGTCGAATCAAATATGATTTGTACAAATATTAGAAAGTGGCAATAAATTTGCAGTCTAGGGACCACATAGTGAAACTTGTGGGGTTTCACTATAAAGTGGGTCATTTGGTTATATCTTATGGTATGACCGGGTCACCCAAACAATCTGGTTCGTAAATAAAAGGATAGTTTTCGTGTACGTTTGTTTATCATTGCACATCTTTATGCAAAACAATTTGAAGATTGAAATAAAAGATGAGCTGGTGAAGTGGTTGCAGTTCTGCATAAGTAAGATTTATCATGGGTACTCGTTCTATTGTTGTGGTTTTGGGAATCGGTACCTTGCGTGTTTTTCCGGTTCCTTTGAGAGAGCATCAAGCTGGACGGAAGATATTTAGTATATAGCACTTTGATTCCGTTTGACCGGTAATTCAGCACCAAGGAAAGGGTGCGAGATTACGTTTAACCGGTATTTCAGCACAAAGGGAAGGGTGCGAGATTACGGTTAACCGGTATTTCAGCACCGAGAAAAGGGTAAGAGATTATGTTTAACCGGTATTTTGAACAGCACCAAGGAAAGGATGCGAGATTACGTTCAACCGGTATTTCAGCACCGAGAAAAGGGTGCGAGATTACGGTTAACCGGTATCTTGAACAACACCAAGGAAAGGGTAAGAGGTTACGTTTAACCGGTATTTTGAACAACACGAAGGAAAGGGTAAGAGATTATGTTTAACTGGTATTTTGAACAACACCAAGGAAAGGGTGCGATATTACGTTTAACCGGTATTTCAGCACCGAGGAAAGAGTGCGAGATTACGGTTAACCGGTATCTTGAACAACACCAAGGAAAGGGTAAGAGGTTACGTTTAATCGTTATCTTGAACAACACCAAGGAGAGGGTAAGAGGTTACGTTTAACCGGTATTTTGAACAACACAAAGGAAAGGGTAAGAGATTACGTTTAACCGGTATTTTGAGCAGCACCAAGGAAATTGTACGAGATTACGTTTAACTGGTATAACATAATAATATCTGGCCGGCGAAACGTGAGCAGAGTAGTTTTCTTTGTGATACATTTGATGGACTATATTCAATGGTTGGCTGCCACTTCAGGCTATAGCTACATGGCTGACTTCAACTTTTGACTGACTATATAGTGTCTCGACAATGTACTACGTGTAACACATCTACCCCGTTCTTGAAAATCCACTTCCTACTTTGTCTGTATTACACTTAGATCATGTAAGCGTGTCTCTACTTAAGCAATGTATCCATTTCTATATAATATATATTCTTAGCGATGATTGTAGTATATGCATTGAAACCATATTTGCAGTCAGTGTCACATTTCAACGGCTGGAAGCCTGAAATAGAATACAAAGGTTGTTGTTAAACTTCGACAATGTAAATCATCTCAGAAATATAATCAAATATAAAATATACATGTGCGGATCATGATTTCCGTTACTATATACATATATTCATTTATTGATCATAACGAAAAATAGATTACATTAAGAATAGCCTCAGTATGCGTATACATCTATCTATCTATCTATATATGTATATCTATATATATATATAGAGAGAGAGAGATAGATGGATGGATGGATGGATGGATGGATGGATGGATAGATAGATAGATAGATAGATAGATAGATAGATAGATAGATAGATAGATATAGATAGATATAGATACTAGATATGGATTTGAAAATGATACTGAACTGAATAATTTATAAGAATTTGAAACTACTCTGCAGAAACTACCATAAACATGTATGATTCTAGCAGAGCATTGTCACAACATACAAAGATTAACAAGAAAAGTTTCACTTCTGTCCAATGTGAAAAGACAATTTAAGAAATGCATGGATAAATCATTGGTACATATAAAAGTTCTCACTCTTCGTCCCTTCTTCGAATTCGGCATTGCCAGATGACGATCGTGGCCGTCAGGATGATGAGGCCCAGACACGTTCCGAACCCCGATCCGAATCCTTTCGTCCAGATAGCCACAGTTTCTGGAAGAAAAGTGTTGAAACATAGCGTATTTCCTCGTTTGAGCGCGTACCGTACATTCAACCAGGTACCAGGTAAATTTATCTATTTCTTTTATTCTGTTGATTAGTTTTATTCTATTTTATTTAGGATTTGGGCAAAAGCAGTCATGCGAAGCCCTCTGCTCAAAAAATATATAACAGGACTGTCAGGAGTAAAAACACAATTCATCATAGTTCACATAGAAATACCAGATGGACAACGGAAAACTAAATAGGTAAAATTGAAGTTCAAAGAATGGACATTTTTGCCAACAGTGAAATTTTGCTCCCCAATATTTACTGACATTTTCATCTTGGCAATACGCAGCACGCGAACGTGGTGAGCATTCACAATTTGATTCAAAAATACACTGATTAAAACTCTATCAAATATTAATTCCCTCGTATGATATATTTTACCTTTCTGTGCTAGCTCCGCGGCCCTGCGGGTTGTGTGTTCTCCGTCCGGTTTCTCCGAACACTCTGAGTTAACAAATTATGAAGTATCTTGAATTATGAATTATCATTGAATGATAAATTACAACGAATCATAAACTACAACTTAACTATTACGTTCCAAACGTAAAAGTACTAGTATTAAAATCAACATTCACTCTGGAATTATTACCCTTGACGAACAGCAATGTTTTCACGTTGTTGATGTTGTGCGCTGTCCTCAGTTCCCCTTCGTAGAAGCCTACGTCGCCCATACGGACGTCTGTCAGATAAAGCCGGGAAGTTCCGTGTCTCGTGGGCGTATCCGATGTTGGGTACCACGTCTCTACCATCTTGGCCCTGCGGGTGAAGTCGTCACCGAAGCACTTCGTGTTTCCATTATAGATCACACAGTGGCTTTTCCTATCAGGGGACCACACTGTTCTCGCGTAAAGACGGTCGTGTGAAAGATTTGCGGGTATGGTCAGGTTGAAGCGCAAGGTGGCGTTTCTGCCTACGCAGGCTTCAACGTATGGGGCGGTCGTGATACTCTGTAGCTCCATGGTTGCACAAACTGTTGAGAATAAACGGAGACAAAACATAAATATTTGTGTTTGTTACGTTATCCGTATGAAGCCACGAACGTGTTTTGTTTCATCATGATCAGAGACGACTATCCTTCACGAAGTTGAATTTCAAACTATCCTTCTTCGTGCATGGAGTGGTGTTTCATATGCGATCGAGTTTCGCCCAGTGACGAGGCTGACGCTGCCCTCAATCCCGACCACTACTAGCTCCCGATCGAAAGACTCTGTTGCGGAGCTCGAGAATGCATATGAGTGGTGCCGTGTTCCAGCCGGAGATGGTGCTAGCTACGAATATTGATTCTGAACAATCCAAGAAAAAATGTGATGATAATGATACAGAATGCGATGACGTGAAACTCGTTCTAAAATAAGCAAAGAGCCCGTCTTCTAATAAGCTTACCCGATTTCCAATGGCAAATCATGATCACTACACCAAACAGGATTCCAAAAATCCACCGAGAAAAGGAAGAAACTGTCATCTGGGGACGAAAAACCGCCGTAACGATACCGACTCAACTCGCCGAGAGTGCAAAGTGCCCCGAGTTTGCAGTCTGGCGACTGAACTCGAGTGAGATGCGTCTCACGTATTAAACAGCATGGATAGGCAGGTACCGGAGTTGCGTCACAATGTGTTAATGATGACATAGGAAGATCTTTATTGCGCAACAATTGTCCACGATACAAAGAATGGCAACAATTCTTAAACATGATACAAAATAGAATCATTTGCATAATTTATGCGGAAACTTCATATTTCCCTTATGCTAAATGCTACACATGTCATATAAGAGGTGAATGTCGTTGTAGGACAGGCGAATACAATTGGATGTTCAGTATGCTAATTATGGCCTCATTTGCATTATTAATGATTCATGCAAAATCTATGTTTTCCTTACAATAAACGTTACAGATGTCATATTGGAGGTGTAGGCAGCTTTAGGATAGTCGAAAATAATGGAGGAGAATTATGCTAATGAGGGCTTCATTTGCATAATTTATGCAGAAAAGTTATACGTCCTTTAGGGTAAATGCTAGGGATGTGATACTAGTGATGTGGGTAGCTTTAGTAAAGGTGAATACAATGGAATGTATGTTATGCTAATGAGGACCTCATTTGCATTATTATTGAATAAACTTCATATTTCCTGTACGATGAATACTACGGATGCCACATTGGATGTGTAGGTAGCTTTACTAAAACCATTATCTTGCTGATGATGACTATATTTGCAAAATCAAATGCAAAAATGGTAGGGGCTTCATATTCGACATATATGTAGCTTGAATAAACAACGATGCTGTTTCATACCTCTTTTATGAATGGAGATAAATATTCTTTATTTCCTCGAAAATATTGCCTTACTTGTTATGATTATCATGGCATGAATTTTATGTAAATGAGGTGATTTGCATATGGATTTCAAAAATTAGAAAATGCTGTAGCACTTTTGTAACTAACATCTTGGCATTCATACCTATGTTATTGTAACTGGATGTTAATTTGGAAAATGTGTTGAGGTATGTCCAGTATCAGGGTGAAGTGGCAGAAGTTAGGGTGGCAGAAGTTAGGGTGGCAGAAGTTAGGGTGGCAGAAGATAGTTTTGAGGCTTCCGGGAGTCAGATGTGACGTCATAATATTATACAATGTACCAGTGCAAAGGTGTAAATGGTAGGGTAGGGTGGCAGCCGCAGACAAAACAGTTGAACAGTGATGCGCACATGGTAACGTTATATGCGATGTCGTTCTTATAATCAAATTAACATGGCATTACTAATTAGTAAATCATTGTGAATAAAAAATACTTTTAATCTCCGTGGAGGAGGGTACTCGCGACAGTTATGAAAATCGGCAGTATGTGTGCCTCTGACCATGGATACGCTGGTGCAATGGCATTATTATCCCTATATAATGTTCTTGGTTGGTATTGATTAGGCTAGTAATGTCTTCTCCATAGGCAAACCTGTCTGTATTTGCCGCCAGCGCAAATATTTACTCTAGTTACATTCCTAACAGCTTACTTGGTTGCACTTTACAAATATATCGCAAGGCGACACTGTTGCACGGTATTTATGTAAACGTTACCAGTGACCGGGTCAAAGGTCAAAAATGAGTTCGCGTTCGTTCATTCTACAAACGTGTATGACTTATGATTTGTGGGGGAAATGCAACGCTATGTCCGCGCAGACTCATTCAGATCCACTGATTGAGTCGCAGGGCCTTGCTTGACACTTGGAGAATCATGATCGAAGACAGACCTTCCGTTTCTGACTGCGAAAACCGGTTACTGCCAGCCGAAGAAGAACACGAACATAGCATGGAGCAACCCAAACTGCACAAGGTTTATACACGCCGGTGGGTCATCTTGGGGATTTTCTGTCTCTGCTCCATGAGCAACGCCTTCCAGTGGATCCAGTACGGCATCATCAGCAACATTATCGTGCAATACTACAACACATCCCCCTTGATCGTCAACTGGTTCTCCATGCTGTACATGCTGTGCTACATCCCCTTGATTTTCCCTGCAACGTGGTTACTAGACGCTAGGGGGCTCCGCTTGGTGACTATCCTGGGGTCGGGAATGAATGCCGTAGGGGCGTGTCTGAAACTTGCCAGTATGGGGAGGAATCTGATTGGTGTTGCCATGGCAGCGCAGACGATAAGTGCGAGCGCACAGGTGTTCATCCTGGGCATCCCTGCACACCTGGCGGCCGTGTGGTTCGGTCCGCAAGAGGTGTCCACCGCAACAGCCATCGGTGTCTTCGGCAATCAGGTACAAATGTGTTTGGACTTTTTGTACTTTGATTAAAGGTACAGAGACTGACATACACGATGTTTTATCTCAAAAACAATGTGGCGGGCAGCACACTGATATGGTATAGTCCTTAATCTAAAAAATATTCTCACAATGGCATCTGTCCCTAGTGCTGAAATACCATCAGTATGCATTGTAGACTTCTTATCTATGAATACTGATTAATGGTATACTTTGATTAAAGGTACAGAAACTGACGTTGATTTGAGTTTTTGTTTGGAGTATTTGGGTTTCTAAATTCTCACTTGAGGAAGTTTTGAACATTCAAGAGGACACCAGATTTTTTTCTCAAGTTTTACAAACAAAGCATTTCAAATTCCTTAATTTTTTTCAATTTTCAAGATGTCATAAGTTACAAGTAAGTTCATAGAACACTGTTGGAAGACTTTTAATTTTGTTGTAGATTTCATATGTACAAATGAATATAATCCCTTCCCCACTATCTCGCTGTCAGTTGGGTATAGCAGTTGGGTTCCTCTTGCCTCCAGTGCTGGTACCAGTGTCTGAGGACCAAGAGGCAGTGCAGCGAGGCCTCAGTACCATGTTCTACGGTACTGCAGCAGTCACAACCTGTCTCTTCCTACTCGTACTGTTTGGTGAGTACAAAATTAACATGAATTCAGTAGAAGAGTGTATTTTGATACTGTTTTTTTCATACAAATGTAACATCTACTATGGATAATTCAACCAGGGTACGTAATGTTAATTCTGCCACCCTGAAAAGATTATAACATCCAAACAGATCTCGATCCCAGCATCTCCCAGTATAATGCACTCCTGTATATCTAAACTGTGCAAACCTGGGGGATGCTGCACTACTAGAAGTAGTATAGATCTCTCAAACCCACTATTTGTTAAGAGGCAGATTTATGTGACCCAACGGATTAATGTTAATGTAGGTTACTCACGTATCTTAGGACTAGTGCTGCGGATCTAAACCCGAGTTTAGGTTTAGGTTCGGACTCGAGTCCAGAGGTTTAGGTTCAGGTCCGGACTTGAAAGTCCGGACCTGAACAATAATTTTGGAATATTTTTTTCGTGTTACATGTAACATTGCAAATTGGCAGATATTTTACATGTAATTTGAAAACTATATATACGGAATTATATACAGTCACTAATTAACACAAAGGTTCAGTTATAAACACAAAAACAGCAATGTTTTCATAATTTTCTAGTGCAAATTTTTCGATCTAAGGAAGGTTTAAGATGGTTTGAAACAAAAAGGAGTGTATAAGTGAGAGTTTTTTTTCAAGTCCGATCCGGACTTGTTTCCAGACGTTTAGGTTTTTTTGGACTTGAACCTAAACGTTTTACAAGTCCGGAACCGGTCCGGCCGGACCGATCCGCACCACTACTTAGGACTTTGATATTTTTCAACATATCACTCATAATTAGACTTGATGTAGTTTTCCAGGACGCACCCCCGATCCCGCCGAGTCCCGCGCAGGTCGCGATCAAGTTGTCCCAGTCCGACGACCGGTCGTACGTCCGCTCTATCCGTACGCTGCTGTCCAACGGTTCATTTTTACTGCTGGTTGTTACTTATGGTAAGACAGGTTTATTCATTTCTATCAAATAGTGTTTTGTACCAGTATGGTTTCAAGCTGATATATTTCCCTGTCCCTTCATGTCATGTGTCACAATACACCAATGTTTAACAAACTTGATGCTAGTACATGTATATGAAAATTTGATGGTATGGAGTTCTCTTGGAAAACAAGGTCGTACTGCCTGCTTCTTTCCTTTTCTGCATCAAATATTACTGTATCAACTAGGATATACTTTTTCTCAGGGTTCTTTAAAGTTTCACATAGCAGGGCTCGAAATACTGGGTGCATGTGCACCCAGTGCACCCAATTTTGGAGTTGTGCACCTAATTTTTTACTGTGGATGCACTGGTGCACCCAAATTTTTCGTACGGTTTAATGTGTAAAGGTATCACTGCACACTAGTAGAGAGCATATTATTGACATGTAAGTGTAAGAAAATAATAAAATCTTTGTTGTAGTACTTGTTTAAGATTTTGATGTTAGAATTCGAATTAATTTCTATTTTGAAAGCTTCAAAACTGTGTGCCGAGATCGCGTGCCAAACGAGCATGAAGAGGAACAGTAAGGTTTGTCATTAGGTTTTGCTTAGAATAGTTACATTCTACTTTATTTTATGTAGTGCACCCAACAATTTTTTGGTGCACCCAATTCAAAAATTGTGTGCACCAGTGCACCTATTCCCAAAACTGAATTTCGAGCCCTACATAGTATGACATGTATAGTCATAACTTACAGAGTGCTGCAGTGCAAAGTATATCTCTCTATTTAGATGCAGTACCTCTAGGTTTAGGAACATCATCATACTGTTTCTTGTCCAGTTACTGGTGTGTTATGCTGAAGGGCGTTTATAATGGCTATATAGATACAGATGCAGATACTGAATGGCTGATTTCGTTTGCTTGTTTTACATAAAGAATTATGTAAATGTAAATCGTGCCATAGGTCAGCCTTTTTGTAGCTGCAATGGCATATTGTTGGTTGTATGATTTTATTACTGATATAAACCAGTCACTCAAGTTGGCACATGGCTTAGTTACTCATTATAGATGTGTTCCTCAACAGGAATCAATGCTGGATGTTTCTACAGCCTGTCCACATTACTGAATCAGATCATTCTGCACTACTTCCCAGTAAGTACTGTATCTGAAACCTGAACACTATCTCACTCCTTTACATGTACGGTGGTAAAAAGTAATCTTATTGTGTTTTTACAGAATTAAAGATATCCATAAGCACTTTGCACATATATCTGAATGTTTGTTACTGTTAGTGAACATGTCCATTTTCCAGTGTAGCACACTGGCTTAAAGTGTAGATAGTTCAGCTTCAGTGTAGGTTACATCATCCAAAGTGCTACAGTACAACTGAATTATAAGTCAAGTTGTGCACCAGAGATATGAAGTATTTTTTTCTTAGAATAATATTTGTATTTTGTGTTCTCATTCTTCACAGGATGCAGAAGTGGACACTGGTTGGGTGGGCTTAACCATTGTGTTTGCAGGGATGGTAGGGTCTGTTTTATGTGGACTGTGGCTGGACCGTACCAAGACATTCCAGTATGGAAGAAAATGTCTTACCAGTTTGATATTCTATGAAAAACAGACAACCATGTAACCTTGTGCATGCTCCTGTTTTATTGATACACCGATTCATGGAGAGCTTGGAATATCAGTACTAAAAACTAAAGTAAAAAGTTTTTTTTTCTTCATTTTTTGAAGTGCTGGCACTCTCCAGTTATGCATGGCAAAGAGACAGCTATCTTTATTCTCCTATCAAGTCTTTGGTTATCCATGCATGCACCAGATATGTGTGAATCAATGAAATATCACTGATTTTTAGCACCTTTTCTGTCTTTCAAGTTTGCATGTTTTTTTTTCCAGTTGTGAACCTAAATATCCTGTGCAACATCAGAATGATGAACATCACATCCACATTATTACAATATATGTTGACCCCAGGTTCACCACCTTGGTCGTGTACCTCCTGACCTTTGCTGGGATGATGACCTTCACCTACACCCTTGACCTTGACAGGATGTGGGTGGTCTTCCTGGTGGCAGGCTTCCTCGGGTAATCTTACGTCCATGTCTGTTTGAGAGTAGACGGAATTCTGTATGTGTAGTGCCCTGCTTGTAGTCTGTGTAATGTAAACTCTAGCTTTCCAGTCAGACTGCCATAAGATGATAATTGGCTCTGCCCCAAAGGTGTTGCCAAAAATGTGAGAAGCCCTCGGGACATGGTTTAACCAGAATATCCTGTATGCACCAGACTGTGAAGCGCAAAAGAAACATGATAGTGTATGTACATGTCAGTGTATTTTGAGCATGCTGGTATTCAGGCCCACAGCCCATGTGCTTTATGTACATTCCCCAAGCATAACTCCAAGGACGTTGAAATAAAAAAGCAACTTGTTGCCGTTTAACGTGCTCTTACGTCCAACATATATACCTTGGTCATACATGTATCTCATAACCACATGTGGCTGCAGCACACAGATGATTAGACTAGAAATGGTGCAGTTTTCAGTCTCACCAATGGCATCTGTCCTTAGTGCTGAAATGCACATCATGGGGTTTTTATTTGTAAAAATTGTGGTTATCGATAGAGTTTTCCCAAATTAATCCATGAATATTCAATATTTAAGTTTTGCTTGCATTTTTCAGATGATGGATAGTTCTGGTGTAACTTAAGTTATTTTAGAATAGTCATTTCATATTTGATATCATATAAACCATTTTCACGGCCAGTTTCCGTACACATAGGTTCTTCATGACTGGATACTTGCCCCTGGGATTCGAGTTTGCAGCAGAAATCACCTACCCAGAACCAGAGGGGACATCCTCAGGACTTCTTAACGCTTCAGCGCAGGTGAGACAAGTATTCACACCTGTCAGACACCTGTAGAACAATCAGATGTATTGTGATTCATAACCCATGCCCTTAAACTTCAAAATGTACAACTGTATATCAATATACTGACCATGGTCTTTTACTGTATGTTCTCATTTTATATATGGTCATAACGTTACATGTAATGTATTTTGTTGTAACTTTTGTGATAATATGTGATATATATCCTGGGGTATTCTGGCCTGTTACGCTGGTAACGCCAACTCTTATAATTACGCCAGGTTGCCTACGACTGCCACATTGAAAATAATGGTAAATATAAAGAGATCTATTACTAATGCAGCATCAGTAGTCTCCAAGGTGTGCACCCTTCAGATATCCAGGTGTTCAAGACATTCTTGAGAATTCATCAATGACCCTGTTTTTTAATGTGGCAGTCTCATGGTACTTGACAAATTCGTGAGAGTTGATGTTGTACTTATTTTCTGTAGGTTTTTGGTGTGGCCTTTACCCTGGGTATGGGTGTGCTGGTGGAGCATGGTGACATCAGGGTGTCTCTGCTGGTGTTGTCAGGGGGTCTGCTACTGGGCACACTTCTCACAGGTGGGAAAACCTGTCGTAGCATGCAATGTTAACCTTCAGTATCTGTCTGTGGTTTGCGCGCTCTGCCTCTCACCACATCTGGTTCAAATTCAGTGAAGCCAGCGGCCCGAGTTTGCGCACAGGCCTGGACAGGACTGGAAAATAGTCACATTGTCCTATCAGAGGGGGGCAAAAAGCTGGTTGCCCGTGTATTTGGGAACTTTTATGCATCAAACCTCTGCACCTACGCGTAAAAGCGCATCGGCTTTTTAGCGAATGCCCACAAACGCTCAGTCTGGCGAAGTCCGCACTGCATGAATCTAATTTTTTTTCCTCGGAATATGTTCAGGCTGTGCTCCCATTAATTAATCCTGAGTTTGAAGTCAATCCATGGATCCAACGTTAAGTAAAGCGAATTTGAAAATTCTTACCTGGCGTTTTAGCCAATGCCCAGCAAAAATGGCTTTTTAGCGAATGCCCAATATATCAGCCAAAATATCGGCCATCAAGCCACGGGCGTTAAATCTTACACCATAAACATGTTCAACATGTTGTCCCCTGAATGTGTACTCAGTTTCCGTGCTAAATACACGCCTGTAAAGTCACTTTATTTTACACAATACACGGCGCGGCCCGCGGCACGTATATAGGGTAGTATATTAATTAATGGGAGCACAGCCTGAACATATTCCGAGTAAAAAAAATTAGATTCATGCAGCGCGGACTTCGCCAGACTGGGCGTTTGTGGGCATTCGCTAAAAAGCCGATCCCCGCATAAAAGAACCCAACACACTTATCGGGAAGAGTAGGGGTGACTTGGTATGCTTGGCTAACAACATGCAAGCCGTTGCATAGCTGCGTTTTGTTCGTATTGTTGTTCTTTTAATCATACTTTTGCGTCATGCATCATATTCAAAATATGAAATCAATTGTCACACAAGTCCAATATTGGTTGCCTCACGGCCACTCAGTGATCCTTGTCTGGTTGCAAGGAGGCCAAATCTTATCTAGTACATTGTTGTGTACAGTATTGTAGTCATAACATTTGATAAGAGATTCTAATTAGAATCGATGAATTTTGAAGAGTACCCATAGATCAGTTCTTAAGAAAATGCCGGCTTTAGTCTCTTTCAAATTTTGTAACCAAGTTTGATTAGAATCATTTTGTTTCATTACAAAAATAGGAACAGATATGATATTTATCTTGTGTGGGCAAAATGTTGTATCCACTTAGCAAAATGTTGTATCCACTACAGTGTTGTCATGAGTCCCTTGTTCAAGAAGACCTTTTATGTTTTGTTAACAGCGTTGATCAAGTCCGACCTCAGAAGACAGGCAGCTGGCCACGCAGCAACATTGCTGGCTGATGAACCCACCAATGCGTAACATAAACCTAGCCATGGAAACAACGGACAAGATGTCTATACAGTCTCATATTGTAAATGGTAATGGTAAAACAGTACATTAAGAAACAAATATTTATTTTTAAATGTTGCAAAAGATGTTTTAATGTATGTAATTTTGTCTAAAGTATAGGAAGCCTTACAGTTGCTAAAGGGTATACATATGGGGGTTAAGAGTTGCTTTTCGCCACAATGAAGGGTCACATAGGGCTTTCAGAGTTTTCCCAGCTCGAGGAAGGTTAAAGTCAAATCTTTAAGGGATACTTTCCTCTTTGATAAAGTGTGTAATATACGGGGTCTTTGAAGTTGTTGTTTAACATAATAAGAAGGGCTAAGGGGTATACATGGAGTTAATAGTTGCCATCCTTTCAAACAGTGTTCATTATGTAGTTAGTTATTATTAATGCCTTCCTGCACCACATAGGGAGGCACCCATCTCCGTTTCTATAGCCCTTGGGCCACACAACTTAGTGCAATCACTACAGCAGGGGGCTACTCCACTGGTAGTGAATGGTGTGTGTTCAGCTGCCATACTGCCCCCACAAAAGAGACTTAAATCGAGACACAGCTTCCTGCACTCGGTTGAACCACTCAGAGGTAGTGCAGCGTCTCAGAGGACGGCCATGTGGTCTCAACACCTCCAGACAGCACCACATAAACTCACCATCCCCCCGAGGGAATCCCTTCCTCCAGGAGCGGGGGAGGCATGGCCAAGCTGGTTATGTCTCAACCGCCTCAGAACAGGCACAGGAAGGTGCAAGACCCTTATGAACAAGTGGGGTCTCAGCCCAGATGGACAGACGGCATGTGACTGCGGGCAGGAGCAGACCATGGAACACCTCCTTGTCTGCCCCCTCCTGCCTGAGCCTTGCACCAGAGAGGACCTTGAAGCCCTGACCCCAAGAGGAATTGCAGTAGCGGAATATTGGAGAGGGAGCGTGTAGCAGGCAGAAGCGGTGACACGAGAAGAAGAAGAAGCTGCCATACTCTTTCCCGAATGCTGAGAGCTAAGCAGTATGTGTGATACTTAAAAGCCTTTGGTATGACTCAACTGGGGGTTGAACTCACGACCTACCAAATGCTACGTGAAAACTGTAAGCACTTGGCCATTGCAACTTGTGCAAAAGATGTACATGCGCAATAATTAACATGTAACGTTAGAAGTCCAGTATAATCCTAGCCTGTTTTATCTGAATTGTTGAGCAGGAACCTTCAGTTGTAACAAATATTTATTATATAGAATATGAAGGTAGTAATCAAACCTTTTATTCTAATAGTTAATGTTAAGACTGATTTGTTTTGTTTACAGAACAGATAAACAATATTCATCTCAGAAAAGAGCTGCATTTATGTGATTATTGCAAGATATACTTTTAAAATATGAATCTGTAAAAAAGAGAGTAGTGATGTAAGAGTATATCATTCTTTGTGAAACAAATGTTTCAGGATGGTAGTTAACGTTACATAAGATATGATAGGTGTGTTTAAACTATTTCATCATTATTTTCTAAGAGTGCAATAAATCAGCAATGCCCCTGGCAAACAGTTGAATATGTTGGTGATATCTGAGTCTGATCTATTCTAAAGGAAAGCTTCACAAAAAATTGAAAATCCTACTATGCTATTCTTAATATATTCCAAAGTCAAATTCTTACTTCAAGTTGTTTCACTTAAGTCGGTCATAGTTTTGGGATCTTCCACTATTTGCAACTTATGCCGTGCTGACGCCTTCTCACCTGATAATTATGGTACACTGAACACTGACGTCATGTAATTCAATCATCAGGTGAAAAATATAGAACACTGACGTCATATGATTCAATTATCAGGTGAGAAGGCGCGGCATAAGTTGCAAACGGTGGAAAATCCAAGAGCTATGCCTTCCAGTATAATACGTAGGCGATCTCCTGAATTCAGCGTTCTGGATGTTACCCCCTGTGCATTTATGTGAGAGGATCTTGCAAAATGTCTTAAAGTGATCACATTGTATAGCCAACCTTAGTGACCATGAGCCAATCACAAACGCCCGTGCCTAATCACATCACGTTGTATTCAAATTTCCCGCCAAGGTGACGTCATGTTCACAGGTGTTGCATTCTTGAATTCGTCCGTGTATGCCTCGGGAACGACGTGTCTAAAAGTTTGTACTTCTGGTGCTCAAAAAATGTTGTTTTCTCACTTTTTTTTGTGTGGAATTTTCTATAAGAATTGTGGAAAAGAGCCTGTGGAATAACAGGACCGAGAATCGCCGGACAAAGTTTGGTGTTTAGCTTGGAAGGGCGGTCGGATGGCTTCGGATTCAAAAGTGTGACGCAGTACCAGGCAGGTAACGTTCAAACTTCTGGAAAATTCTTCTTAGTTTTTCTTTTTTTTTTACAAAATACGAAGCTCTAAGTTCAACCCAGCAATACGGTATGGTCGGCAAAACTTATTTTTAAGCGTTTACATCTTTTGTCTTGCATGTTTTCCCGTATTATTGAAAATGGAAATACGGAGGCGTATGAAAATAACAGTGCATTTTGCAAATGGGACATATGATTAAGTAGATTACGACGGTGAAACACTACTAAAATGTTCACCACGGTGTTTTATGATAGCCTTAGATTCCACGGAAACATCAGATGCAACGTTTCATGTATTTATGGGTATCCTCTTTGTCCTTCGCTTCAGCTACAGCCGACCTATTATTTATCTTAGACCAAGTCTACTTCTTCAGCGTGATGTTTGGATATCCAACACGTAAATACTTCATTAGCCGTCATGCATGATCAGAACAGGTAAGTAAATGTTTCACTGTTGCCTTCTGTTGTTACTGTGCAGTATATGACATGGCTTTCGAACTGATTTTGCGACCACGGCTGACTTTTCCCTGTAGTCCAGTGAAGCCTTTTGGAGAGAAGACAAACTGGAAATGTGACAACCCGAGCTGAAGATGTTTCTTGGCAACTTGAGTTTCGAGTGCATTTAGATTCGTATTGACTCAGCTGCTTGGCCAGGATTTGAATCAATATTTAACTCTGGAAGATTCAAGATGGGGTTCACGGACGGTTTTGATTTGATTTTAAAGTGACTCCTGACTCAAGCAAAATGTCCCGCAAATATCCTTTAAGTACATCTCATTTAAGCAGACACTGTGTGTGGCTGCTTGGGATTTGAACCAACAACTTTAAGCACAATCATAATGACACTCAAACTTCCCCTCCTCTCTCTTACCGTGACTCCTGCAGGTTTGAACAAAATGTCATCAGCTATCACTAATCAATAACATTTTACCTTTCAGTACACACCACTTAAAAAGCTGTGCGTAGCTTCTTGGGTTGATGCCATGTGAAAGAAGAAAAATTCAGAATTCATTGTTTTGTATACTGTGTTCTGTGTGCTCAATCATTTGTTGAACCTTTCTAGCCACTTGGATTTCATAAAATGAAGACAACCTTTTGGGAAGCCCAACTTTCTTTCGCACGGTTGCATATTAGTTTTGTCATGGCCAGAGGATGTCATCCATATAATCACTACGAGTATGGCCTAACGTATACTTCATGTACCTGCCCTCAAATGACCTCATTTGCTCTATTGAACACATATGCCGTCTGTATGTTGTTGGGATACAAAGTAGACATACACGTATATGGCTGTATTTTTCAACTTGTATCGGGGTCGCCAAGCAATGGTGAGGTGTCCGGATATTTGCTATCAACAACGGGGAAACAATTAACTTGCAATTATCATCATCATATTATCAAGTCAGAAACACGACTAAAACACAGAACCCAGTCATAAAACTGTGGCTACCTTGAATTATACCATGAAGCTATCATATCTATATGTATTTTTGCTTTACGTATACAATTGTCTTCCTAGTCGTGAATGCTTCGAATTTATGGCTAGCTGCTATTGCGATTACAATGTCTGGTGACTCGCGTTATCCTATCGTTCAGTTAATTTTTTTTAAGTTGTACGCTGAACTATTTTTGTTTGTTTCACGTTTTAACTCTAACATAGGTGCTTATAGCACGTATTGTACAGATACTCTCAATTTAACCTTCGGGCTACAAATGGTTGATTTTAGTGTGTGATCAAATAAACCAGTTTATCTCATCGCTTATTTCTGTTGTGGTCTGGACCCTGGTAACGTCCATGTCCGCATCCGTAAGAAAAGCACATCTGTCCCCCAGCTCAATCGGCGGCACTACTTTGCCTCTGTGGTAAAAGAATGATTGAACACTGTCAAAAACACAAACATTAAGGTATACTAGACATGGAGAGCTACAACATGTTTTGAATCATCGAATGTGTGTTACATCCCTAAAATCAAAGATTCCAGAAACTCTGCGTCTAAATCGATAAAATGTGGCTGCAAGCAAAGATGTTTTCCCAATGAGTTGGTGGACTAGTATTTGGTTCATTTATGATATAATATACTATGATATAATTAATATTACTTTACGTAGCCAAGTTTTACTCTACGATGTAACTCGACTCAGTTGTAAGCCGATCTGACAAACGGAAAACACGACTTAAGGCTTGTTCTTGAAGCTACAGATTGAGTCTTATAGAGGTTTAAGATGTTTTCACGCACCGAAGCAGTTCACTTCGTTGCCGCTGTCGTCGTAGAAGACTGCGTTGCAGCCCCCGCAGTAGTTAGCCTTGCAGGTAGCGCCCGGCTGTGCGGCACAAGTGGTCGTCGTACAAGGGTCTGTGGCGCAGTTGACTGGAGATGATCCATCGGGACACGGCGGGCTGGCCGTGGCTGCATGGTATAAGCAAAAGAAGAATGATTATCAGATAATAGCACTGTGGCCTTGTGACCAGTAGGGTTGTTGGCATACCATGCCAGTGACTCATTATATACAGTAATCAGTTTTGAACACAGGTAAATGACAGCTCTTTACGAACGTAACTGGTAGCCTGAAGGTGGGTAAGACCTTGCTATGTCATAGTTAGCAGGACGGCAGGGGTGGGGCAAGAAATCTGCGCTACACAATAGGACCGGAAAGCATATCAACCTTGAATTAAAACATTATTTCATAGCAAGCTCGAGTGAACACAAACACGAAAAGGGGTTCAACTATGACTAACACATTTTTATGTCATGACGAATCGGACGGCTGAACTAGATTTTACCAAACATCGTTTTCATGCTAAAACTCGCAATTGAGAACAGCCGCTGTGAGAGTTTTTTGTACAATCGTGCATGTATAAACCAGTGTAAGTAGTTTTAATCTCACGTGTGACTTATGACGTGTAACTTGCTACATCTATTTGGTAACAATCAATGTACGGCAGGCATGCCACAGTCGCTGTGCGGAAAATGACATCCAAAATTAGCAAGTAGACAACGGAATGGTCTCTGTGTTTACAGCTAGTGGGTAAGAGGATTCAATCCCGAAATACATGAAATCTCGATCGATTCGACATACCTGTTACCAGTCATCTAAGCATTACCAAGAAAAATAATGTATTTTGGACCCAACGCAAGGCCTCTGTGAAGAGAACGGTATATCTAGTGCCCGGTAGGCCATATGGCAAATCACAAAATTGGCGCACTTTTGCAGACACATTCTTCCCACTACTCAGACTCCAATCAGTAAACTTTGTACTGTGAAGGGATGATGAAGTAAATCGCTAGCCTGGAGTCAAGCCTTGCAAGCTTTGGCCCGCACCCCGCTAACGACGTTGGGAGTTATTGGAGTGGGAAAAACGTAGTCCTAAGCAATAGCGTACTCCATATTGTAGCACCAAGCCACACATTTTACATATTACGCAACTTGAACTAGGTACCAACAGAGGACAATGTGTATATGAGCACGCCAGCAGAACTTAATGCGCATACGGCGATTGGCCGGCAATTTAAACCATATCTGCCGAGCCTCTTTCGTTCTGTTTGTTCAACGTTGCATCGGAGTAACAGCCATTGCATAAGATATGTCTTTGGACACATCTAAATGAACCTATACACGAAATATTAACCTTAAATACGCGAACACGACCTGAAACGCTTACGTTCTGCGGACGTGCTGTGTATATGGGAAATAAGCGCTTAAGACAGAGGTTAGTCACGACAACTTGAAACGTAATCAATCGTCGTGCCATGTTCTTTGTGGCATGATTCTAAAGTCCCTATCACACATTCAGAATCTTCCCACGACTTCTCCCCGACCACTGTCCGGCCTAAATCGGTATTGGGTCGGGAGTAGTCGTCAACAGGTTTTAGGCCACGTCTTTCGTGTTTTTGTTTTTTTTCTGGGCTAAAGTTCATTCAAGGCCGCCCGATCTCAACAGGATCTCCCGGCCACTTCTGAATTGTTAAAATACATTTTGAAACATTCGGCTGGCACAGCCGACTTGTAGCCAACATCGCCGGGAAGGTTGGGGGCGGTCGGGAGGCCATGATTGGGTAAGTGTGACAGGCAACGCTCTGACAGAATCGACCGGACCGTCGAGAACGGTCCAACATTCCGTAAGAGTTCGTGAATTTTGTGCAACACGTCCAAGACTATTCCAAGAATGTTCTCGAAATCACCTACATATAAGGTACAACTACATATAGATATAGATATATATCGTACGGCAAGTGCACGACGTTATTTACCGTACAGTAGTTTCGACAAGACCTCGAAACGTTATCCTAAAATATGCAAGTTCTTTAGTCAACTTTCCGGGGCACAAAATGTAATGTTAACATAACATTGTTGAGTTTACCTGGAGCTTCTGTTGGTGGTGGCGCCGTACAGCAGACAGCCAACCCGACCAGACACACGGTTAGAGCTGTGAACAGGAGAATCTTCATCTTTGTTCGGCAGGTAGGCTGAAATACTAGTAGCAGGTCGTGACTGGTTAATGAATGAAGACATTTATTGCACATTTCTGCCACACTTGGCTAAGTACAGGTCACAACAAAACAAAATAAAAGTACAGTTAACGGATATCCGGATCTAAAAGAATATGACTATCATTAGATAAATTCTACTTCTCTTCGCTTTTCGGTTATAGTAGATATATAAGAACAGACGTGTTTTTCGATGGGAGGTTTGTCTAGTCGCATTAGGAATATGAATTTTTGTACAGTACTTCTTGCGAGGTGGTGGTTCAGGTCTATATAACCTATCAAGACAGTCTGTCACAATTAACACTTCAACCAATGACAGCATGGCAATTAGTGGTTCGACCAATGAGAGTGTGGCTGCATGTCCGTCAGATTTTCAATTTGTAGGTTTTGACAGGTGGGTGGGGCTGCGGGATATAGGTCCATCAGAATGTGGAACAACAGGTTACGTCTGTCACGTGGAAGAAAGAACCTGATACGTGCAAGAGGACCTGACAATACCACATTTTTTTATAGTTTTCAACTGTTTTATAAATCATATCCTAAATTCAGATCACATACTCGTTTTCGTACTGCTCTAGTGCACCATACTATGAACATCTTATGTTTCATGGAAGTGAAGATTTGCATACAGTATAAGGGATACTGGCCCTCGAGTTACATTTTAAACCACTTGTTTGTTATCCATAGTCTTCAACCTGCTGCCTATCACTATAACCAGTGTTAAGTGCCAAAAAGACTTACTTAGAGTGCTGAAGGACAAAATCATTGATTGGCTGGAGTGAAAAAACAGTATGACCTCTTTTAAAATGTTTTGGTGCAAGTACTTGGTTTGCAACGCGTATCAGACTGGAAAATGTTTTTCGATTCCTGAACTTAGTCTTCCAAAGGAAAAAAAAATCCTGGCAATGAAAAAGCATTGCCATTGCGACGATGTAAGGTTTGCTATTATTAAATCATTCTGTGGACCAATATTCATTTACACGTTATGTATTTTCTGATCATGGCTTCCCCCTTTTCATCCTCACACTGGAAAAGCAATGATTCGGGCACAAATTAGCAGGACCGTAACTGAAATATTTTCTTCGCTATCTATTCACAACATGTGCGTTTTAAAGCCCAACTCTCACTACGGAAACCAAATCATGACAATGCCCTCTTAAAAGTTCTTGTTACAGAACTTGTATCAAAACATGCACAGTGCTCTGTAATAAACTATATCCATATGGTCCACACCGTGGAGAAATACTATACGGCTAAAAAGGAGCGCCACAAATAAGAACAGTAGGCTGTCATTCTTCATAACACGGAGGAATGTGCTACCAGATAAAGCTATCACCGCACCTTCGGTCAACGCTTTCAAAGCACGGCTAGACAGGTTCGTGGAAAAGTCATCCAGTCAGGCACAACAAGCTCTAGACCACCCCAATAACCTAACGTAACACAGCTGAAGCATATAGCCGCATGAGAAGCGGGTTTATGCTGGAGAAAGCTCCTACCTAACCGAAGACTCGACTCTGCTTTAAATAAACAACGATCATCAGGTGTAACACATGTACCAATATGCACCAATAGACTTAGATAAAAGTAACATCAACTTGGTATCTAGCTAAGTTCCTTGAGAGTCAGATCAGGAAGCTCGTTGCGCCCAAAGATCTCGGGATGAAGTGACTAAAAATGTAGACGGGAAGCAAAAGATATACTCTTTCACGCTGATAATATGCAGATGAGCACTGACGTCATTAGGGTTTGATTATAAGAATGAATCTGGGGACCATTAAAGTGACCAGATGGCCTAATGGGCAAAGCTGATTGGTTGATGCAGTTACTGTAGTTGTCTTGTAGTAGTCTACTAATATTATCCTTTTGTTTACTCTGTGACTGATTTGCATGATCATAGAGTTCACAAACACAATGAAAATTTGATCATTGACACATAATTAACATGCAGGAAATGCTCTGTAACAAAAAAAGGCTTACCATTACGAAAAAAAAACTCGTCACTCCATTTAAGAATGAAGTCTACAATTACAGTTCTACAACAAAGAATACAATAAAGGTTTAGCTTATTTCAAACCCTTCCATTTTTTTTAAACCTAGCACTGTATAGCTCAAACACACAGTACAGCGGTATGAGGTGTACCGCACACCAGCACACATGCTCACACATGATATACTCGTATATAAGCTTGGCACAAAAAGTTTGGAAACTTTACTTTGGCTGATCATATTTCCGTTGTTTCTTGATCAATTTCAATGATTCACATGTTGTTGGAAAGCTTGTGTAATTGTCTTTCCTATGATACCCAACTCATTATAATTGCTATCTGATGGAGCGAGCACCAGGCCTGCTTACGCGACTGGGTTGTAGAAAAAAAATGCCTAAATTTCCCTGCTAGCGTCAAACACTCAGCTCTGCGCCAAACCCATTTGTGGTGGTGTCGTCCGCATCGTGAATGGAACGGTGTTAGATGAATGTTATGTTCACAGCTACAGATGAGATTAGATTTATTTCGACTGTTGGAAATTCACAACAAGCCCTAGCCCACCCTAAAAACCCAACGTGACAGCCAGCTGAAGCATAGCCGCATGAGAAGCGGGTTTATGCTGGAGGTTTATGCTACCTAACCGAAGACTCGACTCTGCTTTAAATAAACAACGATCATCAGGTGTAACACATGTACCAATATGCACCAATAGACTTAGATAAAAGTAAAATCAACTTGGTACCTAGCTAAGTTCCTTGAGAGTCAGATCAGGAAGCTCGTTGCGTCCAAATATCTCGGGATGAAGTGACTAAAAATGTAGACGGGAAGCAAAAGATATACTCTTTCACGCTGATAATATGCAGATGAGCACTGACGTCATTAGGGTTTGATTATAAGAATGAATCTGGGGACCATTAAAGTGACCAGATGGCCTAATGGGCAAAGCTGATTGGTTGATGCAGTTACTGTAGTTGTCTTGTAGTAGTCTACTAATATTATCCTTTTGTTTACTCTGTGACTGATTTGCATGATCATAGAGTTCACAAACAACCATGAAAATTTGATCATAAGAATGAAATCCTCAGGGGACCACCAAACTGACCTGATGGGCAAAGCTGATTAGTCGGTACAGTAGTAGTCTTGTAGTAGTCTGAAAAAAAGCAAACCATACCACAAAAAAAAATAAAGGGTTAACCATAACTCAGTCCGCAAAATACTGACATACTTTCATACACATAATCAACATGCAGGAAATGCTCTGTAACAAAAAAAGGCTTACCATTACGAAAAAAAACGCCCCTGCAGTTCTAGAGGAAGCTGCTAGGGGGCCCAAACCTACACCACTTCTTTATTACATCACAAGCTATGTGCCACCAAAAAATCAATCAAGACCACAGCACGTCCAGGTCAAAAGATACAAAAATACCAGGGGGCCCAAAATCGGCCTTGAATTTCGGCTTCACAACACCCGCCCACATACCAAATATCATTGTAATTCATCAAGAGGCTCTTGAGTTATGCTGACTGGAGTGGTGCGGAAACACAAACAGACAAACAAACAGACAGACAGACAAACAGACGCACTCAAAACTATATCTCCATTTTTCATGGAGATATAGGGGACAAGAACTGTGGCGATTGATAATGCCGTAGGAACTTTACTATCAATTCCAACTTTCTAATTCATAACACAACAGAAAAAACATGCTTCTTGTGATCTGTGAGTCTTTGAATAAGGATAATCAAATGCCGGTGAAAGAACGTGTTTTTATTTTGTGCTCAATGTTACTTTAGTAGGACCCGCGGCACGCTGGGTCCTAAACTGGGTTTGTGTTACATTGAGTCAGCTTTATAATGGAATATCATTCAAAACGTACAAGTATGACCAAAAAGACAACAAAACACAGAAAGCTTATTATAAAAAGATTCGTATGTTGTCGATGAAATTCGTCGAGTGCTTTGTCGATTCGATCGGCCGCAGCGCCGCCGCCAGCGTGCCGCGGGTCCAGTGAGAGGTGGGCTTTACAGTCCGGTCTTATACAGCTTGTACTTATTGTGCAGTTCTGGTGTGTAGCGCAAGGGGGCGCTTTCTCGGGTATGTGAACAAACAAACAAATTACGCGGCGCCGCCCTCCCAACCATACAGCAATGCTGCCTTTGTATTAAAAGAATCTTTGCTACTTAACTTTTTATCAAAGTTACCTTTTGTATAGTGAGTCTGATAAATCATGATTGATAATTTCAACGTGCTTTATCCGTAGCTTCTTGCATGTCATGAGTTATGTTTGCAAAACTATGTACTAGTATGTGGAAAAACACAAACACACACTTACTAGACACACAGAATTAGAAACACAACAAAAACATTATTATGAAAAAAGAATGCATTCCTATATAGCCTGGATGCCAGAATTCTTCCAGGACCTGAACAGGCCAGCTAGCTCCTCGGCACCAGGACATGACAACATGCCAGCAAGGACATTTCACCGCAAATCCCCTCAGTTAGACCTTTGGTTTGACAGCAGAACAGGTGTTTCTCTCTCGGTCTTTGTGTGTGTTACTATCTGGCATCCAGGTGGGATACTGGTGCGGGGCTTTCTAGACCGCCCACAGCAGGGGCAACAATCGCCGACAGCGGGGCGTAAATCACAGCTGGGCGCAACCAATCGCCGACAGCGGGGCGTAACTCACAGCTGGGCGCAACCAATCGCCGACAGCGGGGCGTAACTGACGGCAGGGCGCAACCAACCGCCGACCAGCAGCACGCAACAGGGTCGAGCCGACGGCAGTCGACCAATTAATCAAGCTTTTAGGATGTCATGTGACCATTCGGTAAATGTCAGATCTACACGGCACGAAATCCGGTATTTAAGCATGCTTAAACGCAGCGTAAACGTGACGTTTATTTACTATTTCCGCAACTTAACGACCCCTATACGTCTGCTTAAAGATTGCATTTAAGGTGTCCTTTCCGGAAGTGCGTTTATGTACGTATTTTCACTCATTCACGTGTATTTACGTAACTATTCGACGCATAAAGGCATCGTTATGGACAATCTTTTCGTACCTTTACGGAAGATCCAACATGAAAAGTATGCGTTTCTTAAGACCTTTCCGTAACCTTTCGCCCATGTTTATAATCCGTTTTCGTCACAATTTTCTCTACGTTTATGTGCCGTTCACGCAGCCTGAAAGGCAACTTAAAATCATACCTTTCCTCGGGCTTTCCGTGATCTTTTTACGACCTTAACGCGCTACAAACGTGGTCTCTACAATGCGTAAAGGCGTCGCTATGGACAATCTTTCCGTACCTTTACGGAAGATCCAACACGAAAAGTATGCGTTTCTTGAGACCTTTCCGTAACATTTCGTCCATATTTATAGTCCGTTTTCGTCACAATTTTCTCTACGTTTATGTGCCGTTCACGCAGCCTGAAAGGCAACTTAAAATTATACCTTTCCTCGGGCTTTCCGTAATCTTTTTACGACCTTAACGCGCTACAAACGTGGTCTCTACAATGCGTAAAGGCGTCGTTATGAGACATTTCCATAACCTTTCGTCCATCTTTATAATCTATTCACGATAGTCACGATTTCCCTACGTTTATGTGCCGTTCACGCAGCCTGAAAGACTACCTAAAGCTATACCTTTCCTAGTGTTTTCCGTAGCCTTTTTCTTCTTTTCACGAGAAGAAGAAGAAGCCTTTTTATGAGCTTAACGTGCTAAAAACACGAGCTAAACGTGCTAAAAACACGAGCTTAACGTGCAAAACGTAGTCTCTACAATAAGTTTCCTTTTCATTATACAGTATCTAATTTGATCCTTTACTTAACTTGCTACGGATGGCTTAACCATTCCAACCCTTACATAGACAGGTAAATATGAATGTGAAAGGCAACAAGACCGGTAAAAGTTTAGAACAATTTATTTGAAAGATGATAACACTGCACAAAAACGTGTTACGCCATACGAATATACACATACAAAATGGAATAAACGATTTCTTACATGGACAAGTTTCATTAAAAATACGTCACCTTATCATTAATAAACTATTCAGGCTATTCCTTACCCCAACTATTAACTATTACAATGTGCTTCAAAGTTTTAACACTAGCTAACTATTACATCGACACCAGAACGTAACCCCTAACACTAACTAACCCTACGTCTAACTTTTCTTCCCTCCCGTGTCTTATTAGCCTTTAACAGGCTCCGCGGATCGCTAGGAAAATAGTAGAAATTGGCCAAAAAGAGTGAATTGTAACAGTACGATCATTCTGGGTTGAATAACACTTACTAAGTACTTGCGGTTTCGTCATCGGTCGTCATATTCTAACTTGTACTTGACGCGGTCAACGAGGGATCAATCTCACATTGTCGGTAGATTTCCCTTCACCATTTTGCGACATTTCCAAGTCCACGATTCCGGTCCCAGTGTTGGGCGAGACGACAGGGATAGTTCCTATCAAGACAGGTAGACAGGTTCCGATTTCACTCACGCTAATCTCCAAGCAGATCTATAGGTTTCATCAAGACCGTATCAAACTGGCAGAGAAAGTACTTGGATTTCTATACATACAAACTCCTTCTTCCAGTTGGATACGGTCTTTGCAATCCATTGGGCCTGGTTGGAGGCTAACTCACGCCGTTGTTTACTTGGTGACCGTTGTCTCCACTGGTACCGGGTGGATTTGGAGATACAACAAAGTCCCGAATCGCGTGCCCGTATGCTCCGTTCAGCATCTCCAGCCTCCTTGGTTTCACCCAGGAAGTATAATCCTATGAAACCTCCTTGGTTTCACCAAGTTGTACAGACTGGTGTCCTTGTCCCAGCTTTACGTTTTTCCGTCCGGGTTCCGGGTGGTAAGAACAACGTTGTGGCCATAACTTGTGGGTTGAAACGACTGAGTTCAAACTTCCTTCATGAGCTGTCTTCGCTGTAAAAAAAAATAACTGTCTCTGGGATATGCGGTTAATTTGAAAAAGCCACCCTTTTCTCTGATTGGGTAATGCCCTGTCACATGGCATTACACTAGTAAATATGGAGATGTTGCATTACCATCTCAACGTACCGCCCCAGCTTGTTTACGACTTCACACTGTATAAATTTGCAATTGAAAAGCAGACGTCCTTGCGTTTTGCTTTTGCCCCGAGCACAACAACTGACGCGAGCGACAATAGAAAATACTGTCAGCGGTGATCTTTCTAGAAGTTACTTGTAGATTATAAAAAAGAAAACTGCGTGAGAACACGCGTTATTTGATGATTTTTGTTACAAACAAAGGAACTGATACACAAATCTGCCAAAACGTGCCGGCGGCGCGGTCTCGATCCGCGGACTGAGCCAATTTGTGCGGCGGCAAAAGACAGTATGTCCGCCGACCTTTAGGTTAGAAATCCGGGGGAGTCGTTAGCTCAATGTTCTGCGTTGTTTTCTAAAACTGAGAGCACAGTCAACCCAGCCTAAAGATAACAGAAGGATATCGGAAAGGTAAAAATAGCGGCGAGGATAAACGCTCGCTTTCCGACAGCTTTTCTCTAACTAAACATAAGAGTGGTTTATGTAAACTGAGCCTATATGTAACGGAATAAAATCGGAAGGATAGAAATAACGGCGAGGGAAAACGCCCGATTTCCAACAGCTTTTCTCTACCTAAACATAAGAGTGGGTTATGTTAACTGAGCCTATATGTAACGGAAGGATATCGGAAAGGTAGAAATAACTGCGAGGGAATACGTCCGCTTTCCGACAGCTTTTCTCTACCTTAACATAAAAGGGGGTTACGCAAACCGAGCCTATATGTAACGGAAAAAATATCGGAAAGGTAGAAATAACTGCGAGGGAAAACGTCCGCTTTCCGACAGCATTTCTCTACCTCTACCTAAACATTAAAGGGGGGAGGTCTCCCCCCTTCTATGTAAACCGAACCTATATGTAACGGAAGAATATCGGAAAGGTAGAAATAACTGCGAGGGAAAACGCTCGCTTTCCGACAGCTTTTCTCTACCTAAACATAAAAGGGGGGGAGGTCTCCCCCCTTCTATGTAAACCAAGCCTAAAGGTAACGGAATGATATCGGAAAAGTAGAAATTACTGCGAGGATAAACGCCCGCTTTCCGTCAGCTTTTCTCTACCTAAACATAAAAGCGGGGAGGTTTCCCCCCTTCTATTCAAATCGAACCTATATGTAACGGAAGGATTTTGGAAAGGTTGAAATAAATGCGAGGGAAAACGTTCGCTTTCCGACAGCTTTTCTCTACCTTAACATAAAAGGGGGGAGGTCTCCCCCCTTCTATATAAACCGAACCTATATGTAACGGAAGGATATCGGAAAGGTAGAAATAACTGCGAGGGAAAACGTCCGCTTTCCGACAGCTTTTCTCTACCTAAACATAAAAGGGGGGAGGTCTCCCCCCTTCTATGTAAACCGAACCTATATGTAACGGAAGGATATCGGAAAGGTAAGAATAACTGCGAGGGAAAACGTCCGTTTTCCGACAGCTTTTCTCTACCTTAACATAAAAGGGGGGAGGTCTCCCCCTTCTATGTAAACCGAACCTATATGTAACGGAAGGATATCGGAAAGGTAAAAATAACTGCGAGGGAAAACGTTCGCTTTCCGACAGCTTTTCTCTACCTTAACATAAAAGCGGGGAGGTCTCCCCCCTTCTATGTAAACCGAACCTATATGTAACGGAAGGATATCGGAAAGGTAGAAATAACTGCGAGGGAAAACGTCCGCTTTCCGACAGCTTTTCTCTACCTAAACATAAGAGTGGGTTATGTGAACCGAGGCTATATATAACGGAAGGATATCGGAAAGGTAGAAATAACTGCGAGGGAAAACGTCCGCTTTCCGACAGCTTTTCTCTACCTAAACATAAAAGGGGGTTACGCAAACCGAGCCTATATGTAACGGAAGAATATCGGAAAGGTAGAAATTACTGCGAGGGAAAACGTCCGCTTTCCGACAGCTTTTCTCTACCTAAACATAAAAGGGGGGAAGTCTCCCCCCTTCTATGTAAACCGAACCTATATGTAACGGAAGAATGTCGGAAAGGTAGAAATAACTGCGAGGGAAAACGCTCGCTTTCCGACAGCTTTTCTCTACCTAAACATAAAAGGGGGGGAGGTCTCCCCCCTTCTATGTAAACCAAGCCTAAAGGTAACGGAATGATATCGGAAAGGTAGAAATTACTGCGAGGGAAAACGTTCGCTTTCCGACAGCATTTCTCTACCTAAACATAAAAGGGGGGAAGTCTCCCCCCTTCTATGTAAACCGAACCTATATGTAACGGAAGGATATCGGAAAGGTAGAAATAATATAACTGCGAGGGAAAACGCCCGCTTTCCGGCAGCTTTTCTCTACTTAAACATAAGAGTGGGTTATGTAAACCGAGCCTATATGTAACGGAAGGATATCGGAATGGTAGAAATAACTGCGAGGGAAAACGTCCGCTTTCCGACAGCTTTTCTCTACCTAAACATAAAAGGGGGGAAATACTTAAGAATATAACTGCTGTTTTTGTAAGCTGTAGCATAAACACGGATAAAAGAAGATCAACTCCGACGAAGATAGGTATGGACTGTATGTGTAATTTTGCTACAAATTAGACGTACAATGTGCGTGTACATGCATGGTGCGTTGTTTAAAAAAACTGTAACAGAAATGACTTAAGCGGGATCGGTGTTTACTGCAAATGGGTGTATCTTAAAGATCGAAGACCGTTTCGGGTGTATCAGCTATTCTCCAAGATTTTGAAAATTGAGGCACTATTAGTCCCCAGGAGAGAATATATCTGCTTGGAGAATATATTGGTTACTGATGTACCATAATGTTTCATCTATACGATGTATATAAGGATGCTTAAAGTCCATGGAAAGATATAGTATGCATTTAATTCATGTTAACGAACGCGGAAAGGTTGCGGAAAGCTCAAATCTTACTTTCAGCGGCATTAACGGCCCCGTAAACTCTTCTGAAATATTTTCCGACCTTTAATTCTTGTTTCCGTCATTCGGAAAGTTTGCTTAAATATTCGATTTCGTGCTGTGCTAGATGACCGTTTAAAGAAGTTTGATCCATTGTTCAATCCATCGTCACTCTGGGTTTGATTAAAAAAACAGGCCACCAAGAACAAAAAGGGGAAGGCCTAGTGGCTTGGTACTCCTCAAGATAGCAAAGATGAGAAGAAAAGCGGGCACCTGCGGCATCCATGGACTCAACATCGACCCCCAGCCGTACGTAGCCGGGGAAAAGGCCAGGAATTTGAAACGGTCCACACCTTCTGACAAAGAGACAGACCGACAGCGAGGACAGCGGTATAAAGGTCAGGAAAGTTTTAGGTCTCTCAATCTGTTGCACGGGGCATATGTTTCTGTACACATACATATATATAGACTCTGTCATTTCTGTGTTTGATGACCCCGTTATTTCGTGGAGTAATAACAATCGACATTAATTTTATTTTCGAACACAGTGGTTACAAACGACATGTCTTCTAAATGCCTTGCACACTGCGTAATAGAAAACTGATTTGGTATATACCTGATCATAAGTTCGTTTAGATTTTACCGGGTTAGATTTCACTTGCCAATAAATGGTTTCTTCGCCTGTCGTTTAATTTGTGCAAACTTCTAATACGATTTAAAAGAGAGGTGATGACTCTCTTGAATTTTTCGACATTGAGATATTTCTTGCAAACTTACAGATTCATAAATATCCTGTTTATCTCAGCCAAAACAAATATCCCAATATGGCAACAGTTCAGTAACCCATGGATGTGCATTGATTTCAATTCGAAGTTGCAGAAATTTTGTTTATTGATTTGTGTAAGTGGATAAGATCACGTATAACGAGAAACTTCTAGCAGACAAATGGATTTTCACATGTCCAGTATACAGGACGTGTCCAGCCTTTGGTTTGGGAATGCTTTCAAGTGTAGAGTTCAACAACGCAAGGTAGAGAGTATCAAACAGGCTTATACCATCTTCCATTCTTTACCGAATATCATATGAATATTATTGATCCCTAACACGTTCTGACAACCAATAGTTGCATGTCATGTATGAAACTCCTGTACGACCAAAGTTGAGAGTAATTTATCAGCTTGCTTTTTTTATGAGTTGTGAGATCATAAAGATAGGAGGATGAAGGAAGGCTGGAGCAACCAAACCGGGCAATAGGAGGACAAGTTATATGGAGGCTGTTCAAACAGTTGGCCTAGACAACATGGTTAGTAACATTCCATTCCCTTCTTTCCTTCTTTGTTTATTTGATCACGATGAATGGAGGGGGATACAAAACAGCTCTACCAGCCTTGTAAAGTTTCAGTTTCTATCATAGCAAGCTCATGTAGTGAATATACTCTTACTGAATTGAAATGGTTGGTTTAAAATATGACATTGGGATATCCAAGTGTGTTGACCAGGCACTTGAAAACCAGACCTCTTCCCCAACTCCAGACCCCATGTTTGGTTTGGAGTTGGGGAAGAGAGATGGGTGGTGCGTTGGTTTAATCTATTAGATTGTACATTGTATGAGGGAGGGCATGGCATTTCAATCATCTAGATAAAACTGATAGACAGCCATACGTGTTTACGTGTTGATTATGGTTGTCATGGAAGGAGGTGATCGAGCCTGTTAACATGTATCAAGGTGTTACTAATCTGTTTTACATTGTTTCTTTCAGCTCTGCATGACAACAAAGACAACAGTTATCAGAAAGAGTTGAACTTGGACGGCAGTAACAGCAGCTTTCAAAAGCTGTGTATCATCTAACCAACAATCGTGGGGATCAATCTAGTTAGGTTTGACATTCAGTATATAGTTCCAGAATTTCTGTGGCATCAATGGCCGTGTAAATGATTTGCTACTTGTATATATATCAACTTCAATGTACAATATGTAAATGTATCTTCCATAACATTGATGTATTAACTTTTTTTTTCTCTTGTCATGTTCATAAAATACAAGAGATAAAAACACAATGTAATTGTCTGTTTCTTTTCCAACGTAGGCGATTTGAACAGTCCCTAACCTGAAGACATATGAGCTGCTTGCAACTGAGTCATTTAATATTTCAAAGCAGACGTAATAGAATTCAAAGGATTATTGTGTTCAAGCCGTTCTTATTTCAAACAAAAAAACACCTTATTTAAAACATAAAGGAGCCTTAAAGGAGTGTAACATATTATTAGCTCTTGTAAAAAAGGCTTCTTTAAAAATGTTCAGATCATTGCAACAAGCCCTGGCTAAAGATACAGCTAAAATACTAGTAGATCAACAGACATAACTATCCCTTAACTTCCCACATTTACCTTTTGACAAATACATGACAAACAAATACTGTGATTAAATCGCCAAATTAAACTGGTTGCTATATCTGCTACTTCCAAATTTAGAACAGGGAGACAGGGAAAGGCAACTTCAAAACAAATTCCCCAGAGAATACACTGATGCTGAAACTACGCATGCGCGGACGAATTCCAATCCGAAACCTGTACAATTCTGGGAATTCTTGCAGATCGGGCGTATGATATACTGTTAGGCTTGCCCCTGAGGCGTCGCCAAAAAATAAGATGTGAAAGAACATTGTTTTGTATACTGTGTTCTATGTGCTCAATCATTTGTTCAACCTTTCTGGCCACTTAGATTTCATGAAATGAAGACAACCTTTTGGGAAGCACAACTTTCTTTCGCACGGTTGCGTTAGTTTTGGGGTGGCCAGAGGATGTCATCTATGTAATCCAAATCAGTATGGCCTAACGAATACTTCCTGTACCTGCCCTCAAATAACCCCATTTGCTCTATTGTACACATGCCGGCTGTATGTTGTTGGGATACAAAGAAGACATACACGTATATGGCTGTATTTTTCAACTTGTGTCGGGGTCGCCAAGCAATGGTGAGGTGTCCGGATAAGAGGGGGGGGGGCTTTCTAAGTACATAGTTCTAGTTTTTCCCTTAACAGTTCTTATGTCATAGAAGACTGTAGAGTTCCCTTCATGCACTTAGGTACATTGAACTGTATCATGATGAAGCTGCTTGGTTACGGGTGTATCATTTATTTCACTGCTTCCAAAAAGGATTTCAAACCCAAAAAGTTTAGATTCGGAAAATGAGCATTCGAAATAATTCGAGTCCCCGTATGTCCCACCTTGTCGCAGTCTTCATTCATTACCTTCTTATTTGCTATCAACAACCGGGAAACAACTTGCAATTATCATCATCATATTATCAAGTCAGAAACACGACTAAAACACAGAACCCAGTCCATCAGACAACTTATCTTCACAATAACAAACTCATAGTCTGAAAGTACAATCGTTTCTTTTAATGCACCATGCAGAGGTTCCATGATTATATAGACATTATAGTTTTAGGTAGTAGCAGCTATCGTTATAGATAAAAGGACACACCGGTCTGATCATATATATACTGCAATAAAGCATTAACAGTGATAGTGTGCTTAGGTTATTTTTCCATGCTGAAAACTTAAGATTTGTTCACTACGTTCTGTTCATCCGTATATTGTGTATTGTTTACAAACTAGTATTATTATCAGAAGCATTAACGTTAAAACAAAGCATGCTGCATATATTCTACAATGATAAAACTGTGGCTACCTTGAATTATACTATGAAGCTATCATATCTATATGTATTTTTGCTTTACGTATACAATTGTCTTCCTAGTCGTGAATGCTTCGAAGCTATGGCTAGCTGCTATTGCGATTACAATGTCTGGTGACTCGCTAGCGTTATCCTATCGTTCAGTTAATTTTTTTAAGTTGTACACTGAACTATTTTTGTTTGTTTCACGTTATAAATCTAACATAGGTGCTTATAGTACGTATTGTACAGATACTCTCAATTTAACCTTCGGGCTACAAATGGTTGATTTAAGTGTGTGATCAAATAAACCAGTTTATCTCATCGCTTATTTCTGTTGTGGTCTGGACCCTGGTAACGTCCATGTCCGCATCCGTAAGAACAGCACATCTGTCCCCCAGCTCAATCGGCGGCACTACTTTGCCTCTGTGGTAAAAGAATGATTGTATGCTGTCAAAAACACAAACTTTAAGGTATACTAGACATGGAGAGCTACAATATGTTTTGAATCATCGAATGTGTGTTACATCCTTACAATCAGATCACAGAAACTCTAAATCGATAAAATGTGTCTGCATGCAAAATATGTTTTCCCAATGAGTTGGTGGACTAGTATTTGGTTAATTTATAATATAATATAGTATAATATAATTGATATTCAATGACTGTACGTAGCCAAGTTTTACTCTACGATGTAACTCGACTCAGTTGTAAGCCGATCTGACAAACGGAAAAAACGGCTTAAGGCTTGTTCTTGAAGCTACAGATTGAGTCTTATAGCGTTTAAGATGCTTTCACGTACCGAAGCAGTTCACTTCGGTGCCGCTGTCGTCGTAGAAGACGGCGTTGCAGCCTCCGCAGTAGTTAGCCTTGCAGGTAGCGCCAGGCTGTGCGGCACAAGTGGTCGTCGTACACGGGTCTACGGCACAGTTGACCGGAGCTGATCCATCGGGACACGGCGGGCTGGCCGTGGCTACATGGTATAAGCAAAAAAGAATGATTATCAGATGATAGCACTGTGGCCTTGTGACCAGTAGGGTTGTTGGCATACCAGTGACTCATTATATACAGTAATTAGTTTTGAACACAGGTAAGTGACAGCTCCTTACGAACGTAACTAGTAGCCTGAAGGTGGGTAAGGCCTTGCTATGTCATAGTTAGCAGGACGGCAACAACCGACAAGGGAACCTTGCTTGGGTTTTTTGACCCCAGGGGTGGGGCAAGAAATCCGCACTGCACAATAGGACCGGAAAGCATATCAACCTTGAATTAAAACATTATTTCATAGCAAGCTCGAGTGAACACAAACACACGAAAAATGGTTCAACTATGACTAACACATTTTTATGTCATGACGAATTGGACGGCTGAACTAGATTTTACCAAACATCGTTTTCATGCTAGAACTCGCAATTGAGAACAGCCGCTGTGAGAGTTTTTTGTACAATCGTGCATGTATAAACCAGTGTGAGTAGTTTTAATCTCACGTGTGACTTATGACGTGTAACTTGCTACATCTATTTGGTAACAATCAATGTACGGCAGGCATGCCACAGTCGCTGTGCGGAAAATGACATCCAAAAGTAGCAAGTAGACAACGGAATGGTCTCTGTGTTTACAGCTAGTAGGTAAGAGGATTCAATCCCGAAATACATGAAATCTCGATCGATTCGACATACCTGTTACCAGTCATCTAAGTATTACCAAGAAAAATAATGTATTTTGGACCCAACGCAAGGCCTCTGTGAAGAGAACGGTATATCTAGTGCCCGGTAGGCCATATGGCAAATCACAAAATTGGCGCACTTTTGCAGACACATCCTTCCCACTACTCAGACTCCAATCAGTAAACTTTGTACTGTGAAGGGATGATGAAGTAATTCGCTAGCCTGGAGTCAAGCCTTGCAAGCTTTGGCCCGCACCCCGCTAACGACGTTGGGAGTTATTGGAGTGGGAAAAACGTAGCCCTAAGCAACAGCGTACTCCATATTGTAGCACCAAGCCACACATTTTACATATTACGCAACTTGAACTAGGTACCAACAGAGGACAATGTGTATATGAGCAGGCCAGCAGAACTTAATGCGCATACGGCGATTGGCCGGCTATTTAAGCCATATCTGCCGAGCCTCTTTCGCTCTGTTTGTTCAACGTTGCATCGGAGTAACAGCCATTGCATAAGATATGTCTTTGGACACATCTAAATGAACCTATACACAAGATATTAACCTTAAATACGCGAACACGACCTGAAACGCTTACGTTCTGCGGACGTGCTGTGTATATGGGAAATAAGCGCTTAAGACAGAGGTTAGTTACAACTTGAAACGTAATCAATCGTCGTGCCATGTTCTTTGTGACATGATTCTAAAGTCCCTATCACACATTCAGAATCTTCCCACGACTTCTCCCCGACCACTGTCCGGCCTAAATCGGTATTGGGTCGGGAGTAGTCGTCAACAGGTTTTAGGCCACGTCTTTCGTGTTTTTGTTTTTTTCTGGGCTAAAGTTCATTCAAGGCCGCCCGATCTCAACAGGATCTCCCGGCCACTTCTGAATTGTTAAAATACATTTTGAAACATTCGGCTGGCACAGCCGACTTGTAGCCAACATCGCCGGGAAGGTTGGGGGCGGTCGGGAGGCCATGATTGGGTAAGTGTGACAGGCAACGCTCTGACAGAATCGACCGGACCGTCGAGAACGGTCCAACATTCCGTAAGAGTTCGTGAATTTTGTGCAACACGTCCAAGACTATTCCAAGAATGTTCTCAAAATCACCTACATATAAGGTACAACTACATATAGATATAGATATATATCGTACGGCAAGTGCACGACGTTATTTACCGTACAGTAGTTTCGACAAGACCTCGAAACGTTATCCTAAAAAATGCAAGTTCTTTAGTCAACTTTCCGGGGCACAAAATGTAATGTTAACATAACATTGTTGAGTTTACCTGGAGCTTCTGTTGGTGGTCGCGTCGTACAGCAGACAGCCAACCCGACCAGACACACGGTTAGAGCTGTGAACAGGAGAATCTTCATCTTTGTTCGGCAGGTAGGCTGAGATAGCAGGTCGTGACTGGTTAATGTGATAGACTCTCAGGTAGGTTTGGGCACCTCGTAAATAAGATCTTGCGAGGTGGTGGTTCAGGTCTATATAACCTATCAAGACAGTCTGTCACAATTAACACTTCAACCAATGACAGCATGGCAATTAGTGGTTCGACCAATGAGAGTGTGGCTGCATGTCCGTCAGATTTTGAATTTGTAGGTTTTGACAGGTGGGTGGGGCTGCGGGATATAATTTAGGTCCATCAGAATGTGGAACAACAAGTTACGTCTGTCACGTGGAAGAAAGAACCTGATACGTGCAAGAGGACCTGACAAAACCACGAATTTTTTTTTAGTTTTCAACTGTTTTATAAATCATACCCTAAATTTAGATCACATAATCGTTTTCGTACTGCTCTAGTGCACTATACTATGATTTCAACCGCGTCGATGTCGGTCGCTTTGTGGTCCTTAACCTTGAAAATCCCTAACGCTACATGTGAAATACTGCGAGTGCGTTCTGCTTATTGATAGAGTAACCAGAGGTTATTTGAAGTCATGACTCATGAGTATTTAAAATAATCTGACCTTCTGAAATGTACCAATTATTTTGGTGCGTCATACCTCAGGGATGGGGCGAGCAGACACCCATTGTCCTTTGGTGTCTTCTTTGAATAGATAGGGATGACTGTGTAATTAAGGGGTCATGGCTGGACACTGTGGCCGTGGGAAACTACGCAGGTGGGGAGGGGGGTGCCGTGCGAGACCGAATGGGGAAACTACTGGTAAAAAGTACAGACAGGAAACTATGAAGGAGGCTGATGCTACTATAGCAGAGTGGAACTCGTTGCCATCAAGTGCTGTAGGAGAGCAGCTTCACTAGATAGCTTTAAACAAGGCATGCAGTTAGTTGTGCAAAAGTTAGGCGTGGCAGGTTGTAATATAGCCGACTGCTACCGCGCCGCGTACCTGCGAACCTGTCACGCCGAAGGACGGTTAAACCGGCTATATAGATACAGATACAAACAGTTGCTCGTTATAGAGTCCCACCGGCCAGGCGTTGAGCTCCCTCTGCATTTGAGACCTGGCCTGTGTGGAAATCGCAAATCTGCCCCCCCCCCCCTCCTCCGCCCCAAAATAAACACCGGCCGCAGCAAGAAGGTCAGCGAATTCAAAGGAGGCTAGGATGCTATCATGGTCCGTGACGTCGACCCTCAAACACGGATCCCTAGTCCAAAAGAGGATGGGACTAGGTGACGAAACGCAACAGGCGTTACCCAATGTCGTCCGATTTCTTCAAAACGTCATTTTCCTCTAAACGCACGGACAGAGCCAAATGTTGAACGTCTCTTTCAAACGTCATTCGTTTAATCCATAGGAAGAAATATAAAATAACTGTGCATGGAAACTCTTTCTTCGCCTGTTCATCCTTGCGAGGATGAGGTCTACGTTGAAGAATTGTCCTTCTCCTTGTACATGTATGCTTCACTTAAAGTTAAGACATAGGCTCGGCAAATTTTACTCATAAGTGGCCAAATTAGTCCGGATCCACAACACGGTAAAGAGTGCGGTCAAGTTATCAGCGATGGCGCAATTTCTAAAGAATGGAAAGAAATACGCAGTATCCGACTACTGGCACATAAAGATTACGTCATACGTGATATCCACACAGCACTTGTTGTTACGAGTTTTATATGTTCATCTTCTTGGACACAAGCTTATTTCGAGGCAGACATGACTAGGGATCATCACGTAACTCTTCATACCTCATGAGAACGGATATTCGATCTGACAGACGTATGATATGATGTCTCTCTACTTGAAGAAATGTGATCTAACCTTGGAATTGATAATTTTCGTTTGTATCATATTTTGCTACGGTTTTACATTGTTTTCAAGTTGGAAGTGGCTACTGACAGGATGAAAAAATTGCGCTGCATGCTGACAGGACGATCCTGTCAGCAGTGGAAAATCTGCACTGCTGACAGGATCCTCCTGTCAGTAGTGCAATGTTTTCTACTGCTGACAGGATCATTTTAAAGATCTGAATTTACTGATCAAACGCAAGTGTTTGTCTGCTTTTCCTCCATATGTTAGAGACGTACAACTACAAATGACTCATACTACTTAGATCAAAATCACACGTGTCTGTGAATTCATGGGATTTATTGAACATGGCAAAGATTCAGTAATCAATATACCCAATGGGAGGGGGCAAGTTCTATGCAAAGTCCGTTTAAGACTCGGTTCGACCGAGTCAGTTTTCAACATACAAAGCAAGTCTGTGACAACGAACGGCTGTTAGTGTTACCTGCACGTCAACTCAGTAGGGACAAATACACGTCAATCATGGCTAAGTGTCCTGATGTCGCCGCGGCTATGGTTGCAGTAACCTGGCATCCAGTCTACCGTGGATTGGCCAGGTTCTCTTCGGGGCTAAAGGGGATTTTCTCCGCAGTGATAATCTTTGGTGCCCGGGGCAGGAGTTATACACGGGATCGCCGTGGCAAACTACCGCGGCAAACCACTACTGGGTGCCTAAGATAGTCGGCAGCGGAAAGCGCCGTCCGACCCGTAAAGCACCCGGCCTATTACGCCCGACCTAACGACAATCTAGACTGGATTCCAGGTTAGGTAGGCCTAGGGTTGGAGTTATCTGGACATGTGCTCGATGTAACGTTCCAACACGTTATACGTTATTATGATTAACACATGTTGAAACTTGGCGGCTACCATGGCATTAGAGTCAAACCACCACTATAATCCGCGTCCTAAATACGTCCCACGCATATGCACCGGTTTACGCCAAGTGAACACAGTTAAAATTGTGAAACATCCAGTAAAACACCAATATCCATTAGCACAGTAGTATCATATGCCAACATTTCTTTGAAAAAAAAAGAGGAAAATCCTGTCAGCAGTTGAAAAATCTATCTGCACTGCTGACAGGATCATCCTGTTTACCAAGTTTACATTACATCATAATCGTCTTCAAGTTTACGTTAACGTTATATTTTGACAAACGTATTCATATGTATAGATAACCCGATTGGGTATATTAAGACGTAGTTGATATGTTGAAAATGACAAGGTTGACTAGCCTTCTGACCCCGATTTCATAATTCAGAAGCGGCGTTTCAAATCAATCAGATGTGCTTAAAAAATAACTCTTTTTTCCGAGCCAGACAGGATTCGAACCTGCAATCTTCTGATCCGAAGTCAGACGCGTTATCCATTACGCTACTGGCCCTATGGTTATTCAAGCCTATTATAGGGCGGTATAATTAAGGCATCAATGTTCACGTATCTTTATGTCCTTTGAATTCAAAACTATCTTCGTGGCATGGTTATAAATAGCCATTTCATTTGTATCGGGAATTTCAGACGATTTAGCCAGTACTAGCCGGTACTACCCACAAGCCATGATTGAGTAAAGCCACTAAAACATAATGTTCTTCTCGTTTCACACGACTGTGTTTTGAAATTATCAAAAACCGTAGAGGTAGAAACTAATTGTAAGCCCCTGCCTCGACCTTTCAGTTGCTTACCGAAGCGGCTAAACCGTCTTTTGTACAGTCGCCCTCGCCTCAGCCTTTATCCAATTGAGCAGTGAAGGACGCATCACCAGCTGCGTGTTATTTAGTGACCTTGATTTAAATGACGGCGTCCCTAAATGCGGACCACACGTGTATATGTACATGTACATGTATGTACGTACGTGTCTTGCATGGGAGGACAAGATGATTGCGAAATTTTCTCAGAAACATCTTCCGTTGTATTTTTTTGGCTGCCCGTCAGGAAATAAAACAACGCCAAAGAAAAAAAAGCCACAAAACGTTGAACTATATTCATTTATCAATTTATTCATTGGTTTGGCTGTTCAAGGCTGCCCAACTAGCCTGTAGCTACTACGACGGGCTAACCATGCTAACAAAGACAAAGACGTTACAAATAGAATTGAGGTTTGGATACGGACAAAATAACAATGAACTACAACATCAAACTACTGTCTACATATCACCCTTTTACCTACCGTCATAAGAAATCCATTTGGTAACGATAGCGTTGCGCACATTTAGAAATGGATAGCCAAATTTCAGAAGCTAGCTATATAGTAGTTAGTACATACGTTAATGAAGGTTAGACATCTAGGTAATAGGATACGCCAAAATTAGTTACTCAAGCAACTGGATAAAATTTTGAACATAAGTTTATGAAAAATACCGTGTTCTACACTACTACTGCCAAAAATAACACTCGAGGATTTTTACATTACCGAATATTATTCCGGTGTACATTATACATCGAGTAATCTATTCCAATAGCCTCACCGGGTGCTAACGCATGTTACTAGTACGTACTTCGTCTGCTTTCTTACATGTGGAATCAGACCTGTATCCGCGCCTGCGCATGCTTGGTTCAATCTTGTTAACGTTACATATCGTTCTAATAAACCCGGATGACGTAACTTAAAACTTCCCATAATGCTCCGTAACTTAAAACTTCCCACAATGCCCCGTGCAACATTGACCTACTTGAATGTCAGACGAGAACGACCTCTCCAGGTCACGTCGTAGCTTTCTGGGACAGTGTCAGGCTGGCTGACGTCGTCCTGAAAGCAGGTTGGACCATGATGCATTTCTTTGGGCCAAGTTCTTCAAGTACACGGCAATTACCCAGAATTCCCTTGTAAGCATAAACCGTTGCCCAGCGTCCTTTGCGAAAGGGCGCGTGTCCCGAAACAAGGTTGACAGCCAACGGTTTATAGTTCGTTGAGTCAGAGATAGAACCGTATTTTCCCAGTTCGTACGACGTTACCGTGATAAATACCGTGGAAAAAAAAACAATGAAAAATTTTGTTGTGAAAATGATCATTACGATTTGCCTTTCTTATATGTACAGGGAAAATCAGGAAACCGGTGTCATTTTTTCGGTTAAAAGATGTATTTAGACCAAAAACTGCATGCAGTGACTATGAATCGGTGTGTGTTGAATGGCAGCTGCAACACACGTCTCGAACTCTCTATCTAGTACTAGGTTTATAGAAATATACAGACTCGGACGATACCATCATCATTATTTCACAAATCATTTCTGTAATTTTTGTACTACATGTTATGTATTCCAACGTGCAACCACTGAAACACTGGCTTCTCCGCGAGGGTTTGTCTATCTAAACGGGAGCAGTTCACTCCTCTAATCTCGCTTTGCTGACCTTGGTGCTACCAGGCGTCGTGTCCCAGTATGTGGATCACCGACGTTAATGAGCCTTGGGCGAGAATTTAAACAAAAAGATACATAGACAGCTGCGTACGTGCAAAAAGCGCAAGGTCTCCTTCATTTATTGTAAAAACGCGCGTGTATAAGTAGCATCGATTGACACATTGGAAGGTCTCATGTCCTTTTGCTTGCTAATTTGAACGCTGCCTCATGATGTACACTGTAACCGTAAAGTTTCAAAAACGCGAGAGAATATTGCATGTTACGAATCAGAAATGCAAGGAGGGAACCGTGTATAAATCATATATTTGAAGATTATAGAAATGAATGACTTGCAAATGCTATAACTATATATAAAAAGACTGGTAATTGTTTACAACGAATGCTGGCATACTGACGACAATTGTTCTGTTATCTATTTTGCATATGGGGACGATTTTCTCAAGTACTGTTTTCCCTTCTATATGAACCAACGTTTGGATGTTATTCTTACGGCAACTTTCGTCACATGTGAGGGACCTGAGCCCAACACTGCCCTTCCTAATATTATCCTACTTAAGAATTGAGGGCAACAACGACCCTGTCGAGGTCACGACTCAAGTTACAGACCAGTGTCAGATAAAATGACATCATCCTGAAATCGGGTTGGACCATGATGCATTTCTTTGGGCCAAGTTCTTCAAGTACGCCGGGAATTACCCACAGTTCCTTAGTAAGCATAGGCCATTGCCCAGCGTCCTTTGCGAAAGGGCACGTGTCCCAAAACAAGGTTTAGGTGCACAGCTGCCTCGAAAAATGATTTTACCCACCATGCATCGGTAACCCTGGATGGTGTCCCAGAAAGTGGTTGAGGGTTCTTTCAATTTAAAGATTTCGATATTGAGCATTTCTTCTTGTTGTAGTGCGCAAGTGTACAGAAATATGAAAAGATGAAAGGCAGCTATTACAAATTGCTACCCCCCGACTTTTTATTCTTATTCTTGATGATATGAGAAGTTTTACATATCAAACAACCACTGTCGACGTTTCCAGCATTACTAACCAACTCACTCACCCATAGCCAACCCCTCTCCCCCTCCCCCATCACCGCCAGCAGTACTGATATCCTTGTATGTTATTGTTAGTGAATGGCACAGCTTCCTGTCTACGTATACGTCATTGGGTGAATAGACGTGTCCCTGAATGTAGAACACCGCAAGTGGACGCGAAAAGGCCTTTGGGGGGGGGGGGGGAGTGGTGAGTCGGCAGGTGTTCAAAATTGTATGTTTCCTTTGTACAAATGTACGTAGACCATATCAGATTCTGAAGTCCATGTATCTGGGCACCATGGGTTTGTAGAATTTTATTGAACCAACATCAGTACAGGGACTTTCGTAAAGTTCATCAATTCTAAAAACTTTAGAGACACAAAAGTAAATAAGATGATTTTAATACAGTAGTTATAAGGTATATGGACATCACTATTTGGGGTTGAACTACGCGTTAACTCTATTGTTTCTAATATCTATACATTCTCTAACGTACAAAATGTATTTACCTATTCGTACACTGCAAGGATAGTCTATATAAAGGTAGATCACAGGTAAGCACCCAAATGACTGGTTATAAAGTGCAAACAGTTGGAGGTTACGGTAAAAGTCGATTCATTTCGTCTTCATTTTAATTAATGTATTTGTACGTTATGAACTTTAAAGACACATCTGTTGACCGGGTTAAATGCATGTTTTACGTATGTCCTTTGTACATATACTTAGTGTAATCGCTAGCTTTGTGTACACTTGCTCTGACAGTCGAGGACAATCCGTTTTCACGTCATAAAATTTCAAGGCAACACCGCATCGACTAAGTGGTGTCCCTAAAAGCAGTTGGACCATGATGCATTTCTTTGGGTCAAGATCGTCAAGTTCGCTTTACCCACAATTCCTCCTCATGGTTATAGCCGTTACCCAGCGTTACCCAGCGTTCATAGCGGAAAGACGTGTGTCCCGAAAACTGTTGTCGAGGACTACCGAGTACGTTTTTGATTTATGAACAGTTTAAGAGTAGTTAGAGGGATACTTAGTATTACATAACGCACACAGTGGTCACAATATATAAATATATATAGACACTGTACTGGCGTATATGATGACACAATATTTGTATAGCAAAGAAAGTGATTTAATCAAGGAGGTTTTATCAAGATAGAACCCCCTTGATTTAAGTTAACATTATGATTATGATAATACATCTTACGTTAGCTCCATGGTTATACAGCTAGTAGGTTACACAGATATAAATCTGTAATTTCCAATGTCCACCATGGATATAGTCTGTCATGGAGATCAACAAGTCTGTTCTCCGTGAAAGGTTCTTCACCGAAAAGTCGATCGCTTACGCTGATACATGCATACAGCACGAAATTGTCCAGAAATCAGGCTAGACGGCTACATATGGGTGTATACGTGCACGAGTCACACCCTCCTCCGTGCAATATTCCCGGGGTGTACGTGTGTCCCAGGAATTGGTTCAGGAATATCATATCAGTGTGTCTCAGCTGTCCTTAAAACTGGGCTACACGAACGCACGCATCAGGACTTCTACATTTGGAAACGCCTATTTCCCGTGATGAATATTGTATGAGACAGTATAGGTGGTCAGTACACGTAACGCACACAGAAAAGTTTTCCTATATCAGTCATTGGGAAACATCTTAACTACATTTTACGGAAATTTTGTTTTCCATTCATTATCCTAACTCACTTTGCTTCAACTCTAAGCATAAAAGTGCTTTGGGATGACCATTTGTTTCAACAGTCCTGCCATGACAGAGGTACATCAAATTATAATAACGCTTGAACGCTGGGTATTATAGCGAATGTTGAAAATTACATATACAATCGCTACGGCTTTACGATGTGAGAAGTCTTTAGTGTACGGACTAAACAAAGAACACATTCGACAGTCGAGGATATAGGTAATTTCGTGTGAAGGACCGGTGAAGGCTTTCCTAGATTTTGATGCGATTTGCATGTACCAAGGTCCTGTTTCTACAGGAAGGACTTACAAATCACGTACAGGAAGCGCCGCTCATGGCCGCACCTCACATCTGGGGTCAATGACCTGCCGCAGACGACAGGATGCGAGTGTTTGTGGGGTCATACGAGAGTTCCCGCGCGCTTCGATCACGTCTCTCCTCCTCAGGTTAGGCCGATAGAGGTTATTACAGGTCAACAGAGAGTCTATCGCGGTCATGGAAAGTCATTTCACGGCCAGCAGCACCCGATAGAGGTTACTCGCGGTCATTATGTGACCCGAGTTTCGCGCCTTATGACTAAAACGGGTTACATTTGCATGTTCGGTCAGGTTCGGCTTTGACATAATAACGTCACGCTTGCCGATTTTGCTTTTCCCATGAAGCAATCCATCCACCCTTTCTACAATACTCATACGTAGCATCTTCATTATTCTAAAAGTAAAACATTTGTAGGCTTTATTTCAGTCACATAAGTGCCTCATTCTCATTTGAAATGTGCAGAAACGCTTTCACTTGTCTTTACGACTTGATATGAGTCAAATTACGGACACCATCATTATTTTTTTCATTCTCACAACACTTAACAAATGCTTTACAAATATATGCATCACAGCATATCACAACACGATAAGTATTGGCTGGCGGCTTGCCGGAAGAAATTACAACCTTGGGTGGGATTCCGTCCTCTAAAAGCGGTTCAATGGTTGTCGCCGGGGAAAATATGGAATTTTGTTTTTAAAGTAGCCTTAAACCAAAGAGGTTGGAAAGAGAAATCTCCTTGCTAAAACGCAATGATTCACTTCCTGGTTGGCTAATGAAGCCAGTTACTCATGCTCCTGATACTGCACGCTGTGTGTTAATGGTTGGTCAAGCCTGTCGCCAAATTCAATAACATCCGTTACCGTTTGAGCTATGATTCGGTCCCATTTCCAATCCGGAGCCCGGCCGGGTAGCTCGTGGGAACGAAAAATATGATGTAAAAGACAACAAAAGATACAAAACGTAAAGAAATGCTCCTAACCTTATGTTGTGTGTTTTCTTAATATGCATTTTTTATGTTTCGTTTTTGTAAACAGCCCAATGGGGCCCCGGATTGGAAATGGAACCGAAGCATAAGGCGGGGAATATAGATTAGTCGCGAACGACAAGAAATTGCCGTTTTCATGACCTTAAAATTTTTCTGACTTTCTACATGAACATGAAAGGGGTGTTTGCAGTCCATTGTAACCCACATACTTAAGCAAAATGTTTTACAGCCATGACTGCAACTTAACTTCCGTTACCCTTGTTTGATATTTTCTGCGTTATTTTCTTGCCCCGGTGTAAGAAAGCTGTCCAGTTTCTAAGTGCCCGTACGCGCGTCCCCTTTTTCCTAAAAGATTGTCGCTCAAAACTGTAAATTCGTTCGAAGAAAAAAGTCGAAGTATACTGTTGTAACATCATTTTTGTCGTAGGTTATGCCTGCCTATCTGCTGTGGGACATATGCGCGCGCCTGGGCGCGTCTAACTTCTTATGATGAATAAATTGTCATTTAGGAATATATTTTCCTACAAAAAATAAGGTAGCAGTGCCTGGAAAATGAGCTGATCTATTTTTCACTAATTTCGCACAGTTAATTCTATGCAGCCTACATACGAATCAACCTTTTTACTTACTGCAAGGACACATATAATGTCATTGCTTATATCTTAATTCTCCTAATGTCTATAGTACTGCCAGCATGGCTCGAGGGACTGCTGTACATGTGAGAAGAATGACACAGATTTAGAAAGAGGTTTACATTGGAATTTCCGTGACTTAACTTACATGAAATCAATTAGTTAAGGCAAGACAATGCAAGAGGGCCGTCGTTCAAATTTCTTTTCTCTATATGATGTACCGGTGTTGGCGTGTTTCTCCTTGATGTTTCAATAGAAACATTTCCATTGGTGACCCGATGTTTAACGTCAGCCAAGGCCAAGTGAGACCTGATCGGTAATATTTCTGTGTCAATTGTCCCAACAAGTAGGTCACGTCAGCCATGCAGGCGCTGCTTAAACACTACAACTCGCTAGATAGCGCTTCAAGTGAGGTGTAAGCAAGGAGGTCTCTTTGGTGTAAGTAAAGCGGTCCAAACTCAGACTGAGGACGAAGCATAGCACTAGTTCGTTAGCTAGCTAGTACGGGCAATGCGGCTTCGCTACGACTCGCGTATTTTTTACCAAACACACCGGGTCACCCCTACTCTTCTTGATAAGTGTGTTTGGTTCTTTTATGTGCACTAAAGCTCCCTCATACACCCTTTAGGTCCCCCTTCCGATAGGACGATCGCAGCTTTTCCGAGTCGTGTCCAGACTGCAGAGTGCCGGGGCAGAGTGCGCAAACCACTGCACCACGTGGACGTGGACACGTAGACCACGCACTGTTTAACTGTCATGACTCGCTAGATGTCGCTTCATCAAATAGGTCGAAGTCAACCGTTCTGTGACAGGTGCCAACAAGTAGTTCACGTCAACCAATTGTATTACAGTCCGCTAGACGTCGCTTCATCAAAAATGTTCACGCGATTACGGCTCTGCAACGTAATTCCCGCGTCCACGTACCGTTTCATTCACGTTTTCACAGAACAGAGAAGCTGAGGAGACCTGTCTACCCCCTTTCATTTGAGTCTCTTGGTAGACTCAAATTGGCCTGCAGGTCACTTTTCTTGAGGTCATGAGGGAGGTCAATATCCTTTCGTCAAAGGAAAGAAAGATCAGTTACACGGTCCTTCTAACTAAGTAATTTGTCTCAAGAAAGGCATGAAACGATGTACAGAGGTACATCTGCGAGTGACGTGCAGCAAGAATGTTAAAGAGGGTTAATCTCCAAGCATCCGGCTCATTCTCCGTGTTTCACGCCTGTATCTTTCGACTAGCATAGATTCGTAGATGTAGGCGAATGCTAACAAAGTGCACTACTATACTAAAAACATGTAAAAGATGTTGCGAAAACAAACGTGAAACACTCGGAGAATCAGCCGAAACTTTTCATCTACTCGAAGATCAAAAGAGCGTCTCTAACCCAGAGTTCTTAGTTACACAGGATATCAGAGAACTTGACACCTGGTCGCTTTGCATGTCGGAGCAGGTCAATATGCATGCCCCCAGGTAAGACCACCAGCCAGCCATGACGTTTGCTTACCTGTTGCCAAGGTGCCGTGTGTAACTCTAGGTTTACCTTTTCGGATGCGCGGATCGTTCACAAAAGGCCCGCTGAAAGCGATATCCTCCCCCTGCCCAGAACCGCCAGTTACCTGTTTACCGACGGAAGGAAACTTGCTCGCTTAGATACAGCGTCTGTTGGTCTACTGCAACACACGTTTTCTTAACGTTGTATTGAAAAGAAGGTGATCGTCTGAGAGAAACAAGATGTCCGTCGCACCAGGTATGTTATCTCTTTTACTTAACGTTGTGCATTCAGCGTGACCACTCCAGTTCTATAGACTAGCGCTACGATAAGTGTGTACATGTCACACAGACATTAACGATAAAGGACATACATTCGATCAAGTGGTGGCCGTGTATTGTGAATCTTTAGAAACGTCGTATTCTGTGTTAGACATGTAAAAGACACCTGTTCTTGTAGTCTTTGACATACATGTATGGACATGTGTGCTTTCTTCGCTGTTGTCACTAGTTGAAAGCACCATGATAAATCTTGTTAGTGTTAAACTCGGAAATTGTAAGCCCAAAATGAAACACACACCATAATTAGAACATCTGTTATCGATCTGTAGCGATCTTGTGCTCTCACGACAACTGTTAGTTTATAAGATTATGGGTTTGTGTTAAGTATATATCGATATGTTCAGACATTTGAGTAAATGTAACGTCTAAAATGTCATCACCAAGACGACTTTTGTATGCATACAAAACACAACCAAGTAGTAATAAATCTTCTTTTCCGTACATCAGCAATTTCGTATAGTTTTGAAAGCATCTAGAGAGAAATGATGGCATTTTTTGACATGTCTGCTTTAAGAAGTAAAGACCCACGTCCGTCTGAAAATGAAACAGGCTTTCGTTTGTGAGGGGTGGGGAGGGGGAGGAAGTTGTTTATGGATGAAATACAAGGAGGCTTGCACAGGCTGTACAATTAAGGGTGCGGTCATAACAAATGTTTATGGGGAAATAAGAGCTTCAGCTATGGAATTCCTGAATAGAAGTGTATTGTGGGGTCGTTTTCTTTCTTGTCGTTTGATATGAGGCATGTTATATTGCTGTGTGTGACACATATATATATATATATATATATGATACAAGAAATTGTTCTGTCAGTTTGAGAAAGACCTTGCCCCAGTCACAGTTTGTCTCGCAAATTTGCCAAGCGACAGGTCTTTTTTCAAATATTTGCCAAGTCCCCTGCTTAGTGGTTCAACTTTCGTTGTGACAGAAATACCGCAAGTCTACCGTGACTCTGTTGTTTATCGGTCTCCTAGCGACAGAGACACCTCGTTTCATATTGCAGGGATCTTCATTCAGTCACAAGGGAAAGAGCAAAGACCGTGACAATGGGTGCATGTGTGGGTACACATGAGGAAGTGTGTACGTGTAGTTGAGAGCGAATACTATTGACATTTGTCCCTAACTAGTGGAATGAATAGAAGGGTTTGCCGTGTCATTAACGGTGACATTATATTCTTGGAATATAAAACCTCCTTGCTTTCATTGAATGATTAGAAAAGCGTGGAGTAGTCATGTTGTTTATAGAACACCCCCGGGACGAGCTTGTACCAGGAATAGATCATGCACCTGCACTAGACGAGAAAAAGTTGTACATGAGCTATACTGTGTGCGTAAAAACGGCCTAGTTTTCGGGAGAACAGAAAAAACTTTTCCCTACCCCGTTTGGACGTACCGGTTCAGTTATACCTACGTTGCACTGAGACGGGAACCTTTGAGCGACCGAAAGACGCATTGGTAGTTCAAAGGAATTTCATTGATAAAGAAATGTATTTTGTAAGTTTTTTTCTTCCAATCATACTTTGACATTGAGAATCACATTCAGTTGATAAAGTCATGGATCCTATAAATCTAGCCTTGGTCGCTGAACGCGTACGGTCAACACCCGGTGTACGTGAAAAGAAGTACTTATAAGATTTGTCGTTCGGTCTTCAGTCCGAGTACATTCCATGTATATCTTCTTCTGTTTGTCCATAGCAACGAGACATACACGTCTACACGTCTGCCTGATTAAAAGCAATTCACGGGGAAGCTAGTATACTGCACATGTACTTGCACACTGAACAGCTAGCGGCTACAATTTTCAAATGTCAAGTTTAGCGAGCAAGGAAAAAGATGTACAGAAATGCGTCAGTTTGCCCCACTCCCGTCCATTCTCTGCAATGCATTCAGTTTTCCTAGGCCAAATCCAAAGAAGACGTAAAGGACATACAAAAAACTGATATAAAGTAAGGATTTGAGGACTAACTATCGGGCTTTAATAGAATGATAATCTTAATTAACATGATATATGCAAGGAGGTTTTATAGAAAACCTCCTTGATATATGACATCAATGTGTATTTGTGGCACATTTATGTATCCTCTAGCTACCCAATCTTTTGAATTTTTTTTTTAGTCTCTGTGATATTGTTCTTCAGCTCATGCTGTGTTTTGAGTAGTATACTCCTCGATGATTGAACACTGAGTGTGTATCATCAAATCATTATCATTATCACAATTATTATGTGATACCTCAATGTGGTTTGTACTCTTCATACAGAACCATGACTGTAACGTCTGCCCCCATTTTGTTTTTCAGGATACGCCCAGCCCGGATACGGCCAACCCGTATACGCCCAGCCCGGAATGCAGCAGCAGTCGACCGTTGTGGTGAGCCAATTTCCAATCCATCTCTCCAAAAAAAGTCGTACAAAAACTCTTTCTCTGATATCCTATGCAGTTCAAACAATACTGTTGCATCGTGTATGTTTCCTGTGAGATTTTATGCTGCATTCCTGTCCCTTTTAAGACAGAAAAATGAAAAGGTATCGATGTACAAGTATTTGTTATTCGCCGATCTGTGGATGGTTATACATGTAGTCGTAGCTCAGTGCAGTTGCAAACTGAAAAACAAAAGTTGTCATTACTTTGCGTCAAATCGAATTGTCCTTTTATTCCCTTTTTCCCTCATATTTTCGGGTTAACAAAATGACGAAATGATGTTTGTTTGTAGATAAACCTTGATGAAAAGAATGTAAAGAAAATGTAAAGAAGAAGTTATTTAAACTGTAGACAACAGCCATGGAGATATTTTAAACAATAAACAATAAACAGCCATCGAAATCCTCATATCAAGAGGAAACGACACTGCCATATTGGAGGCTTGCTTTCTACGAAGCTAGTTTTGAACTGAAATGCCCTGTGTAGCGGACAAGTCAGTAAGAACGTGTTGTGCTTTTCCCTGCTCCATCCAGGTTGGCGGCGCCCCGCAGCCAATGATCATTGTCCAGGAGTCCAAACCGGACAGCCATGTCTGCATGGCCGTCTTCACCTGCCTCTGCTGCTTCTGGCCGCTCGGACTCGCATCCTTGGTCTTTGCTTGCATGGTCAGTATGTCATGTCTTATCTTCGCTAAGAAGGTCGATTTCTCGCTTTGTTGTTGTTGTTGTTGTTGTTTTGCGGCGTTTGTGTGTGATTGCCATTGGTCAGCATGACTTAAAAATGTATAGCCAATGGATTGTTATGTAATTTAGTATGCTGTTTCTGCTTTATACCTATTAGTGCAGCAGCAGAAAGTGGTTTTGCTATCTCGTGTTCTGGACATAACATGGTCACGATGTTCAGGTGGTAGATGTAGCTCTTCTGCTCGGGAAGAAGTGAAATAAGTTTAGTCTTGATAGCGGTCGTCGTTAGAACTGCAGGGGCATTTCAGTTCAAGACTTTGAAACAAGCTAAGTCAAAAAGGAAGGAACGGATTGTTTGTATATTGGAATGTATATATTTCACCTTTACTGTACAACTACAGTGCATAACATTTTGTGAATCGACGAGAGAGCAAGTTACAATGCTAAGTTAATGACAGACCGTTCTGTTCTCTTCACGCACGTCAGGTGGATTCTCGATGGGAGTCAGGTGACAGAGAGGGCGCGAAGTCTGCCTCCAGGACCGCCTCCACCCTCTGGAAGATCGCCTTGGGTCTCGGCCTAGCCGCGATCATCATCGTGGTCATCATTGTGCCGGTGTACTTCTTTATCATCCTACCCGCCCAAATTACCGCTGCACTCAGTGGGTAAACCCAGCCCAAATTTCCCAATGGGGTGACTCGAAAATTTCGGAGAGGCCACACCGATTTCATTGTAAGGATGACATCCTATGGGCACCCCAAAACTGATGCGAGCTTGCGAATATAAAAAGAAGCTGGAACAAAAAAAAGTTGCCATCATTATGAAATCTATGTGACCAGGAAGGTTGAATAAATGACTAAACACGAAGAGTATGGTGTACCAAACAGTGAATTCTTTATTTTTGTGCTTTCATATCTTCTTCTTTGACTTTGGAAGGCTTCGCTTGGGGTTACAGTGCATTTTCAGCTTACTTGTTGCATATGGTAGAAAAATGAATTCCACCGTCTTTTTTGGCATGCTCGAAACAAACCTTACAGTACGGTTGGGAACGTTTGGGAGGGGAGGGCGAAAATTGATGCGCGCTGATGTCATCCATATGATCAAGATAGTCTGGCCTAATATAGCATTAAAACAGGATTTCAACATTGATAGCAACGGCTCACTATACATTATTGAACATACAACAATTGAGGTCACTTGAAACCATGTAAATGGATTATCCAAGATGGTCGCCATGGAAACATTCCTTTTCACCACTTAAGAGTTCTTCAAAGAAGGACAAAAATCACACGTTTGCAAATTGTTGTGATGCTAATACTGGGCATTGGATACATAGTTGAATGGCCATTTTGCCGATATGAAGTTTTTGCTGATATTTTTACACACAAGTGGCTTTGTTGATTGCAGATAGTGATTTGTATATTGAGTGTTGTGATGATTATAAGTATATAACTAATGTCGGTTTTATACAAGATGTACCATCACTATACAATGCGTATTGATTGTATGCCAGGTAGAGAGTATACCCTCTATCCACATTATAAAACATTTGCCGCAAAATACGTATCATTGGAATGTACAAAGAAAACACCATTGGAAAATCTGGAAAGTTGTTGTGGATTATCTGGCATTCACTTCTCTTTGCGTGTTGTGAAACTACTAACTACATTCTCAAATGACAATACATGTATATATAATAGTTCTCTTGTAAACTATGTGTGAGTGAAAGAAATCGAGTTATCGAAATAACTTAAATGTCAAATAGCTACTCGACTATCTAAATGTTCTTTTCTATTATATATTCGTTGCTAATAAATATCTTTCTTAAGAAAACAACAGAGTTTGACAATTTTGTGGCAACGTTTGTCTATTTACCCTTCCACATGTTGTGCTATGTTATTGCACAATTCTACCATAGTTATCTTATTTAATGATAATAATCAACAAATTCGCTCGAATGCTAATTGCAAGTAATTGGGGAAAATGACGAGCAATAAAACATATGACCATTGTAGTTTAGATGATAACTCTAAATCTTAACTTGCTAATTCTTTTTTTTAAACCGTGAAATTTGTTCCATTTTTCATGTAGGTTTGGATGATTTTGTGAATTCTAAGACAGTAAAGATTTTTTGGAACACCGAAACATTCTATCAAAGTTAACAAAAAAATTCATCACAAATATTACCTCCCCCATACATAATGAACGGCTGAACCTGAGAGTGCCTTTATTGTAATAAAGGCACATTTGGGGTACTTTTATGGCATTATGGCGTCATAGCCGATATGGAATGGAGGCTATATGATAATTTACTATAAGAGACATCTAAAAACTCTTACTAGTGAATAGCACCCCTTTATCCCATTAATTTATTATAAGAAAATAACCAAGTATATAATCAACTTAGTCGGGAGTGTAGTCCGGCCGGGACCCGAAGCCACAAATTTGTCCCGGTGGACTGCCGGGTACCGGGGGATACCTCCCGGTGCTCTCACGATTAGCTCACGGCGTCTATTTGTTAGCGGGTCCCACGTTGATTTTCAGCCCGGGTTAAAATGATTCGGGGTCCCAGCCGGGCCCAAAAATAGCCCGGCAGCCGTAGGGTGTCCCCCGGGGCCACGTAGGGTTTACGCCCGAAAGTGCACAAAAACACCCCGTGAATTACCCGACAGAGCCCTTTGTTCCAATTGGGATCTAAGCATTACTCACGTAAAGCCGGTGCCACAGTTCCAAACGTTGCAAACGTAGAGAGGGCCGACTTATCAGTCACATGTCTACAGGGATAAAGCATGTTGCAATCAGTACCAATTTTTAACGTGGTGTTCTATGAGCGCCTTGCACTAAAAAAAAAAAAAAACACTTAGCTGTATTTTGCTGAGCTGCTCCTAAGAAAATCAGTAGAATTTATAGTCGATTGATTCCCCAAATATATTCATCTGTGTGTCACACTGTGAGAAATATGCGATACGCGGCTAAATGTGGTATCAATATATATCTCGCTCAACGTATGCGTAAGTCAAGGACTCTTAACACGCAAGTACCCCCCTCCCCCCCCCCCCCCCCGTCCATTTGGATATGTGCTGTTTGTTTGGACCGCTATCGAAGCGGCCACATGGTCTGGAACATGAGCTCCTTCCTTAGTCTCGTCAAGGACATCCTATAGAATGTCCTTGTTCTCGTCAAACAAACACCGTGAGCTGTGTGGTTGACAAATCGTGACATACATGATACATCCCTACTTTTTAACAGCAGGATTGACGATGTTTTATAATTACGGATAACTTGGGCTAACTGGGCGAACTGAGGGGAGCAAACACGTGCACGTGACTATGCTTCCAGCGAGGTCTAGACTTTGGACCCTATTGAACGTTGATGTTTATAGCACGGCTGCCAGACGACAACAATCGCTACCGCCATTTTGGGTCACCGTAAACTCTGGTGCCACAGGTAACGTTATTTTGAACATTCTCTTTCCCTGGTTTCGGTGCAAACAAAGTCGGTTCGCGGTTAAATCGACATTAACAGCTGTTGAAATAAGTGTTGTTAGAATAAACTCTACTGTACATGTGTGTTACGTGACGGCGAATAGTTGCCCGGTCAATGTTAGTTGATTAACGACTTTGCCAGGGGCGTACTTTGCACCTCTGCTTTTTGAACTGAAAGGGGTTCAGCATATCAAACCGAACCAGTACTGTTTAAAATACATGCGCTAATGTTCTCAGACACTGAGATTAGACAATAGACTCTAGGCCATTACATTCACGTTTATTTGCGCACAGACTGCGTCTACAGTTGAGTTTCAAGATAAAACACAACGATATCTTGGAAGTTGTAACAGTCTTGTCTTAGGAGTAACGTTACTTACGTAAGCAGCAAAAAAACAGCATCGTGCAATGTATACTTTTAAGCCAAGAAGTAAGAATGTGACCCTACGCCACTTAATTTCATCTAGTCTCTATCCTCCCATGAATTTGAAGAATGATAATAATAATGAATGAATGAATGAATGAATGAAAGACCTTTATTTCACATTTATGCTCTGATGAGCTAAGTACAGGTCATAGTGACAAACAGAAGAATAGTTACAGTGGTAACAGATAATCTCATGTTGCAGGATCAATGGATGACAAGGCTGTTCAAAAACCGTCATTTCCGCCCCAGCCAGCAGTGAAGACATCGTTCAACGAGAAAGACCGATCTATCTGTGCAACGTACAGTCCCCAGCCGTGGGATTTTGATCACACAGGTAACAAAATATTTGTGATACAATAACCACCTGCTATTGACGGACGTATATATGCAAACAATCGACTATTTTTATCCTGTAAAAAATGTGATTGATTGATTGATTGATTGATGTTAAATATCCACTGTTCCAAGTTTAGCTATAGCGTCATTCAACATCAGTCACGGTTTATTTTGGTAGCAAACAGTGTTTCTATACATATTGAAAGTATTTCTTGTTAATCCTACATCGTAGGTGCTGTTCCAATCTGGAAATTTCTGCAACTTACCAGTCTACAATGGATGGACATGCATCGTCACTGGTTTACACCTCCTACAGGCGGACCACCGTTCGCAGACCTGTTCTTTGGACGGTGCTTGCTCCTTGAGTTTTCTCGCTCATTTCACGACCAAGTGTTCCCCGGCTGTTCCTTACCTTACTCCATGAGAATCTGTAAGATAGGAAAGACGTCCATAGTCTTCAAGCAGCAGATATTTGACACCAGCGGTAAACAGGTCATAGCGGAAGACTATAAGCACTGTGTTAGTGCGTCGTCCAAAACGCGTCGTCCGGAGGGAGCCCTGGGCAGCTTGGCTGGCACAGCGATATCCCGACTTGTGTTCCGCTCCTCCCGTAGAAACCGTGCAACCGTTCGGGCCCCTCGCGGCGGAGCCATCGTTTGTTTACACCGTGAAAGTGGCCCCAAACGACACGGAGTTATACAGACACGTTGGTAACTATCAGTACGTGCGATACTGCTGCGATTGTGTGTCATTTGGGGCAGAGAAGGGTGCGTATTCCATCATCACAGGAGACATGGCTCAGTACAAGATAAAACGTGTCGAGACGCTCCACAAAGGGGAAGCTAGAGCAGGAGATGTGCTGACTGTGTCGTCTTGGGAGGATCCTGAGCATACCAACTTGATCAAATTCCAGATAAGAAAGGGAGAAGACAACATTGCACAGTGTACGCTGAAGTTTTTCACCTCAAAAAGTAAAATGTAAAGCTGCATAGACTGGAACACTTTTGTAACATGCATATGTCCATTTTGCCTGACATGTGCTCAACCAACTCTCAGCTAATGGCGTAAATGTTTTCTTTATTAGGTAAAGCCGATTCTCTGATTGGCTGACAGCTAGTTGGAAACCACGCCCATAAAAATGTAAAACTCAGCCCAGTTTAGCAGAGTCCCACAAGGTATATATATTTCATAGACGAAGCTCTGTATAGGAGAATGCACCACCGTAGCATATCGTGTAGAAAGGTATAAGAAGATATAGCAGAGCTAGACGGCTTTATCATCTGTCTGTGGTGAATTATAACAGTGTAAATTTTCATAAAAAATGATAGGTGTTTTTCTCCCACCTATGCTACATTTCTATGGAAGTTTCCATCCCTCTTTGATATTTTTCATAGTTGACAATTTATTACAGCCATGCTAGACATACAAAGCCACTCTGGCGATCTTCCTATATAATGTTAGCGCCCATGCTAGTATTACTATTATAGTATATAGTGATGTGCGGATTGGTATTCAGTGTGCCACATAAAGCTGAAGTTCCAATAAACATCGCTAGAGGGTCCAACATTTACAAACTTCTCACTCGGACGCACGCTTGGGGCTACTTGCTACACCCGTCTTTTCTGTGGTCGCTTTTTCCGGATAGAATCAACAGGTAGCAAGAAATTACCCTAAAAATACATTGCACCTAGCGAGACTTCAGCCTCCCTTGTTGCACTACTTAAGACAAAATTCTTCGTCGTTTCAAGGAGGTTAAAAAGTCGTTTACGACATTCATTACACCACAGTTCACGCATTAACTATCAGCACTGCCGCCAACACAATAAACACTGTACAGATTCGCTGACCTTTTTGCCTTTTAATTCATGCTTGAGTTATCGCTGATAATGTTTATCTGAGGGCAACGGTTGGACACAGATGGCGCCTTGGGCAAAAACGTCACCTTCTTCTAGAAGTTCTGCCGTCAGACGACATGGCGACAGCTGACCTGGCTGAAAAGACCCAATACCACGTTCTAAGTCTATGTGCGGGTATGGTGGCCGGTATGTATACATGTACATCTCTGATATTATTCTTCATAGCATTTATGCTTTTATTTGTTGTCATCCAAGCCGCTCACTAGTTACAGTGAATAAGACTTTAATTTTAGGGTGATAAACAATTTGCATTACATTACTGTAACAACTTATTACAAACCGATCACCTCACAACCTAGTACCTGCGACTTAGATATATTTGTGGCTTTTAAAACCTTTCATCCGATTTTCCACAATAACCGGCATTACACTTCACAAAGCAGAATTTAAACTAACTCAATTAGACGGCTCAAATTGAGGCAGGAAAGGGATGTGTCGTGTCAGTCATGATTATGCAGGTCGCCAGAGGTCATACCACCTACACAAGAATGCATATAAATGACACACACAAAGATGGCGGCTGACAATGGCTTCGCTGTTTTTTTCGTCCAGTTTGTACTCAATAACTTCCCTCTCGTAGTGTTTGCAGTCGTCGCAGGTGAGTTCTAGCATGCTGTTTGAGCTTTGTAGTCCCCAACAGCGAGTCCATGTTCAAATTCTCTACATTTCTGCTCTTTTGATCCCCTGTTTTTGTGTCTGACTCGGTTTTTAGCCTGAGGTGTCACGCCCGCCACGGTTTGTTTATAAGAACACGCTGTGTTGCTCCTGAATGGTGTAGAGTTACTCAGAGTAACGTACAGTCTTTATCAGACTACCTAGATTGCTGGAAATGGTAGAAATTATTCAAAACGAATTAATGATACGCCCGAGAACTTTGCCGCCTAGAGTTACAGGAACCAACACTATTTGGCCAATGTGTATTATTTCCAGCATGCTAGCAAACTAGGGAGTCCAGGAGAGACCAAGGAGGTTATTTCAACCTCCTTGGGGAGAGCTATTTATCATAACTTTGGTGGTACATTTCTGGTGAGTTACAGTGTCACAGATTTTCTATACAACTCCTGACGATGAGGAAATTTGTTTAAGTTGTATCATACGATAAAACCGGAAACGATTAAGGGACAAACCATGAATGGTATACTATAAGCGAAAACCTCTCTGTACCCGTTCACCAGTCTCTTGTAGAAATGTTATGTTTTGTATTTTACATCAAGGAGGCCTTTTTCTTGTTTATATCATTGTTGTGAACACGACTTCAGTGTTTTGTTTTATGTATTCCTGGTGAAACCCTCAACGATGGTTTCTGACCCGTCCCTAAGAATGTACGCCGTCTGTTTTCTTTCAAAATTCACTAGGCGTTGGCTTCTACTTCTTGAGACGGTACAGTAGCAGCGATGGTGGGCATGACAACGGAGACAGACTCGATGGAAAAACGGTCATCATCACAGGAGCTAACGCCGGTATTGGGAAGGAAACCGCGCGTGCTTTGGCAGCAAAAGGTAATGTGCGCCTATCACTGATATTGTCTCTGTCAGTTATCAAGGGGGCCTGTATGCCCTTTTACGTACAGCGTAATCAGTCGTTTTGATTCTATGTAATTCGTAGCCTATTTGCATAGATGACGACAGAGATTCGTCAGCTATAATAGCCTTCTTTGCAGGCCTTCGCCGGCGCTATTTGTTCTTTTTTTTTGGGGGGGGGGGGGATAGGGGGGCACTGATTCGCGATTTTCAACTGAATTCACGGGCAGCAATACGATTTCTCCAGCCAAGGACCCTGGACCCGATAAGTTGAAAATCGCGAATCAGCGCTCCCCATACAAAGAAACGCCGACGCTACCCAGAAGGCCTGCAAAGGAGGCTAAGATAATAATAGGATTGGATACCAGGCTACCTAATTCGTAGTCTGACTAATCTAATTACGAGCGATCGCGATGATGACTCACGGGGACGCACTGTCAGGCAGAAACCAGGTGGTGTACAAAATCTCAATTTACATATTGATCAATACTTTGATCTTCTAATTTGAATATTCATTAGTATTCTAATCTGCTGGCGTCCTGGTAGGCAATACTCCGGATGTAAACAAAAACAGTGATCGTTCGTTAAAGTAAAGGCAACCGTGATGTTCAATCTAACGCAAGACGTAGCCGCTGCCTTTCTACATTTAGCATTGATAGAGTAAGTCACCACCCACACCCATGCAAGCCCCAATATAATAGATCTTTTTTTTTTGTTCTAAACGTAGAGCACGTCTTGGACATGTCATGAGCACGTCATGGCCAGTAGGTTTTTCGTTTGGAAAGGGAAAAAGAGTTGGATAACACAAGGAGGTTAAATATAGAGTCTGTATAAACTACGCACAAAAAGTTCGGAAACTTAACTTTGGTCGATCATATCTCTGTTGTTTCTTGATCAATTTCAATGATTTATATATCATTGAAAAGCTTTTATGATTTTCTTTCCCATGATACTTAACTTAGTATTGTTGTAAATTAATACAACGAGCACCAGACCTGCTTATGCGAGCGAGTCTCATAAAAAAAGTGCCCAAATTACCCTACTAATTGTAAAACGCTCAATTCAGTATTTTGTCTTCTGCTGGTAGCACGTGGCTTTTGTACGAGGGTGATGTGAAACTTGAATCAACAAAACACATTAATATGAAAGCCAAGGGTAGTCTTCATCCAAAGAAAAAATGCGTAAAGAAGCCTCAATTATGATGAGGGTGGCTTGATACTGACTACACAGCCCGGCACATCCTCCTCATGCTTGTCACCAGTTTTGGTACACGGCCCCTGGCTATTCTTCCACAAGGAGTCGTCGCAGATCGACCAGTGTCGTTCTGTTGATTACAACTGCATGCACAGCTTGCCCAAGCTGATCAGTGATCACAGAGTCTGAGACTGTGTTCAATTTGTGTTAAGATCTGGGCTGCAGGAGGGCATTCTATCCTCTGTATTCCTGCATAGGTACTGGAGGTGGTCTGAAATGACTCTCACAGACTCATTCTGTATGGACGTGCACTATCATCTTGCAGAATGGCACCCAGTCTCATAATCATATTGCAGAGATAAGGATCTTGGAAATGTGACTGGATCGAGAAAGGTGTCTCTATATCGACACATCGAAGTTGCTTAGGATGATTAGCCTGTTTTTTTCCGCTGGCAGTTAGCGTTGTACTGCCTCACACTATAACACTGACCCCAACAAACAGTCAGTCTATCTGTGGAACAGTCAGCATAGGGTTCTCCTCGCCGCCCCAACACTTTAATTTACCCATCCAACAGTCGAAATAAACCTTCTCTTATCTGTAGCTGTGAACATAACATTCCACCATTCACGATTTGGACGACACCACCACTAATGGGTTTGGCGCTGCGCTAGGTGTTTGACACTATTATGGAAATTTGGGCACTTTTTTTCTACAACCCACTCGCGTAAGCAGGCCTGGTGCTCGCTCCATTAGATTGCAATTATAATGAGTAGGGTATCATAGGAAAGGAAATTACACAGGCTTTCCAACGATATATAATACATTGAAATTGATAAAAAAACAATGGAAATATGATCAATCAAAGTAAAGTTTCCAAACTTTTTGTGCGTAGTTTATTTAACCTCCTTGGATAACAGGTGTTCTTACATGTAGTAACAGTGTTTGACGACCGTTTGTATTACCTCGTTTCTGTCCATAACGTACGGTATGCACATATTTGCCTACATACCGGCCATTTGAATTATGTTTGCGTAACATTCTAGTAGCTAGCGTTCAGGCACAGTGGTTTATGAAATGTTTACCAAACTGAAATGGGACCCCTCAAGATACAAATACCCGGGTAGCACACGTTTACATTAAAATTTGAGCGTTTGATAATCATTAACGATAATGGTACTAAATTCTAATTATCATATCGCGTCCACGCTTGCGGAATATCGAAAAAAATGGCTTCCTGAGATATTACTAAACGTGCGGCTTTATATGAACTTGATATAATTTTTGTCGTATTGTTGGTTGACAACCGTTGAGTTCATTAAAGAGTTTTGTTCTTATAATTCTATGACGTATCTAGAATATCAACATCTTGCTATAAAGACGATGTTTGGCTATCAGCTGTGTGTAGCTGAAATATTGACATTTTTAAAGTCCATTTATGGCTTCTAGCAACGGATGTAACACTAATAGTAGCACCTTGCTATGTAGATCCATTTATATATGGCTACTAGTCTCACAAATATCGACACCTTACTATAGAGATTTCTTTTATGGATAATAGTAAAAAAAGAATCGTTACTTATTTCACACGCCGAACAGGGGCCCGAGTCATCCTGGCTTGCAGGGACACCACTAAAGCGGAAGCAGCTGCGAACGACATCCGGGAAACGACCGGAAACGGAAATGTCGTCGTGGAGGAGTTAAACTTGGCGTCTCTCGCCTCCGTCCGCAAGTTTGCCACAAGAATCAAGAAGAGAGAAACGAGTCTGGACATTTTGATTAACAACGCAGGTTTGGAAATTTAGATATCGTTTTTTTATCATAGGTTTTATGATTATATCCTTGCAATAAACACACAAATATGTCAGGTACCATGAAACATGACAAGCGCAAGGCTCCAGGCCTCACGTTAACTGTCACTAAATCCCGCAATTTGCCCCACCTTATTCTAACATAGATGTTACAGCATTACTTGTGTTAGTATTTATTGCTTAGTAAGTGCAAATTTTAAGATTAATTTTGTATTTTCATTTTGTAGTTTGTAGTTGACCGTACAAAGGTCGCTGTATTTTTGTTCTGTCCAGAAAAATTTATTTCTTAACTGTGACTTCCCAGAAATACCGCTACCACATGTATGATGACTTTGGTGACAATGTTGTTTGCCTGATACTGAAACGACAGTTGCTTTCAAATGCCTGAAAGTATGGAAAGACACAGTCAAGAACTGTAGCTCTAAAGTCACATTTATAGAATTCACCTGGCTACAACCATGCTAGCATTTACTTCATACTTCGTGTTCAACTTCAAATTGTCCTTCTTAGAATCCTTCAAAAGATACACATGCTGCGATAATATTGTTCATGACGAAGTTTGATCTATACTTCAATACATAGCAAATATTGCTCACCTCAAATTTTACAATGTTAATATTGTTCGTTAACTTTCAATTTTTCATACCTCATTCCAGGAGTGAGCGCGTGTCCCAAATGGGTGACGGAAGACGGTTTTGAGAGACAGTTTGCAACAAACCACCTGGGTCACTTCCTCCTCACTAACGTGCTGCTGGACCTGCTGAAGAAGTCCGCGCCCAGCCGGGTCGTCATCGTGTCTGCCGTCTTGTACAAGAGAGGAAAGATCAACTTTGACGACATCAATTCCGAAAAGTCGTACAGTCCGCATGGGGCGTACTGCCAGTCCATGTTAGCGGTCGTGCTGTTCATGAGAGAGTTGGCCAGGAGACTGGAAGGTAGGAAAACATGTGTCTTTTACCCAGATGAAGTAGAATTTCCCCACATTGCGCTGTGTACAATGACAATGGTAGCGTCACTCTTTTTGTAAGTTATAGTATGATATTAATCATGAGCAATAAACAAGTCAGCAGAAGCTACACTTAATTTGCAATTTTAGATTCTCTTTTTCAATGCATATCATATTTTTAGATCCAAGCCAAAAGAAATACGAAATACCAAGAAGCGTAATTTAAGACAGTGTTTTGTAAGTTTAATGTTCACGTGTCCGGCCAAAGTTGAAGCGAGCTCTTACAACTGAAAATAGGTGCGCTAAGCATCAGCAGTATTAAGCTGTCATTCATTTGTACAAGGAAAGCAAACCATTCAAGCATTAATTTGAATTTGACGACCGTTAGGTACTGGTGTCACGGCTAACGCCCTCCACCCGGGAGTCGTTAGTACTGAGCTGTCCCGTAACTTCTCCACCACGTTGGGCTGGATCATGCTGCTGCTGGGTCCGTTCTTCACCGCCTGGGTCCACCTGTTCGCCAAGACCGCCAAACAAGGAGCACAGACCAGCATACACCTCGCCGTGGACAAAGAACTGGAGACGACGTCCGGTGTTTACTTCAGGTGAGGTGGTTTTACGACAGTACGTTTGTTTCACCGCCAGGTTACGACAACACTACAAGCAGGATGACTCTGTCAGCAATGGAAAAATCTGCACTGCTGACAAGATCATACTGTCAGCAGTGCAGATTCTTCTACTGATCATCCTGTCAGCAGTGCAATTTTTCTACTGCCGACAGGATCATCCTGCCAATAGCCACTTCCTATATATATGAATCGTACACTTCGTTCTCAATCTTTCATTAGGATGACATTTATTCTTGTAAATTACGTTTTCGTAACTTTTTTTCCGTTCTACCCTCCATGATCATTACTTAAAAGAGAGACACTCCGTTTACGTTTTGGTTGTATTTTATAAGGCAAAGATCACAAGACTAGGAAATAGATAACCTTTTGCAGTGGTATGTACATTAATTATCTTATCATTTCTCTTTCTCCGTAGTGACTGCAAGCCGCATGAATTAGCTCCAGTTGGCAAGGATGACGTCACGGCCAAGAAACTCTGGCAGATCAGTGAAGAAATGGTCGGGCTGAGTGGATAACCTACTGGAAAAAATAGATGATTAGTGAAGATACGTATAATGGTATATGTTAAGTACACGAAGGTATATCAAAGAAACCAAAGAATGAAAGACATTTGACATATGTATCTAAGAAAGTGTTGCAACACATCAAAAAGCGCAATGCAATATGCATATGGTCTTACAGATGTCACTATGGGGGGGGGGGGGTAAAAGTACCCAGGGAATTAAAATTACTAAATTTACATGTAAACAGTCCATGCTTACTTCTGTCTGATGCAAAGATGGTAAGCAGATAGGTTCTTTTTTTATTATGCAGTTCGATGCCAGTTACATAGATAGAGTATTAACAGAATAACTGTAGATGTCATCTTTAGATTATGCTCTTCTTCTCCACAACAAGTATATGATAGCACACCATAATGCTAAAAATTTGGGCAATGACTCATACTGGAAACTGATGAATACTGAAAAGTAGCCTACCAAATATTTTTACACTATAAACCACTAAATCACAAAAATCTTTCGATTGTTTTTCAAAAGAAACCATCCAAAAATATAAATGGCCTTATATTTTTATCGTCGCCCAGAAATATAACCTTTTTCACGAGTTTTCGTAATTTGCTATACAATATGGTGCTAGTTTTACTGTCACCACTCCTGACAGTGCCGCCATGTTTCGAGCTAGATTTTGAGCTGTTGAGATTTTGCGGCTTTAATGGAGGGTGCAGTGTGTTTAAGTCGTACGTAGATGTATGAGTCGACATCGCATTGCACCATAAACCAGTGCCGGTTGTCTGAACATTGCGTTTTGACCATTGATCAATATTGCAATATAGAGTGATGGTGTTTTGGGATTTTACATCGTCCATGCACAACTTAAACCTTTGGTCTCAGTCGGTAAAACCAGAAAAAAATGTTGTTATGATCTTATGAATATAACGTTCCATACTGTTCCATTCAACCTGGTGTTAGGTTATATCATCCTTTGTTACATGTTACATTAACATCACGTCGTGTTGTGTACATGACTACATGTGCAATCTGGTCGGGAACTTATCAAATACAAGTTTATCCGACGTTGTCAAGCTAATTTGATAAAACCGTTTGGGAGCCCACTTGACTTATGTTCAGCGGGAACAGAGATGCATGCACTGTGGTATCGCATTCGAATCGTTAATTTCGTTATTTCAGGTCAGTTTAATCCTGACATAGACTCTCCAAGGACCATGTTTTGGGTATTTTGTATAGCTTTATGAATTACGTGCAAAACAAGTAAGTTTGCATGGCGAATGTTTAATATATGTTCTTGTTTGATGATTCGGTTCCGACTACGCATGTGCAATGTCAAAGGTAAAGGCCCCTGAGACGTAAACAAAACCCGTCGGGGCGTTGTTATGTAAATCTAGACAATGTGGTGACCAGAACTGTTTACAAGCCGGGGGCCTTCACCTTTGACATTGCACATGCGTAATCGGAACCGCGAATGGGCTTACTCTGAGCTTCTTGAGGACGCTTGGAATGCACCAATGCTAAAAACAAATAGGGGTAGCTTCCAGAGATCGTTCCACGTGTTCGGGTTTGCAAAGTGTCAAGCTCACAGTCGAACGGCATTTGAAGAACAGAAAAGTTTTTGTGAGGGGACAAAGATTTATCTCCGCAATTTCGCATGCAAACTTCATCCTGTTAAAAGATTTACGGCTCTTGGTTGTACTCATTTACCTCAGCCAAGTTTTCATGGTGAATGAACTTAACACGGAACAGTGACGCAGAGCGCAGTTTTCAAAGTAGGTTAAACGTCAAGGTTTGTTCCTGATTGTCTAATAGAGTTATCACTGAATTACTACCAACAATAGACTTTAATAAAAGATGCGCGTTTGTGTCATCAACACATCATGAATTTCATTAAAAAAGAAATGGCATATCCCAAATCTCTGTGTTTAACAATATTGCAGCAGGAGCTTAAGTCTTGAGATTTCTAAATTTATATTTGTTGCTTACTGAAAGAGGGTCACAACAACAACGATCTTCACTTAGTGTAAGAAGAACGTTCTGTTTATTTAAACAGCGGTATTTGAATAGTTAAATGAGCCATTTTGCTAATGGTTCTTTGCCACCAAGCGTGTAGTCAGACAGGTCCCTTTTACCAAAGCAACAAGGCGTAGTTCGTGGATATGCAGATCCCGGATTTGTTTTTTATATACGTTCCTGTACATGTTTATGTTAAGTCGTACGGTAAACCTCCTGTACCAAACCCGCATAGGCATGAATGTACAGTGAATATCTTTCATTCAAATAACCAGACGCGTTCGTTGGCGTAAGAAAGCGAAAGCGTGACGCTCCTTTGACCGTGAAGAAGGCTACAGCTCGCCTGTCACCAGGTTGTCATTAGCCCAGATAGACACCGGCCAGCGGGGCGAGGTACTCCGGCACACAACCAGTCGGGTTACCGCTGAGGTTTGCGGGAGGACACTCCGGGAGTTTTTATACTCCTCCCGGTGCGAGTTATCATTCACGTCGGATTGCACACGGGGACTGACCAGGTTTGCATTTTTCTTCTTCTTTTTTGAAAATGCCATAGATTTTTAAAGTGGGGACTCTTCATACAGGAATATCGGTGATTATATGCGACGGGGAAGAGGGAACATTTGGTAACGCTGTTGGTTACGCTATTGCGTTGCTGATGGTTGCGATTCTTTAGTGTAATTTTGTACTAGCTAGGCCTAGTCCACATTCAAAGTGAAGTAAGTGTGTGTGTATATGTATGTGTGTGTGTGTGTGTGTGTTTGTTTGTGTGTTTGTTTGTTTGTGTGAAAACTGTGCTCCCAATCCAAAGCCAGTTTGTTGTCGACAATTGTGCGTATTTGTAAACAGACTTAGGGCCCTGTCACACTTGTGTATATATATATATATATGCAAGTCCGCATGAGTCAAGTGTTAACAGGTTTTTGGGTTTAGGTTAAGTTTGCAGCCGAAGAAGTCATTTCTTTGGTTCGATAACTAGGCTGCACGACGGTGGAACAAAGTAGAAATAACTTCTTCCGTGCAAACTTTACAGAAACCAAAAGAATATTCATAGGCAACTCATACGCACTTGGCTTACATATACGCGCCTGTGACAGGGCCTTAAAGCCGCATGAGTTGCGTATTAACATGTTATTGGTTTAGATAAAATTTGCAGCCGAATAAGTGATTTCTTAGGGCCCTGTCACACTTGTGCGTATATTCAAGTGCGTATGAATTTCTCATAAACATTTTTTAAAGTAAGGTTTGCAGGGAAGAAGTTGTTCTCTACTTTGACAAACCGTTGTGCAGCCTAGTTATTGAACCAAAGAAATATGACTTTTTCGGCTGCAAACTTAACGTTTAAGTTAAGTTTGCAGCCGAAAAAGTCATATTTCTTTGATACGCAACTCATGCGGACTTGCATCTACGCACAAGTGTGACAGGACCCCTAGGTTCGATCACTAGGCTGCACAACGGTAGGTCAAAGTAAAAAACACTTTTTTTCCTCGCAAACCTTACTTAAACCGAAAAACAAATGTTAATGAGCTGCTCACGCGCACTTGAATATACGTGTGACAGGGCCCTAAGTATGAACGTTCAACTCCGTGGAAACGGAATTTGGTCATGATATTTATTACAATATGGAAGATGTTGCGGCTAAGATGCAATATAACATCAAAGATTTTTTCAAATAGAAATACCAGAGTCTACACAATGGCTACCGTAGTGCCGCTGAAGCTCTGTTGTCTGGTGTGGCTTCTGACGGCAGAGTTACCGACCCAGGTCTTCGCATCGTTCTGTACAGTCCAACAAGCCGAGGACTGGAGGACTGCAGCTCTTTGGGGACAAGTAAGCTCCACGGAGATTTCAAGAATCAACGCAGAGGCCGATGCCGCTGTTGCATCTCTAAACGCCGAGGCAGCCTTCTCCCAATTGTAAGTCCTTGAAATTTTGACACGTAAAAATTCTTTATTTTGATCATACTTTTGCAACAAAATATCTATAGCATTGTATTACACATCATTGGAGATCTTATTTACTGCCCTGTAGAATAGTATCATGTTTTTTTAATGAGATAAGCATCTGTGCCTGATCTACTTTTGTGAGTACATATACGTCCCACAAAGATCATACGTAACCCCCGACGCTGCCCTTGGCCACGACATTACAAGCCCTATACCTTGGTTTTTCATTTCACGAAAATGAATCATGCCTACCTTCTCGGCCGTTATTGTGATCAATAAAGAACCCATAATAACTCTAAACAGAGTATAAAAAAACTACGATAAAGTTGTCAGAATCCTGACAAACGAGATATAGATATATCGAAATTTTGAAATAGCGACCCGCTACCAGAACGTAACCGCTGGACTGCACGCCCATCTTGCTGGATGCTGATTGGTTGGTTCGAGAACTTGATCCCTGTGTGTTGGCTAGGCCAAGCCAAATTATACCAGCCGCCTCGTCCGGCCTAAATTTCTATTTACAAGAGATAATGAAGCCTGAACGACGATATATTGTTTTAGATATCAATATGGTACTACATAATACATCATGCCAGTCTAATTTTTGTTTGTTTTTTGTTTTGTTCTCAGACCCAATGTCTGTACCGGCAGTACAACATGTCCGTGTACGGAGTCGTACCAACAGCGCTACTCAACCAACTGTGGTTTTATCGGATGGTCCTCGTGTACCAGGTACGTAACGTCAACTCTCATATAACCCTCCCAGGTACCCGCAGACCACCACGTTGAAAAAGAAAATTAAAACGGCGAATTTAACCCTTAGCCGTACACATCACAAAACTGCCTAACAAGAGCTCTGAGACCTCCTTTCTTCGTGAAATATCTCGAGCATTTTTTTTAAATTGTTTGGCTTCATCTTATTTTATTGATCGTTTAAGAAATCATGATGACACATTAGCAAAAATGCAAGCTATTCATAAAGCTCGTGTATGTCTTTATTTTCTTGTCCAGTAATGGGCGATAGGCCACCGAGTTTTTGTTGAAATCGCTGTTGCTTTGTACTCTAAACATGATGTGTACTCGGTCTGTTAATTGAAAGAGGGTCCCCTACCATCATAAACATAGCACACTGTTCTCTAAATTCCGGTTGAACCGTGGAAAGGCTCAGTTGTGTTCTGGTCACGGAGATTTTTTATTCGGTGTAACTCAAAGCAGTACGACATGATAACGTTGCTTGTTTGCCAACAGATACCGAACATCGTACAGGGCTTCAACCTGCCCGAAAACAACGTACTTCTGCTGTTCCGGCTACGAGTATGCACAAAGCCGATGTATTCGTGAGTATAAGGGAGTAGATCAAAAATATATATACAATTGATATATATTGTGTGTGTGTGTGTGTGTGTGTGTGTGTGTGTGTGTGTGTGTGTGTGTGTGTGTGTGTGTGTGTATGTGTGTGTGTGTGTGTGTGTGTGTGTGTGGCATAGCAAATGATTTAGTTACTAAGTTTTTGCATTTTAAAACGTATTCTTCTTTTTCGCGGAACGTTCGAAAACCGCTACGTCACGCTATGCCTATGGCAAGATTCTATCTAAAATGACTACCAAATGTCAAACAAGTATTCAAACCAATTAACAGCTACCTCATCTCTATTATACTGGTTTCCACATTTACAACATTTCTTCCTTATTTTAAATTTCCTGCATACTGCTCGGTAACACAAAGGATCGCCGTTTTTGGTGGAGTATCCCTAAATAATGTCCTTGATCCGACACCACACTGGCATGGCCATGCTTGCACGGACGCAACGAATTTGGTTCAAGATCTATGCATTGTTGCCTTGCTTGTTGCCTTGACTCATCTCGGCTTAGTTACTGATACATGCAAGCATCCGTTGCACGGTATTTTCCATTACAATGAACAAAAAAAAATGAAAAATTCAAAGGCCGGGTTTGGAATCTATGAAGTCCTGTTCACAAGACTTAGGCATTGTATGTATTAAATGCATGTTTAAAGGGAAAAAAATCCACACGCGATTTCGATCCGGGGTCCATAAGAACCAATATTGCGAGCGAAGTCCTGCGACATAATCGGTTAAGCTAACTTGTATTAAACCGAATATTTTGAAGATACATTATGCTTTAATGTCACTGCATGGTAAAGATCCGCGCATTGTTGCCTTGCTTGTTGCCTTGACTCATCTCGGCACAACGTTGTCTTGGCGCCTTTGGACAAAATAAATCTTTCTATAAAAGTGTCTTTAGCTTTTTCCATACGAAAATTGATGATTCCGAACAGTTGCAGCGGTTACATGCGGTCGCATATGGGTCACGCAAATCAAGGCTGTCCTCGCTTATCTTGCTCCCTTGCCATATAAGGCAAAGGCTGAACAATAAACGTGGAAGGTCTTGCCATATATGGCAAAGACTGAACAACAAACATGGAAGGTCTTCAGGGTGTGCGACACAGTGTTGAACCAAGTACCAAGCAAGGAAGGATTGAAGCATTGATCGACAGTCACGGCCAATAAATTGCAAAAATAGACAAACTGACCACGGAGACAGGCTAGGGCTGGGTCTGATCTGAGACGTGGAAAATCTTCCAAGTAGGCTTCACTTCGGGACGATGGCAAGATTGTGTACATGTTCAAAAACCTTTTCAGCTGTATTTATCGTCGCACGACGGTCGGGAGATGGCTAATTTCACGTGCGCACTTCTGTCTGAAATAAAACGGATCATCACCATGACAAGATTATAGAGAGGGGCAAAAAAGACCAATACAATACAATACAAAAGAAAACTAGTGAGTAATTTCGTTTTATCCTTGATCATACGATGTTTAAGTGGGCAGCCTATGAAACTAGACAACCTAACTCCTGAAAGAACAAGCATAGAAACTGGTTTGTTACACAATATTTAAGGCCGCATACCTCCTAATAAAACAAGAGTAAAGAATACTTTTCCTATTTGTCAAACCATGCTTTGTGTGTACACTTAATAGTTCAAAGTATAGACAATTTCGTCCAGCATTAGGGTGTTCAAAGGACCGGTCCATTCATATAAAATGAAATCAGTGTAACGTTAGCATTGTAAAGAAAACTTTAACCTTTCTTGTACAACTTATCATGCGACTTTGTGAACAAAACTATAACAAAGGTTTAATCAACAATATTACAGAAAGCATAATTTCATTCATTAATTTGATCAAGTAAAGAAACGTGGATCGTAAACAATAACGGGTCAAGGGTTCGTTGAAAGACCAGTGTACTAAATCAACATCTATATATTCTATATGTTTCTATTTGTCAATAGGACTCTGCACCGATCCCCTGTGCAACTCTTACCTGTGCGACAATGACCAGTGCCCAGGATGTGTGTACGACCATGGAACCCACAACGGGAAACCGGCGAGGGCCTATGACGCTTCCGGCATGAACTGCTATCGTAAGTGATACAGAGGCAATTATGGCAAGCAATGTGGCAATATGTAGAAGGATTTTACTGTAGATGGACCAACGGACTGTACATAACCCCGTCACTTGACGGGAGGTTGCCGCTCATGGCTAATCTCCAAGCGAATCTACACGGTGCCAAAATCGTACAACCTAGCCAGAGAAGCTCCAGTCAGCCAGAGAAGCTCCAGCCAGACGCCTGACTGTAGCTTCTCCGGCTGACTGGAGGTTCTCTGGCTAGCTTATACAATTTGAGCACCATGTATATCTGCTTGGAGATAAGCTCATGGCGACCAAATGTGACATAGAACTAAAACTTGATGACGGCGTTAACAAAATCTCGTGACCTGTGACATCATATGCAAATGATTGATAGGACTCATTTGGACCTATCTGAACAGAACCAGTCTTTGTCAAGGAATGAGTCATCCATTGCTTGTATGACGTCACTCTATGAAGATAGAACATATGACTCGGCAAGCAGTGGATTCAAAAATTGCAGAAAGTTTGTGGCGTCCCCCGTCCCGGTCAAAGTATCATTCTGGACAATCTATTTCTCCTGCCGTAAGGTATGAATGTATTTTGAGGTAAAGTTATATTTGATTCAATCGTTAATAGTGAAGAATTAGAAAGGGGATATATGAAGAACGGAAATTGAGTGAAATACGATTGGCTGACCAATCACAGACTATCTCTCGTTCAACAGAGCGCTGCTCGTGGAGAAGTGACAGTAACCTGTGCTTCCCTGGAACGTGTGAGCGGATTGGTTCCTGCTCCTGCATTTCTGGTTTCTCTGGCAGTTCGTGCACAAACAGTAAGTCTATCAATAGTATCATTATGACACACCTTAGTTTAGCATATGTAGATTGTATGGTCTCATCAAAACAAAATTAACGTAATTAACGATATTACCTTTATGGATACGATATACTTTGTATTTTCTTGTAATGAATACAAATCGCTTATACATCTGTCTCCCAATGGGCGTCCGATGTGTAATGTAACTCTTTCCCACACCACATGGTGTATTGGGCGACACCAATCTCCGTTACATTAAAAACAGCCGTGAAATCACTACTACACTTGCCCATTTGTAGCACTGTGTGTCCAACTGCTATAATATTATTTCCCATAAGTTAATAGTGGTAAGTACCGTTATTCATTTTACGTCTTTGGCATGCCTCGGTTGGGGAATCGAAACCGCGACCTACCGTATGGTAAGTGAGCACTCTACCCACTATGTTATCACTGTAGAATATTTGAAATATCTTCATTTGTGTGGAATAAAAGAAGTATCATGCCACAGATTACATGCTAAACATGGCGGTCCCTTTCCAGTCCAACAGACGCCAACGTTTATGAGTTGGTTGGGAAAGCTGCATGACAACTCCGGTGGGACAGCGGATTTGGACCAGAACAACCAGGACGTCTGGACCAACAAGGTAACATCATATCCTTCGTTGTCTTTTTGGCGAAGACTCAGGAGTGGAGTTGTTAGTATAGCACTGCGATTGATTTGCAAATTTTCTAGTAATTCCACAAGCGCATTCCCTAGGGATTCGTTTTGGGTGACGCCTTGTTGTTATTGTTATATGTTCACCAGTTTGATAAATCCATGTACTGAAATTGAACGAGTAGTCAGAACAAGGAAATCTTTAATTATCTTTATCAAAGTCTCTAACAAAAATACATCTGCAGTTCCCACACAAACATATGTAATGTCTTCTCGAATCCAAGAGCTATCTGTCCTTAAAAAAATCATGATCATAGTATTCAGAATGCAGATGTCAAACTGCTGCGGTACATTAGAAATTCCTCGGTGGGCCATAACCAAAATGCCCTTCCTTTTGCATACAACTACCTACATAACAAATGTTGTACACACCCATCCACAGCTTACGAAATATTTTCAGCGCGATCGTAATGCTTCTAGAGACGCCCCCTCCCCTGAGGTGTCGCCAATAATACGACTCGTTTTTCCTCCTCAGGTCCCAACTAGGCTGGAGTTTGACTGGGCCCTATCCTACACTCGACCCAACCCGGAGTTCTACTCCTACATCCGGGCTTTCAAAGTTGGCATCATGGAGAGCAAAGTGACCTGGAGTCAAAAGAGGAATACTTGTGAGTAGTACATCATTTAATCGGTTATGTCCTACAACGACATTTTATGATAATGGCCTAGTTTTTCTTTAAATCTACAAAAATAAAGGAAGTTCCTACGTGTACATCTGCCATCATTATAATAAAATCTTAGTGCAAACTATTTATAGTGCGCTCTATTTCTCTTTCTAAAATTAGTTAATGTGAGTCCATGAATTCATTGCAACATTTGTGCTTCTTTCGTTTTAATGTTTTTGCTGTTGGAAATTTCGTACATTATGTTCCAATTAATACAGAAAAAACCCTCCTGCAATTCCAAAGAAAACTGCTAGGAGCCCAACTTATGTCACTTCTTGCTGGGCTCAAAGTCTATCTAAAACATAAATAATCGTGTCCATATCCTGTTCAGCTGTAATACCAAAGTAATTCAACAGGGACCCATAATCTAGTCCTTTTTTGTTGTTGATAGGTAAATATACCAAACCACACACTCCACCTATAGCCTCTGGTATTCATTGTTCAACCACAAACATAATCATATTAAGGAAAACCTAAAATTCCTCGCTATGGTAAAAACAGAACGGATGAACCACACTGCTTCGATCGCAGCACCTGGCGTCAGCTGAGCTACAAGAGCGCCGCAACTTTCGAAGCTGAAAGAAGAGCTGCAGCTGAAGGAGGGCCAGGAAAGCTCGGCTACAATAGAACTGATGAAACCATGTAGACTCGCCATAGTCTGTCGAGTTTCTGTCAACACTTTCATGTAAACTATATGCACACTTCCTCTACAGATCAGACCGTTACTGGCGGTACCATCAACTGTGACATGGCTCTTAGTAACAGTAACCCTCCACTCGACTCGGCCATACAATGTATCAACGAACAAGGAACCTCATTGGACATCATCCATGGCGACGAGTGAGTAAAGAACATTTGTTTGTTTGAACCTTTGTATATCAATGAGAAGCTGAAATCGCTTATCATTAAGGTCATGAGGGAATTCGAAGAGGGAAGGGTCAGAGAAAATACATAACAAAGCAGAATAGCAGCTACTTTAGACACTTTAATTTGAGGCCGTTAGAACTTTCATGTTGAGTTGATCGCCAGAATTCTGTTAACGCTGCTTCACGAATTCTAGAGTAGACAAGACAAAAGTCGTAATGCAAGTATATAGCGTCCCCCGTCTCTATTTCGTAGTTGGCATAAAAATCTAGTTTCAAAATATAGACATGTAAAGTGCGTGAAAGCCAATGATGATACTAAAATCTTATCATTTTCTATTGGCTCAACGGCTTTGCAGTGTATGGAAAGTTAACGGCTGATGTTCTGATTGTGTATGTAGGATTGAGGTAGAGCTTTCTGCCAAGCTTGGCGGTTACTTCACGTACCACGACTTTGACACTGGTCAAAACCACAACCGATTCTTCACCGACGGACCATACACAACTGAAGCCTCTGGAGCAAAGTGGAAGTGGGTATACAACTCAGCATAACTGATGACAAATAAGATCAGTGTCGAGCAACAGAACCAAGATAAGAATTGCAATGCTGTCCATGTCGAAACAGGTTTCCTATTTTTCTTTTATACTCCATGTGACACATGTGAAGTTCAAGGCAATGGCAGCTGTCTTCTTATTCTAACGAATGAGTAGCATACGGATATAACGTGTAAAGTCATTCATTTATAGCGTGTTAAGTACTGTCAATGGTAACATGTATTGTTTTGTTTAGGAACAGTTTTAGATTGATCACCTCTTACCTTCTCCAGATATGACTCCACCACGCCAAATCACTCAGGGACGTTTGCTCAGATGTTGGACGTCGGAGATCCTTTCACAAAACAGGTGGGAACATTTGATAGGAAGAACTTTATTGCACGACAATTGTACATGGCACAAAGTAAGGCAAGAATTCGTAAACATAACACAAAGTAGAAGTATAGAATAAAACTTAACATCCAAATTACTAATACAATACAATAAGGGCTAGCATACGTTTTTGATGTAGTGTTATAATCGAGTTGGTTTAATCATTAGTTTCGGTATTTTTTCTAATGTGAAAGCAGTCGTTTAGATATTTACCTATATTCGCATTGTGGGGATTGTTGCATTTGAATATGTACTCAAAACGGTCTGTAGCATCGAGACTCTTGAAACTTGTACTTGTTTTGGGAAGTGTGAATAGCTTATGACGTAAAACATCATATCTAGAGCATTCCATGACAAAGTAAAATTTATCTTCAATTTTCATTGGACATGATGGGCAAAACCTATGGTCAGGGGCTACATTATAATATCTGCCCGTCTCTATGTAGTCTCGTCTTTTTTACTGTCTTGTGTTATTTGTGGCAAAATATCGTTGCTTTTGTGTTGTTTTAGGAAGATTTAGGCAGAGGATAAGTAACATTACAAGTGTTACTTATGAGCAACTTTTGTGAAAACTATAACTGCTTCGAAATCAAACTCGTCTGTCTCGATCTCCGATACCATCGCCACTTATAACGAGATGAAAATCTACCAGCCATTTGTAGCAGCATCTTTTTCTTCTTATTCTTCTCAGTGTCAACGGTACGAACGTTAACTGTGCAACTTTGTGCAAAAATACAGGCTTCTGATAGGAATTTCATCTAGAAGTCATCCATTCATCGACCTTATTGCTTAGCGAAATTCATTTTACAACCACGTTTAGAGTCCCACGGCCCGTTGGAGTGGATGGGGCGATACTGGGTCCGGTTTACAGAACTATCACGTGGCGGTTTACCGCATGGACCACACCCAAGGGGACACACTGAGGGAAAGCTTCACTCCTTGGATTGACGGTAGGTATTACCGCATCCATTCGATGCAAATAATTTGCAATACTGTATCTGAAATGAGATAAAAGACGAGTGACATTTTATTGTTGATTGTACGTTATACAACAATGACACAAATATCGTCATCAGCAACAGTTAGTATTTAAGCAGAAGTATGTTTTTAAAGAGCGAGACAGTTGATAATGCAAACAAAATGTGACCGAATATCCTAAACTGGTAAGAAACTTACATTACAAAGACAGGTTGAAAAGCCGAGCCGTAAATCATGTCACCCCAAAGTGCTCTTTTTGGCGACGCCTTAGGTGCGTAGGCACCTTTTAACAAAATAGCATTACGATCGAAATGTTTGACAAAGGTCTTCAATACAAACATGTCGCTATTGGTAGAGAAAATTGCTGTTTGTCTAAGTTTCAAACAAACTTGTACTGTGTGTTGTACAAGATATGCTTTTGCTGCCTATCGAGGATTTTTTTATGATTAAGAATGAAGAACAATATATCCTAGATGCTCCTTCCAGTAACCCTTATTTCTTTTACAATGCAGAGACCCTGGCGTCCTCTGCCAGTTCGTACGCGATCAACATGGCGGGTGAGGACCCAGGCGTGTTCTCCGTGGTCATGACTGTTGAAGACGCCTCAGGTGGCAACGAAGCGGGAAATATCGAGGTACAGCCTGAATTATATTAACCATGCAACAATTCTGTACATCTCAATTCAATATTCTTTAATACTTTTATTGAATGTGATTAGCCGTACACAACAGTTCTGTTGGTGTTATATTGAAGAAAGAAATGATGGGCCATTTCTGTATGATTATACCTTGAAATTATCATATCGCTGCTATGTCTGTACCTTCAGTGTGTTGACTTTGTTTATATATAATTATAGCAAAGTTATAGAAAAGCACTCAGTGTTTTATTCCAAGATGTAGAAGACCAATCGATTCTGGAACACTTTCAAATAATGTTATTTGACTCTAGCTTGTGTATCATGTATACGGCACGTTTAAACGATGCTTTTGTTGCATTATGGATGAAGTCAAAATACGTCAGCACTGATGCTGACGACCGTGTTGTGGGGTCGTGTGGCGTAACGGCAGGGTGTTCGGCCCAGAACCCAGCGGTCCCGGGTTCGAATCCCCTGACGCCACCAATGTTGTGCCCTTAGGAAAGGCACTTAACACGACTTTCCTCACCCCACCCAGGTGTAGAAATGAAGAAATTAATTGGTATATTGTTCTCTGTACGTGGCACTGTTGAAATAAGTTATTAAAAACTTGAGTGCAGTGCCACGTCGTCCTTGTCTGTCCAAAAACGACGTAAAACAATGCTGACGACCTAATACGTCACCAGATTAAACGACGTAAAACAATGCTGACGACCTAATACGTCACCAGATTTTACCTAGTCGGTTAATGGTGATACTTTTGTAAATCTGACTCCAATTCGGTCATGAATTTGACTGTCACTGAATGTCACACTAATACGTCAATTTCTAGAGGACACGTCGATTTTACCTGTACGACCCTACATCTGACATCACCCTCGACACCTCCGCTGATCTAGCAGAGAACGGCGACATGTGGATCTCCTCAACTGTAGTGGACACTGACTACCTGGTAAGTTGACATTTACATCCGTATCTTTGATTGTTAACTTCATGTTTTGTATCTTGTCAGCAACACAAGTTATAGTTTTGAGATAACGTATGAGAACATGCTGAAACTTACGCAAACATAACTGTTGACGAAGCGTATTTATAAAATGTATCCCCTTTATGCTGTGCGGCAACCGTTTAACGGCCATTGATCGAACGAAAAATGGTAGTTCAAACGAATTTTCTTCGTACACGTTTAATTCCTATCTTTTAAATCAAACGTTTACTTTTTGGGAGGGCTAGATCCCGAATGCCGGAAAGTTAGAGAAATCATTATTAGCTCCTGCACGTACGCAAACAACGGGATCTACTGACCATTTCAAAATTATGTAATTGTTATTTGGCGTATCTTATTTCCTGGGTGTCTATTATATAGTAACCGCCATCGACGTGTCAAGCTAAGCTAAGTCGAGGTAAGGGACAAGAATCACAAATATTCATAGAAACGTTTTATCCTGACACAGTGGCAGACAAATCTTGACCAAGTCGTCACCGTCGAGTATTTCGACCACTTCATCCAGCACACCCACCACAACGGCAAGTTTCTGAACGCCATCGGTGATTTCTTTGCCCCCCTGCCGCAAGCTAACGACGACGTCGACACCACGGCACGATCTCGGCAGGCCATTGTCAACCAAAAGGGAGTGGTTACCTTCGAGGTGAACAAAACAGCTTTTGTTGTCCCCTTGCAATATAAACATGTAAATAACAAATCGGTAGCCGGAGTTGTAAACTCTCAATGTCTTATAACTAACATAGAAATACGATCAGAAACACTCAATTTTTGAATGACTCACTTGATCACGATCGTGTATATATAAAAAGCTCACCAAAAATAAAGAAAATACTCCTGAAGTAAATATTGTAATTTCTATGCAATGCAGGTATTATTTCCAATACGTTAAGTACGGGAGTACGTAAAGCGATAGATGTGCCCTTTTTACAGACGTCATACCATGTTGACCACCAAGGAGGAACAACAAAGGCTCCCGGCTCTTGGACCAATGTGGATGACCTGCACGCAGGCTCGCAGTCTCTTACAATCTCCAGGTGGGGGCGTCATCTCTGTTTGTCCATTATGAAGATAAGCTGATGGACGTTCGAGCCTAGCTCGGGCACGGCTGTTTCGGGTTGCATTTGTCCTTTCGTGTAGGGACGTAAAGCCGAAGGCCACGTGTAGGGGCGAACTTTAGGTATTAGCCTCAGGCATCAAACATTTGCGCTCAGAATCCCAAAGAACCCAACCCCTTTTACAAAAAAAGAGTAGGGGTGATCCACTGTGTGCTAGACTACAAATGCGAGCCGAACGGAAGTCGCATTGTACCATAAGCTATTAGATTTGTGTTAAGCATTACGTAGACCTGCTCTTACCGTTATCTTCAATATGCATGTTGTCTCTATGAGCAAGACTTTGACTTCCGTCTTCTTTCTTCTTCCAGGGTTGACGGCGACACCGTGACAGTCTACACCAGAGCAACTGACATCCTGGACAACCAGCAGACTGACGAAGTCTCCATCCACATCGACAGCTCTCCTCCAATCATCGAAGACTTTTGGCTGGAGAAAAATGGTGTGGAAGGCATGACTGTCCACAACGCCATAGAACTTTATGACTGCCTGTAAGTTATAAACCGCTTTAACTACAATATTCATAGCACAAATCAAACGTTGTCATTGTCCACCTTCAGTTAGTAACATGTTAAGTCTCTGCAATATTGAACAAAGCCTACAAAACACGAATGCACAGTACCCACAATTTGTACCCGCCCCTGTTCTTTCGTTCGCCCAGCTTGGCTGAAGCCCGTACAGAAGCCCTTTTTGTAGCCGATCCCAGTAGCCGATTCCAGCAGCTTATTCAGTACCGAGATTCGAATTATTATATCATAACAGGAGTCCAGTCACCAAGGCCTACTTTTTTTAAAGCTCTTGTTTCATTGGTTACAGGGTGAAGTTCACGACATACGACATCCACAGTGGCCTGTACACAATCTCCTGGCGATTGGTGGATATGGCGGACGAGTCCATTGTCCATGGGGACGGCAACCTGGCTGTTCGCGTGGAATCTGTAAGATCTTTACAACACCAAGTCTATGATGCTTAAACTGTAGTCTTCGGCTTTTCTTCTGTGTATCATATATCATGATTATAACTTTGTTGGTCAACAATTGTATCCTATATGGTGGGTATGACAAATTGCAATTCTATGGAACTAATCTACTCTACAAACGACCATGGGATGAGACTATGAACTTGAACAGTGTTAGCGGAATTTCTAACGTCTTGGCATCTTTTATGAAGAACTTTATTGCACGACAATTGTACACGGTACAAAGTATGGCAAGAATTATCAAACATAATACAAAATAGAAGTATAGAATAAAACTTAACACCCTAATCACTAATACAATACAATAAAGACTATACGTTTTTGATATAGTGTTATAATCGAGTGAGGTTAATCATTAGTTTCGGTATTATGTACTGTCTCAAAAGGCAGTGATATAATCACATGTCAAACTGTGCATAGCTTTCTATTGAGTATAGGTGCTCCAGTTCAAATGTGCACATCATGCTAATTAGAAATTACATATTAAGACCCTTACAAGAAGTACGACCGTCTTTTACAGGATTCCGAGCCCTGTACCGCAGACACTTGTAAGTGTACCCCCATGCAACCCTGCTACATGACCAAGTACGAGATAGTGCCGGACGCCTCCAAGATGGACATCCCCCTCGGGGAGCACGACAGCGACTACTACTTCTACGTGACCGTTACGAACCGTGCACGACTGGTCACCACCGAGAGGCTACAGGTTTGTGTAAACAAAACCCTTTTGGATGATCTCACAATGTCGTCACTGTAACCTGCGTTGCAACTGAGTTGCCTGGCCTACAAGTCAGCTTTTCATCGTCTACTGAGGTTTAAACTTACTGTCTGAAATATGGAAAGACGTTTCTTTTTCCACGTGTCTTGCCGATAGATTACGGTCGACATCAGTCCTCCGGAACCGGGCCACGTCATCGACAACTATGCCGGCCAGCCTGACATGAACTTTCAGGTAAGGTGGTCCTTATAACAAACCGAACAAACAACAACAAAAGCAACAACATACATACATACATACAAAACAGAAACAAACAAACCAAGAATATTTATGCGTTTATTCTTTTAAAAGCGAATATAAAACATGTCATTTTTTTTTTCTTCTGTAAGGAGATGATGAAATAGCTGTTTGATGACAAATGGAAAACAATGAAGATATATGCTAAAAGTCATACATACGTGTGTTTCAGAGCGATCCAAACATGCACTTCAGCTGGGAAGGATTCTTCGACCACGAGAGTGGCGTGAGAAGCTACCAAGTGTTCTTCGGTACTCGGCGTGGGATCCCAAGTGATTTCGGCATTCCGGTACCTGACTCGGTAAGTATGACATTACTTATGCGACTAGAGCCTGCAAACAATTAGAAAGACTGCAACATTCCCATGTTATATAGCATTGGGCAACATAGACTTATGTTGTGGGTTTAAGTACTGATTCGACATGCAACCTTTTCCAGGCAACTGAAAAGACGACCACCGAGCTACAGCACAGCTTCACAGCTTCCTCCCCCGGCACGTACTACTGTACCGTGGTCGCCTTTAACCGCGCCCTGTCTGCCTCCGACCCGGTGAGTTCTGATGGGATTCTGTACGACACGTCCCCGCCGTCCATAACCAACATCGTCATAGAGAACATCCGTGCAAGGACGGGAGCGATCAAAGATGGTGGCGGCAACGTCTGGATGGTGGATGATCAACTGAGGAAAGTCGCCGTGAACGGTCCATCGTCAGCATGCAGGTGCACCTCTTGGTTTCATTGCTGTAACTTTTTTCATTATTTTGTAGTAGAACGAATTGTTACCTTTTACAAATCTTACAACCTACTGAGTACGAAGACCCACAAGTACAGCTTTTGTTGCTTTCAAAATCGTCATGCGATATGGTTTACGTAGGCGACGAAATGTGTAGTTGTGGGCCTTCGTACCTAAATGGTTGTCGGGGTACATTGGCAGCCACCACTAGGCAATCAAAAGAAGGTAATGCTGCGTTGATGTTATAGACATGTGTTGTATTTTCACAGCTCAGCGGCAAGACAGGTTGCCGATCCTGCCATCTTCACCGATCGCCCAACGGTCAACGTCAACTCAGATTTGAATGACGATCAAGAAACCGTCAGGATGGCCACGTCTGCGGGGTGTGAATCGGACGGTGCTCTTGCATCGCCGTTTTTCATGGTTGTCGACAAGCATGTGAGTATGCTTACGATCGATCCCTTTGTTTTGATTGACACCTATCCGTTTCTCCAACCAATGGCAAGGGCAAAGTGTGAAGTGTCCCCAAGGCATAATAATGGGACCATTGCTATTCATGTAGGGTTGGAAGGATGATGATGATGATGATGATGATGATGATGATGATGATGATGATGATGATGATGATGATGATGATGATGATGATGCCCAGCTTGTAAATCCTACATATCTCGAGTTTTGATTACTAAATATGTATTTTTTTATACTCTTTGCCACAGCTGGTTGTTTACTGGAACGGTTCTGACAGTGAGAGTCAGATAAATGACTATCAGGTCGGCCTGAGTTCTACTGAATCTGGCGCCTCCAGTCCGGACATCATGCCTCTCACCTCAACTCACGGACACACCGTCTTGAAGACTAGGTAAGAACGACAGCAACGACTTCAGATGGGCTCTACTGTCCCTTTTCGGTCGATTTGTGCAACGTAGGTTTATGAATTTCTTACATCTTCACTGGTGGACTCTTCCCCCACTGTAGACATTCTGGTCTGGGAGAAGGCCAAGAATTCTACATTGGTGTAACAGCAACAAACAGGGCGGGCCTATCGACCACAAAGGTATCTTACTTGTTATCTATTGACCCAACGGCAAAAGATGCCTGATCTATAACAAATAGAAAATTTAAGCTAACAGACAACTGTGGTTGTTTATTTGTAAATTCTGTGATATCGATAAGCAATGTTATGTATTCTACGTACACGATGTACTTACATAAGCAATTTTGCTGTTACTAAGCTATGCTTAGCAGTAATCATAAGATCGTTTTATCTCTCTCTAAAGACTATCGGGCCGATCGTGGTCGATGCAAGACCCCCAACGTTCTCTGGTCAGGTGGCAGTGACTCTGGAGGATGACTACATGGTGGCACGATGGCCGGCTAACGGTTTTTCTGACGACGAGGATACCGCAGGGCTCACCTACGAGTACGCAGTCGGTAAGATAATCCCACGTATTCCTCTTTATGACAAACCTGGGCCGCGAAAACGTTCGATACTGGTGTTCCGGACCGGGTGATAATTTTCCGTATCCCACGGGGTTCTAAGTTGTATCACACGGGCTTCCATAGAATATTTAGAATGCATTTCGAGCGCGCCGGTTGCGCCGCTGTCGAAAATTCGAATGCCGGATTCGGAGGTTGGAATCGATGTTGTTACGATTTCTGTGTTCGAGGACACAAAACTCTCTCAACTTCAGGTGCATTTCGCATTGAGATGTGTGTTTTTTCGGGTGGTATGAATGGAATCTCCGGTGATACGGAATACCCCGTGTTGTATTCTATATATAAATAGTTCACTAGAGTTCACTAAGAAAAATCACTATTTGGATTAGTTAAAAAAACATAATATATCATATCATATCATATTGTGCTAGTTGCAAGCAATTGCAACTCAACGTGAAACATACGTGTTATATATGGTAGCAATGGTGGTAGGAAGTGTGGCTACGGTTAGCATTGAGCACTGATTTTGAATTGTGTTGATTGTCAATGACTAGGCCACGAGGCCAACAAAGAGGACCTCTTGGAGTACACAGCCTTGAGCAGCGTGGGTCCATGTGGAGGAGCTTCGGGGTGTACTGCCATTCACAGGGACAGTTTACAGGTATTCTGAACGACTACATGTACATTCTCATGAGCTTAATGCCATTTCAGTTCTCAGTTCTCCATTTTTTGCGTAGTTAATATAGAACAGCTCCATAGTCAGCCACTGTTATGTGTATGATTGTTTTGTTTGTTTGTTTGTGTGTTTGCAATGAGTGAATATTTCTTCTTTTATAGTGGGGTATTCACCGCACACATAGCTACTACATTTCCATCAAGGCTACGGACACTGCCGGACTGACCACCGTGGCTTCGTCCTCTGCGTACGTTCATTACGAGGGCGAGCCTACTGCTGGTGTGTTGGAGGACATCAACCCTGACCCACGGGCTCCTGTTTACGACTATCTTCAGGTACAAATGAAACGTTTGAAAATAGTTCTTTATCTGTGAAATTCGTTGAGCGATCCGTACAGTCTCAGCGGTCGCAGCACGATCAGAGCCTTTATACAACAGAAAGGGGTTGTGTCTGTTTTTCAGCTTTGCTGATTATAACATGTCTACATTCTGTTCAGCCGGCAGATGCAGACTTCCAGACCACCACCACCACGTTGTCGGCTCGCTGGTCCGGCTTCCTACATGAACATCAGGACATCTCGTACCAGGTGGGGGCCGGGACGTCGCCAGGTGCCACGGATGTAGTCGGGTTCACTTCTGTTGGACAAGCCACGGAGTGGACCAGGGCTGGACTGAGCCTGTTGTCCTTCCAGGTGGGAGATGTTGACAAAAAAGAATAACTTGATTCTAACAAAAGACATGAAAAGAAACTCATTAAATCTTCGACCAGTCATCTGGTCTTCCCTCGGAGAGTACCCGGATGCACGGGATTCGTCACCTTCCGAAAGTGTGACGTAAGTACAGGGTCAAAGGTTGTTGAAAGTCGGTACCGACCCGCATCATCCCATCTTTGTTCATAGAAGGTTGCAGACATGTTTGTTAAAGACGATACGCTGATGATGTGACGTTTCATTGTTACATTCTTTCACTTAGTCACTTTCTTTCACTTAGCTACGAACTTGAGGTAAAATGGGGCTCCGTAAATGTAGGTGAAACGTTTTGCTACTGTTACTTTTCCAGACTTACTACATCACTGTGAAGGCTAGTAACAGCATCGGGGACACAACTGTCACCTCAGATGGAATAACGGTTCTTCAAGATGGAGACGCTCTTCAAGGGGCAGAGGTCATCGACGGGCTGGAATGTTCTAGTAAGTTTTGTCTATGTTTTTCTTAATGCTTATAACGACAGAAAAGAATTAGTGATATACAGAGAAAACTCCTTTCATATATGTGTGAAGATCATGATTATATATGCATCACATGGTAAGGATCATGGTTCTGCCTATATAATCAGTATGTTGATGATTCTAGCATAGAGGCTATCACATCGACAATCTAACAATCAGCAATAGCATCAACCTTTTCATTTTAACAAATTAACATTCTGTTGTCTAATATTTCAGATCAGCACGATGAGATATATCAAATACAGGTATGTTTATTCACTTGAATTGTTCTTGGAGGCGAAAGCAGAATGAGATTTGTGTTAAAATTATTGATGTATAGTATTGTGCATTACTTTCAAAGTGGTCATTGAACAACAGGCTACAAGCTTTACGTCAACAAGCTTATTGTGTTAACTTTACAGACTATTCGTTCTGCTTGCTATGCCACATCGCCATCAATCTACCAGACGTCGAAGACAGCGGTGGCTGCCCATTGGTCGATCCCACCTGCAAATCAAGGCCACGTGACCGACGTCCGATGGTCGATCGTGCAGGAGATAGAGGGGGAGGAGACAGTGGTGCAGGACTATGTGAACCTGGGCATGGCGACACACGGACTGGCTGTAGATCAAGACCTGTACCTCTCTCCCGCTGTCACCTACAAATCTAAAGTCTTGTTCTGCCATCAGGCTGGATGTTTTCCACCAGGTACTATCGAATTTCTCTTGTCCATTATCTTAGAACGGTTGGTAATCTATAGCGACCCCTGTCCCGGTTCATTGAAGATACATCTAGTCTATTTAGTGTATTCTGACATTTTCAGCATTGTGAATTCATTCTACCCATAGCTTACAGGAAACGTCGAACTAGGGAGTTCATTGTTGGTCTATGTATTTATTCTTTTAATGTTGGAAAATATAAAAATATTCGCTGGAGAAGATATCTCCTTATCCTTTTATCATATGTTGCTAACGTATTTATTTTACAAAATATGCTTTTTCGATATGGTCTTAAAGAACGTGGGAAAAAGTAGCGACCAAGTTGCATGGAACTAACTACTAGTAATTAACGATAAAGTGGCATCGTGTGGCGCAATCGGTAGGGTGTTTCGCCCAGGTATGCCCCGATGTTGTGCTCTTGGGAAGGGCACTTAACACGACTCTCCTCACCCCACCCAGGTACTAGGTGTGAATGAGTGCCTGGCTTCGGTTGGGGAAGGTCGTATTGAGGTCACCTGCTTGCGCCGAATGGTAGCCGCCCAGACCCTTGCGACATTTCCACAAAGTGCAAATGTGGAGCAAATATGTATCTGTTGTGTATTATGTGATTGTAAACTCTGCAGCAATTCAGCACTGGCTGCCATTGTGGGTAATTTCTGACCAATAAACCATTACTATTACTATTGCTATTATTATTCACCAAGAGACCTTACCATGTTCTCATTGTGCATCCCCTTTTAGTCTACAGTGCAGGATTCCTGGTGGCTCCTGATCCGCCATTTCCCGGACAGCTTCTCGTCACCAGTCCGTATCCAGATTCGAGCACGAGAAGTGCTGACGTCATCTTTGACAAGTTTAGTGACCTGTACTACCCTACTGATGACGTCATGACGTTCTATGACTGGGCTATCGCAGATGACTCAGAGAATGGAAAATTGCTTACTGACTGGACAACAGTTGCGCCAACGTCTTTCAATGAAACAACAGTGAGTACAATTGTTGATACGAATGCTGTTGTAGTCTAGTCATATTCTCGGCTTACCTTTAAGTTAAAATCTTTCCTACACCTTTCAACGTATACGGTAGTGCCCGTCTCTGTGTCTATAGCCTTGGGCCACGCAATTGTGGAATCAAAGGTCTAGTGCGTTGATGGATGTTAGGCATCCAGGCATTAAGATACGCCAAGTAACACTACCTTTCGTCAATGATACAAAGTAAGCTCTGTAGTTTTTCAAGCACAAACTATCAATTGATATGCAAGTAAAGTGAAGACAATTCCAGATAGTCCAATATGAAACAAAAATAAGACAAGTTGATGCTAATGATGCCGAAGCTAATATCTATTATTTCTCCCCAAGGGAGTGAAGTATTGCTTTCTGCTTGTCTGACTAATTGACTTAAAGTGTGTTTCTTTTATTCTCAATCTGAAAAATGCAACCTTGCGCCATTCATCCTCAATACTGTTATTTTGTGTGGTGGACTTTTAGTGTCTAGAAAGCATGTGTAAGGGTAAGGGGGTGATCTTTGCCATTTCTGACTACCATCTTTTGTTATTAAAATTTCTCCACAGATTTCATTCTCCGTCGACGGACTTCCCCGAGATCTGACCAAGTGTCTGAGTCTGGTTGTGAGAGGACACGCACACACGGGTCTGTCTGCATCTGTATCCACGGAGATCGTCCAGTGTGAAACAACCAGCACACACAGAGGCCTGAACTACTCAACAGTCATAGACACTCGCCGTGAGTACCTGCTGGTCTTCAAGAAGTGCTTTTTTGGCGAAGCCACAGGGCAGAGCATGTAGTATGGTGGTGGTTTTGGTTTGAAAGATATTCGGAAAACTCTCGGAAATTCCAAAGGGTACAAAAATGTAATTACTCGACAAATTATCAGTGGATCGTATTAAAAGATGCATTTTTTTGTGAGCAGTAGACAATTCAACAAGCGATTCTGAACTTTGGCTCACTTCTAACTAGTAATTATTTACACATTCAAGGCAGGTATCTATTGATGTTTGTTTGTTTGTTTGTTTGTTTGTTTGTTTGAATGAATGAATGAATGAATGGAACCAACCATATATCAACAGAAAAGTTGCCTCGCAACATTAGAGCAAAATAGTCCAAGGAAGAACTTAACGGGAAATTTAGAACTTCGAAACTTATAACTTAAACTTATAAAATCAATATTACAGCCATACATTAATTGTTTTACAGCTAACATCACACTGGAGTTGAATGCAGACTGGACAGAGTACGACATCGACTACACGAATGAGACAACGATGCTGTCTGCCGTTTGGCCGACGTTACGTCACCGGAAGTACGAGTGGGCCGTCCTTGAGGACAAGTCAGGGTCAAGTCTATCCGCCATGGCCGGACACCACCTCAGCGTTCCCAACCCCTGTGACCACCAGGATATGATAGATTGTGGACAAACTACAAGTGTAAGTAATCAAGCTGATGCAAAGGTACTGTTCTTTAGTGCACAGCCAAGAGATGTACCTAGCAAACGCTTTGGTAGTCCTTCTTCTTCCTTCCAAAGGGCAATACTTTTCACTGCTAGCTGTTGCTGGAGTGAATAGAATACGATCTCAAACGTGACTAAGTTTTATCCCCCTCACTACGGTTCATGATCCATTGTAAAGATGATGCGTAACAGTGTGTTACCCAGGTACAATATATGAATATGCGCCATTAAAATGTATTGATTTTCGAATCATCTTTCACGTAGCGTGTAACTTCATCAATAGCTATCGGGCCTGATCCACTATTTTGCTAATGATTACTTATGTCACTATTTATCTAAGAAAGACGTGTGCTATTTATTATCTTCCCAGCGCCGTAGCTGATGATGTTATTTTCTCCAACAGGAATTTATCAACGTGAATGACCTGAGCCTGGAACACAACAAGCGGTACATCATTTGCATCCACGCTGACGAGACGTCCATAAGGTACGAGAGGTGGGTGGAGACGCTTCCAGAGACGGCCGTGTGTAGCAGCGGTGTGACGGTTGATGTGACTCCGCCCAACGCTGATGCTGCCGACGTTTGGATTGGCTCCAATGACAAATCCAATTACCAGGTACTTCATCACCCTTTGGCCTTGCAGTATATCTGTACATGTACAGAGAAATTGTTCAAATAATGCTGCAATATTACAGGTATTTGATTATTTTTCAAGAAGGTATGATCAAACTATGTGTTTATTGACTAGTTGTTTTGTTTGGTAGGTGTCGAGTACAGAGCTCTATGTACAGTGGAATGGGTTCGTTGATGTTGAGGAACATGACGTCTCTATGCACCACTCAGGAATTGAACACTACGAGTACGCCATCGGTGAGTAATAAAGGGATGATAAGCCAACCCAAGGTATTTTGCAATGATCATGAAGCTTGATTGATACCTATAACCACCGGATAACCAACGAGAGCAGTCAGACGCACGCTAAGCTCTTTAGAAAAGACATACATGTTCCTATTCTGAATCATTAAGATCACCGAATGTCAGTAGCTACATGTACATGGATGGGCTGTTAGTGTTACTGTTCTCCCTTTTCTTTTATATGCTGCTAGCGCTGTGCCCTCTCCCATTCACAACCAGTCTCTAACATGGAAAACTGCACCCTATCTAACTAGGTACAATCGCTGGAGGAAATGACGTCCAAGCCTGGACAGACGTAGGAGTGACAGACCACGTTCTACTGCACGGAGTTATGCTTCAACATGGGTGGTCGTACTGCGCAACTGTCAAAGGTAGGGGAAAGTAGAAAATTACGACACCAAAAATGCAAGAAAATCCGACAATCTTGCTAGTTTGGGAACAAATAGCATTTTTCGAAACTATTCAAATATTCCAAATCAAATAAAATATGCTATCACTGCTACAGTTTCATAACAGGATTACAATTTGACAATTCTTGACTTTACAGGGTTTTTTTTACAGATATTCGTGGCTTTCTGTTAAATATTTTCAAAATTTTCTCTTTTCAGCTGTGGACTTTGTTGGACTGTCGACAACCAAAGGTTCCCAGAGAGTGACCGTTGACACCACACCGCCACAGAAGTCAGACACTCACATCAATGTCGGGGGCAGTTTTCACTTCAGTTCGGCATCGGTGTCAGCGAGGTACGGACCCAGTCAGATTCGTCGTATGATCGATATATGATAGGTATTCTTGAAACAGTGGTAGATATGTCGTACTAAATTCAGCTGTTATGTTACGGAATATGTTGCCCTTAAGCCGGTTGCTTCTGTCATATTCTGCTTGAAAAATGCTCGATACAAAAATGTACGACAGCCTACGGCAAATGCGACCGAGTCTTCAAATATAGTTGAATCGATATATATATATGTACTTATATATAGAATACAATTGACGGCCCGCCTCAGTAAAAGCCTGAAGAGCGCTGCGGAGATGAGTGAGTGAGTGAGTGAGTGAGTGAGTGAGTGAGTGAGTGAGGGAGGGAGGGAGGGAGGGAGGGAGGGAGGGAGGGAGGGAGGGAGGGAGGGAGGGAGGGAGGGAGGGAGGGAGGGAGGGAGGGAGGGAGGGATAGAATACTACTTATACCTATATCAATATATACCATGTCATTGATTATATCCCATTGAATGAATGTTAACGCCATGATCTCTTGCCATTACAGCTGGGAGGGTGTGTTCTACGACACCGAAAGTGGAGTGTCGTTCTTTGAGTGGGCGGTCGGCTCCAGGGCTGGTCACGCCGACATCTACCCCTTCACTAGGGTGGCGGAGACGGAGGCTGAGACGGATCAGAACAGTCCTCTTCAGCTTCACGAAGGGCACGAATATTACGTTTCCGTCAAGGTACATATGAATATTAACCTGTACAGTCATGTAACCATTGTTATCATGACGAAGGAATTAGATTGATTCCAACACAAGAAATGAGACTCACCAAAATTTCAACCAGTCATCTTTAATATATCTCAGTACCCGATTGCTCAGGATACGTGAGGTGGTTCGAAGTTAGAACCGCCCCCGTCTCTGATTAATAGTAGGTACAGAGAATAGCTCGTAGCAGGTAGCTAAAGTTCAATATCACCCCAAACCATTCATTTGACGACCTACAGGCCTATAACGGAGCCGGGCTGATGACTATGGCGACTTCCTGGGCCGTGGTTGTTGAGACGTCTCCGCCTGAAGCTGGGAATGTGTACGACGGACCTACAAGTGGTGCCGTGAACGACATAGACTATCAAGATGGCGTCACCGCTATCCACGCCCACTGGGACGGTTTCTACGACCCCCATTCTGCCATCGTGAGCTACACGTGGAGTGTTGGGGTGTGTGCTGGATGTAGCGACATTCTTTCCCCACAAAACGTCGGGATTCTTGAAGGTAAATTTAATCACTGCTACTGCACACCAATCTAGCATGGCTGCAAGTGTAAGCTTTTTTGTGACGCTCCCGGGGCGAATCCATTTCTTATAAATGATTAAAATGCTTCTTGTTCTCAACAGCTGCAAGTGTGGACGCTCTTCAGTTGACCCCTGGAGAGACGTACTACGTGACGGTGACTGCGTGCAACACTGCCGACCTCTGCACCACGGTGTCGTCTGACGGAGTGATGCCCGACGACTCCCCGCCTGTTGCCGGGAGAGTCCTGGATGGGGCTCAGGGAGAAGAGTCCTCGTACCAGGCGTCCACGTAAGTTCATAGTCTATAACATGCAATTTACATGTATATACAAGTGCTTCCAGCATCGTCTATCTTAACGTATGTTGCTCTCTGCATCATCGGATTACCGTCTTTTCAACATCAAAAACTGAATGCAAACTTACATGTAACGTAACATGGTAAGATAACATTACATACACGTAACGTTACTTTCAACATCTATTTAAAGTCTATCTTTACATAAGCTGTAAGATATCTGTATCATCGGATTATAATTCATTATTCTACTACTACAGGAGCAGTTTGGCTGCCCACTGGTACGGGTTCAACGACCCTCACTCTGGGTTGTCCCACTATGAGTGGCGTGCTGGTACTACACCGGGTGGAAGTGACATTTTGGGTGTGACACAGGTTAGTATGTCCCCTGCATGTCACTGATTTACATTCAATGATTGTTGTATTTGGAAGTTGGTATCGTGTTGCTCAGCATGTATGTGTCCTGTTGCTCTACAAGTAGGTGTCATAATGTTCTACGTGTATGTTTTGTTTTGCTCTACAGCTCCATCTGACAAATGTAGCTGTTAGGACAGGACTCTCCCTCCCTGTCAACACCATGATCTTCATTACTGTGACTGCCTACAACCACGTCGGGATGTCTGTGGAAACTACTTCCAACGGTAAAGAAGATAAACTATTGATGACACAGTTGCATGCTTTCTGAACCGTAAAATATCTTGAGTGCCTATCATATCACGATACCCAATTCCTTAACAGACCGAACGTGACCACCCGACTCCTTTTGTATACGTGCATATTGGAGACAACAGTCGTTTTCTGATACATCTTCGAAGAAAAATGCCTAATTTTAGTAACATACTTAAAGGAATGATAACACTAAAAAAAGGTATCTTTTTTGTGATACTTTCAGGGTTCCGGATTGACACATCTGCACCGACAGTGACGACAGCTGTACACTTCGACCACACCCACGGTTCTCTCGTGAGTGGAACACAAACATGGCGGTCTGCTGTGAAGATAAGATGGAAGTTTGACGACAGCGAGAGTCTGGTGGTGGATCAGCACGTCTCGCTGTCCAACCATCACGGGGCGGAGGTCGCCAACATAAAGGTGTGCGAAACATCACAACCGGGTGTCCAAACAATGCAAGGGTTCGGGTTGCATTCGTCCTTTCGGATGGGGACAAAAAGAAACCGGTCCCGTATATAAGAGAACTTCATACGTTAAAACGTTAGATGTCAAACCTAAAAACGCAACACACACAAAGTAGGGGTGCCATGGTTTGCTTGGCTATAAACGTAAAGTTTATCCGCATTGCATCATTATCTATTGTTACGCTTCGTCTCAATCATTACACTTCGAATTAGACTAATAGTAGTAGTAGTAGTAGTGGTGGTGGAAGCAGTAGTATACGTAGAAGTAGTTAGTAGTAGTAGTAGTAGTGGTAGCAATAGAAGTAGAAGTAAACGTAGTAGTAGTAGTAGTAGTAGTAGGAGGAGGAGGAGTAGAAGTAGAAGTAGTAGTAGTAGAAGTAGTAGTGTTAGTAGCAGTAGTAGTAGCGGTAGCAGTAGTAGTAGTAGAGGTAGTAGTAGTAGTAATAGTAGTAGCAGTAGCAATGATGGTAAGTAGTTAGTAGTAGTACCAGTAGTAGGTATTAGTAATAGAAATAATACAGTTAGAATATTTCACCTCTTATTAGTATTTGTCTTATCTTTGTCACTCTTGGGATCACTGTGCAAATATGTCACTTTCGAGGCGCGAATTCAGGTACTGTACATGGTATCGTCAAGGGAAAAGTAGTAGTACCTTTATTAAATTGTTACATTTTTTTCGTCTTCAGCTTAACGGTACTGTGTATGAGTACACGTTTACCGAGCTCACACTGGATGATGGGAACAACTACGTTGCGAAGGTGATCGGATGTAACAACGCAAGGCTCTGCACTGAACAACAGACTGGCTCTCTATTGGTAAGAATAATGCAACAAAATGTACCCTTTAAGGTGTGTGGAAGTCGTCAGTTGTTTCGTAGAACTAGCAATCAGGTTATTGGGCACAAGCAGCTTCTAACATCTAAAAACTTTCCCTGATGAAAGCTATTGAACACGCTTGACCCATCTTGTGATTCGTGTATAAACAGATCGACTCGTCGAAGCCGTTGACCGGGCACTTTGCGGTCAGTACTGACCACGCGGCCAGGCTGACCAGACACAGGGACAGCTGGATGACGTACGACAATAGCGGAACCCCGACCCTGAAGCTGGCTTGGCTCGGCTTTAGTGACTACCACTCTGGGATAGACAGACTTATGGTGGCAGTCGGGAGTGGTTTCTACGGAAGGGATAAGACTCTGGTAAGTCAAACATGCATCAACGACAGCTACGGTATCTGCGTTGAAGAACATCATGTTGTATAAGCCGAATCATTGATTCAACTGTGCATGCACAGCGGGATGTATAGTGGATGTCTAACTTGTCTTGTCTTGACCGTACTTGATACCATGTCCAATCGAGCTATGTTTTTGTCTCTCGGGCTTTGAACTTTGACATATGACCCACAATGCATCTCATTACACATGCGCAGTTTAATCAGTGAACTGGCTTATTGGAAGGGCGGTATCCGTCAGTTTAGACGAAATTATTACTTTTCAAACCATCCCGGAGCTTACATTGGTCTGTTTGCAATTCTCCCTCCCACCCCAGAATGGTGAACCTCAAGTTTTGGCCCATGGCAACCAGGTTGGTGACCCGGAGAACGACGAAGGTTACGTCTACACAGGGACAGTGCAGCTGTCAAGTTCAGTGTCAGACTACAGCACGCTGTACATCTCTCTATGGGCCATTAACGGGGTAAAATACTTTTTTAGATATTAAAAAGCTGTGTATATGTAAGTAAATTTTAACACAAACATCCAACGCGGTTGTATCAATCTACTTGTTTCAATGTAGATTAAAGGTAGTGTATCTTTCCTCACAGGCGGGTTTGGCAAGTACCGCGGCTCACTCAGCGTTCCAGGCGGTTCCTGCCTCTGGTTCCACCGGCAGTTTGACGCTAGTCCGTCGGTGCGACGCTCACTCTTGCTACGGACATTGTATCTGTGCACCCTTCAACCAGAACTGTGCCCGGCCAAGCGGCAATACCTGCACACAACTGGATAGCTGTGAGTGTACAAAGCAATTCTGTTGACGATGTTTTTCTATTTCTATTGGACATTTATGAGGCTAATACTATGCATGATGTAAAATGTAGAACTGGGCAAGCATGGGGGCCTCCAATGCCCTAAGAAAAGTATGAAAATCTCAAATAGCAAGGTCAACGAAGTTTAAAGTCTTTTAAACTTGTGTTGCATCGATTTTACTGTATGGGGCTGATTCTTGGACATTAACTAAGTCATTATGCAGGGGTGCCAAAGACTTCATACGAATTTTACGGAATTCATACCAGTTTTTCGGAATACATACGATCCATTACGAGGAACATACGAGTTTTCCGGAATACATACTATCCATTACGCGGAATACATACGATCCTTACTAATTTATTGGCCATCGCACTAGCACCGAATCTAGCTTTGTCTGGTCCTCCTAGTTGGTCTAAGCCTACATCAGTCTTAATTTAGTGCAGTTCGAGATTTTTAGAGTTTAGCCGGATGGGATACGCCATTATTAAGCTCTTAAAAGCCAAGATATTGTACGAAGAACTGGTTATCCCGAGTCAGCCATCTTGAATTTGGCGGTCATGTCATGTGACCCAACAAATAGTGAGGATAGTATGTATTACGCGTAATGGATCGCATGTATTCCGTAAAATTCGTTTGTTTCTCGTAATGGATTATTTGTGTCACCTCACAGAGCTGAACTGAATGAGTCCGCATGTATATTAATGATTAAATGACTTTTTTATTTTGTTTCAGCCGATTCCAGCTACTCCAGAATCGACGTTTATGACAAAACCGACTACAGTCTCCTGACCAATGGGGACACGTCTGACGCCGCCTACACCTACTCCACATGCGCACTGGCGGCCAACTGGAGGGAGGCTACAATAGGGTCTGCTGGGAGACCTTACAGATACGAGTGGAGTGCTGGCATTAGTGTAAGTACAGCCATCTTGTTTTTTTAGGAGACAGTCAGGGTTTTTAAAAACACATGACTGTGGTTCAGTGTACCAGAATTTTTCATCTAGATGCAATTCTTCTGTTTCATCTTCTGTTTTCTATGACCGTACACAGGAACTTCAGTTTTAACCTTTTTTTATCATTTATCCAGCCCTTGCCAAAGTGGTATTTCTCCATGCATAATTTTTTTACCATATCATGCTACAGGGACAAACTGTCGGTTCAGGGTTGTTTGATCTTGTCTATGACCGTGTCTGGTACGACGTAGGTCTAGAGACCAGTGCTGTTCTGACCCTTCCAGTTGGAAGTGAGTTTTCATAAATTGATTTTTTTTTTCCGTGATTTAAGGATGCGACATGTCTTTAATCAGTCGTTGCTGACAGAATTTCTTCTGCTATGTGCAAGAGCTTTAATACAAATTTAACACCATTGTGTAGTTTGCGTCACTTTTTTAAAACTATTCTTGTTTCCTTAGCTTCACTGGAGGTTGGTGTGAGCTATGTGTTCTATGTGAGGGCCTGGTACACAGACAACATCTACAGAGAGTTTCAGTCCAACGATGTGAGAGCTGATCAAACTCCACCGAAGAGGTCAAGTTCAAGAAAGGTCAGTTTATCAACAAATCATACCTAACACTTATCTAGGAGCTTACAATGTAGCTTTATCACGTAAGGATACGTATTAATTGTGACAAAATGTGGAAGACGTCCAATTGCTTGTAGCCCTTTGCTGACTTACGTTTGGTTCTGCTGCAGATCAAAGACCTGACTTCCACGGATGAAGGACATGACGAGGAGTACATGGCCCAGACGACCAGCCTGGGCGCCAGCTGGGAATATGTGTTTCTCGATGCTATCAATGGTGGCAACGACTATCATATGGAGCGCTTTGAGTTGGCCCTGGGCACATATCCTGGAGGTAAGAGAGTGGAAATATATCTGACTAATTTAATGAAGATTCAGATAGAATCCTTAATTTCAAAGCGTCCCCGTCATATTGGAATACCCTCATTCCTCTTCAAACCAACCTACAGGGGAAGACGTGACGAGGTTCGCCGACAATGTGGTCGCAGGAACCGCCACGTCCCACACCTTCACGGGTCTGTCTCTACAGTCAGGAAAGACGTACTACACGTCCGTACGGGCGTACAACTATGCCGGACTCCACAGCACCTTCCACAGCGATGGTGTCATGGTAGACACTGTAGCGCCGACACCAGGAGTGGTGTTTGATGGTCAAGGTACAAAACACGTCCTTCTTTTCAAAAGTGCCTGGCACACTCGTGTTGCTAGTCCTACCAGGGGTATGATCACGAATATGACATCTTCTTATGCCCTGTACGTACTAGACGCCGGCCCTTTCGTACAGGCCCACTATAGGTCATAATAACTGTTTTACCTCCGGCCAGACGTCACTAGCCAATCACGTCATCGCCTACGTCAAGACGAGACGTGATTGGCTTGTAAATCCACGTCCACCTCCCAACAGCAAGAAGGGAAGTATCTGATTGGCTGAAGCATTGTCATTTCCAGAGAGGATCGAACACAGGACAAAAGGCTTATTTCAATATATACATTTCAGATGTCAGAGACATTGCGTACACGTCAAACCCTACTAATGTGGCAGCATCTTGGCATGGGTTCAACGACCTGGACTCAGGCATAGACAAACATTTCTGGTGCATCGGAGAAACCAACGGCCAATCGGAGTGCAACATCATGGGCTGGACAGACACTGGACTGATGCAAGAGGGAACTGTTACACTAGGAAGCAGCTTGACCAATGGTGAGAAACGGGATGAAAATCTTTTTGATTAATTTTTAGTGGGTTTACCGTTTCTGGCATGCATATGTGGCTAGGTGATGCATCTCAGTGTCATTTCGGGTCACGCCTAAGCACCAGCCCAGGCAGTTTAGTACGGGCGATTCAACGACAATTCAAGGCCTACCGCCTATGTCTGAAGGTACTAACATTTTCTTTTGTATCAGGACAACGTTACTACAACAAAGTGAAGGGTCAGGACGCTGCTGGGCACCAGTCACCAGTTGCAGTGTCTGATGGGTTCCTTGTGGACACCTCCCCGCCCATACCAGAGGCCAACCTACAGATCGGGGAAAACCTGCTCCAGAACCCATCATTTGAAGACACAGTAGCTGGTGGAGAGGGTTCGTGTTGGCATTGACAGTTTAACATAAGGACTCATAGAAGATAAGATAGAAAAATGATTCTAAGAGATTATGGAGATAGCTAATTCTAAAAGTGAATCTAATGATTGACATAGTAAGATGCTAATTATGCCAAACAGTAGCTTATTTGCATAATTGACGAAATTTGTAAAATTCATTGCTGTACATGAGAGCAATTTCAGACATGTGCCATTTATCACTGAGAAAGAGAGGAATATCGATAAAAATCAATTATGCAAATGACTCATTTGAAAAATTGATGAGAACATTATGTACTATATAATAAGGCCATGTTGATTTGATTATAAAGATGACATCCTGTGAGAACCTCAATGATGCGAATGTTTTAAAATTATGTTTGGTATTTCAAGATAGCGTAAGTGAATTTGATGATTGACATAGTGACATGCTAATCATACTAAACAAGAGCTAATGTGTATAAACACTGTGTTTTTAAAAATCTATCAAGTTGCTTGAGTAACTGTTTTATATCGTATTTGATACCTGGATGTCATCGACATTCAAACATGTGGCATATGCCACTGGAAAAGAGGGGACTATCGATAAATATCATTTCGGCAAATGAAGACCTAATTTGAATGATCGATGAGAAATTGGTATATAACGCCATATTGGTAAATGGTGGGAATATGATACCTGCATCAGTCGGTAATTTTGATATTACTCGGGGAAGGTATGAGGTCGTGGAACTCTATTTACATTTATAGTCGAGGGGATAATGTTTGCATAACAATTTGCATATACATGTACATGTAGCTTGATCCTACGATGTGGCCATGACGCCGGTTTACACTCTTCTGGTTCCTAAAGGTTGGGTACTGGAAGGTGACTCTGTGGTACAGCAGATCTCCTCCCTACCCACTGATGACTTCCAGACGAAGCATGGACGTTTTCATCTCCTTCTTCATGGAAGCATGTCTCAGACCTTCACCACTGTGGCAGGTAAATCATAACATGCATGCTAATTGGTTGTTTGGTTTGTTTGTTTCTTTCTTTCTTTATTTATTTGCTTGTTTGTTTGTCTGTTGGTTGGTTGGTTGGCTGGTTGGTTGGTTGGTTGGTTGGTTGGTTGGTTGGTTGGTTGGTTGGTTGGTTGGTTGGTTGGTTGACGGGATGGTTGGTTATAAAAGAAAATGAACCAATCGGCATGTCCAAATGATGATTCTTTAAAATTAACATGCCCAATAACATGCACAGTACAGTAAGTTGAACACTGATTTGCCAAGCTGGTAGTATCAATACACATTCACAGTAGAGGGTATCAGTGTAGATATTCTACATACATCGGTACCGTATCTCTATATGCTCAGATTCGTGTACATTCCTACAATTGGTTACATTTATCTAGGTAATGCTGCGTATATAGATATAGTTACATTTAGGTAATGATGGGATTATGATTTTTTTTTGCCAACAGATCAAGAATACAGGATCTCCTTTTTTGTTAACCATGACGCCACCACGGATGTTCCCCGTCTGACCCAAGAGGGTCTGCTGACAGCTCCAGGTCTTCATCGGGTCTTCAAACTGCGGAACAGACAGGTGTCAACCGCCGACACCACCTCTACAGAGCAGTGGGACACTTGGCAAAAACAGATCTTCTACTTCACTGCTGACGGCACTGGCTCAACTCTCACCGTCCAGTCTGTCGGGACGAAGGCAGGGATTTCTTTGGATAACTTTAAGGTAGGTAACCTTGGTTCACCGAATGTTTTGTGTTATCTATTCATACTCAGATGATGTGGCGCCGTGTGGCGTAATGGATAGAACATTCGACTGTCAAACAAGGGGACCGTAGTTCGATCCCGGGCCCCCCGACATGTCTGGACATGCGCCCCGACGTTCTGCACTTAACACGACTTTCCTCACTTCACTCAGGCATAAATGAGTACCTAACTCATGTAGGGTTAGGGACGTCTCTCGGATAGGACGTTAAATGGAGGTCCCGTGTTTGGGGAGAGCCACACCACCCGCACGTAAAAGAACCCACCACATCTTTCGAAAAAGAGTAGGGGCATGCCCCGGTGTGCGATGGTACCAAAACCTTATAGTCTAGTCGGTATATAGGCTACAAAATCTTCAGCGAGTTGAAGTTGGTAGCCTCTGGGCGCTTTACTCCAACAAAGGGGTGTTGCCCATTACCCGATGAAGATCAAGATCATACACTGCAGGTATCTATGAGGCTACTCAAGCATACAATTACAAGTGCCCCCCCCCCTCCCATTTATGATGCTACAAGTGACCTTCCCCACATATGGTCCCTTAAAGATTGCCGACAGAAGCGTAAAGAATCTTCGATGTAGCGATCACACGTCCACACGTCCAGATTTTATCGGTCCCGAGTGGTTTTCATTAGCAGTTTGACTTTTTTTCTAAAACATCGCGTTGTTTTAGGACACATGGTGAAGAATATTTTGTAACCATCTGGTTTTCTCAACTTCAGGTGGAACCAGTGACCTACACGACCACCACCTTCAACCCCACGGCCGCCTATGAAGGTTACATCGACCTGACTGCCCAGACCCTGTCAGACTGGGGGTCGGTGTCGGCCAAGTGGAGCATGGTGGATCCTGAGTCTCCTATTGTGGACTACTCCTGGGCCATCGGAACTACTAGAGGTAGTATACGCGTTTCATCGAACTATTCAAGCTTTGATGCAATGATCTTTTTTTAGTCGGGGCCGCACCGTTGCCGTCTTGGCTCATGAAAGTAAGATTTCCCTACCTCTTCGTTGCTTTTGGCCTTGAAAAGATGGCAAGGATGCACCTGATATCAAAATGTGCGTGTTGGCAAGAACATGTATGTTATTTGGCCATATCTAATCGTCTACTGTTTTTCAAGGTGGAACCCAGCTACAAGGCTTCGTACCACTTGGAGTCCAGGAGAGCGCTCAGAACAGCAACCTGTTCTTAAAACATGGTTCCTATGTCCATGTCACTGTCGTGGCCACCAATGCTGCAGGGTTGTCTGCAGGTGAGGCTTTAGTTTGTAATATTAAACAGAACAATATCATTTTCATCGTATTCGTTTATTGTGAAAATTGTGATCACATTACCAGAAAATAAAGTATTAAGTACATTTTTAAGAGCTCGGTCATATATATAAATTCGTCGTAATAAGTATCTACGAGAATAAGTTGAGGCCAATCTTGGGACAGTCGTACGTGGATGTGTGGGGCACCGAAAAGATGCCAACTCTTATCAACGTATTCCTGAAAATTCTATGACATATAATGTTGATAAAGTTTCTTTTCTCTTGAACGATTAGTCAATACAAACAAATACAAGACGTACAGACTAGACGTCGAAAATTTGGAGGTTAGTATTTCGCTACCTTTTATCAAGTCACTGTTTGGAGAATATTCTAGTAACTGTGATTATACGTGACTGATGAACCTCTTCAACGAAAACAAATACAAAAAACGACCCAAACATTTTGTCAGATCCGTATATTGTTTTCCCTTTCAGTGCTTTACTCTGAGCCAGCGCTGGTTGACTTGACTCCACCCGTCATAGGAACGGTTCTTGACGGGTCTGAGCAGGATTCAGTCGACCTGGAGTACCAGAACAGTGACGTCATCTGTGCCCGTTGGTCTGACGTTATGGATGACGAAAGTGGCATCAACTACTGCGAATGGGCTTTAGGTACATTACTACCAATTTGGACTAGGCTTAAGGACACGAAAAAATAGAATATCTTCATTTGTGATTTCGGTAGAGTCAACTTGGACGGCATAATTGGGAAATTTTTTTAAACCCACTCCATTCAATGGTAAGAAAGTTTAAAAAATGCAACATATGTAACTGAGATATAAAGGGACATTTATAGATAAACGTTATGCAAATGACGGCCTTATTTGCATAATGAGAAAATACTGTAATTCCATATTGGTAGATAACTGGAACTTCATACTTGTGGCATTTGGAAGTTATGTGACGGTGAACATGGTTGAATATAGATTATGCAATCAGCTACCCCAGTCAGCTACCATTTTTCTTTAGTCCCGCTTGGGTGGTCCTTGATACCATGTGTGACAGTATATTATATGAATCTTCTATTCAGCATGGCGTGATGATATGTTTGGATGACTTCTGTTGGTAGAGCTCAGATCAGCTCCTCTATTCTTAGCAAAATGGCTGCTACATTATGTAAGCAACATTACCACATTTGCCAACTCTGTGCGTTGGATAACAAAATTATTTGCACACAATCAAGTGTCTGTACCTACCTGACGTTTCGGTGACCATTTGTTACCTTTCTCGGGGCGAAATAATGACGCTAGGTGTCGCTGCTGCGGTGTGAAAAATGCGGTCCCAAACGTGACTCATCGTTTATATCCCCCTCCTTATCTTTAAAGACTGGGGATGCTTTTCTGACAGAAGGTCACCGAAATGTCGGCAAAGCAAAATACTTGTTGGATGTGTGCAAATAACTTTATTATCTGGTGACTTACCAACCTGATGAAACTATTCACGGATGTGTGCGCTGGACTGTATACTCAGGTACCTCCTCTCATCTGGCCAACCTGATGAGGTTCACCACCAGCTACATCCTGGAAGACGGGAAATCAGCCTGCATTGATTCATCGGGGTTCATCGCCCACGGAGCGAAGGTTTACGTCATCGTACGCTGTCACAACCACGCCGGACAGGTCAGTGATGGAAACATATATCTGATGTTAATCTCTGTACAAGTAAGATGCATCATAATCAACCCTCACCGGGATGGACTCTTTCTCTTTTTGATAAGTGTGGTGGGATCAGCTAATGCGCATGAGGAGTGTTTCTCCTTAAACGTCCTATCTGAGAGGGTGTCCCTAACCGAAGCTAGGTACTCATTTTACGTGGGATAGTGTCGAGTGAGGAAATAAGTGTAATGTGAATGTGCGTTTCCCTTGAAAATCACATCGTTGTGGCCTGCTGGGATTCGAACCCAGAACATTTAGATTCCTAAGTCAAGAACCCAACCATAAGACCACCTTGCCACCTCTCTATTCCACAGTCCGCCACAGCCAGCTCAGACGGAGTCGTCCTGACCTCTGTGCCCCCCAGTATTGAGCACGCCTATGTGACGGTTGTGATCGAGCCCGTGACTCAGTACGCGCCCAGGAACCACTACCAGTACTCCCCGGACAAACTGCACATCGCATGGGGAGGGTTTGAGGACCCGTCTGGTATCTCTTACTACGAGGTAAAGTTCTCCTTCATATACTTACTTTTACAGGGGGCGAACCGTAACCTAAAGATAAATACCATTCGACCAATGATAAGTGTTCTAGTTAGCTTCATCATTGCCCGGAGTAATACATGTTTTCCCTGTCTTCCCACTTTCACACATGACGTTTCATTTATCGAAGCAGATTGGTACCCGTTTTGGTAAATACAGTCCGCGTAATACTGACATCGGCAATGCTATTAGATAGTCAAATGAGAATGGGAACTTTTAGTTGGTAGGCTAAGGATTGCAGAATTGACATATGATGTGCTGTTTTGTGAGTCACAACACAGGTAATGTGAACTGCTATATAATCACCATAAATCTTCAATGATTTCTGTAGTACATGGTTGAGGGTCCGGACTTCATCTCGGCTTGGAATGAGGTATCCTGGACAGGAGAGCATACGGCAACCCTGACGGACCTGCAGCTCGTTCCCGGGGCCACCTACATCGTCAGTGTTCGGTCTGTCAACTTCCTAGGGATGCAGAGTGACTCTGTCTCCACGGAGGTCAACATCGCCGTTCAGGGGAGGCCCTCCGTCAACCGTAGGTTTATCATATCGCATAAAATCCTATCGTAATGATATATAATGATGTTGATATACTCTGGCCATAAAATTCAATGTTTGCCGAGACGACATAATACAACAAGAGCCGAAGAGGTACCGACGTTTCTCGAATATGGTCTGCTACAGCTACAGTATTTCTATATTTAATCTTCTGATATGACAAACATCGTAATCATAGCTTAATCTGCAGTACCAACCTCAAACACTACAACCGTAACAAACATACACACTTCAATATGGAAGCGTATGTTCAAGTTTGTTTGGCCAAACAGACAATCGTTCGATATGTTTTACCAGCGGATTCCACCTCTTCAACGTTACCTTTAATTTCTTACATTTAAGTAGTCGATAGCGCTAAGAATTTCCCTGAACAAACTGTGTGAATAAATACTAGCTGTATGATGGACTCCTTTTACCTAGTTTTACAAAAACCTCCAATGAATATTAACCTTGTTCAGGTGGACTGAAGTTGTCTTGGGAAGAGCAAGGCAAGATGCTGATCAACTGGGAAGGTGTTTTCGGCTCTTCTAATGCTGGTAAGTGATGTCCCCTGGCAAAAAATTAATTTCACTATTTCATTTTTTCCAGACTTGCACATTGTTGATGTACTGCCGTGACAAATTTTTCATTTACGTCGTTTTGCCGATACAACACTGTAGTCAACGTGTATGTGGCCACAACGTTCTCAACGTTATACTGAAGATCTTTATTGACACAACAAAAGCACAGCGACTTTTTCATAAGGTCTACTACATACATACATACAAACGAATAAGTGCATAAAAAATGAGTTTGATTACACACAATCATATGGGATAGAGCAACATATCGAAATATCACGTCATATACTTAAACATTGCTTGTTCTAATGTCCAAACATTCTTTGATGTATATACCTATCTGTACACAGCAGCCCAAGTTATCACCTCCTAGTATACTATGTAATTTAAGCTACATCAACTTTGATGGTTTGTAGAGTTTATACTGCAAATGATTAAACACGTCAGGTTGACTAGGACTAGAACCGGTTATCAGCTGATGTTTTCTAGAATGCTGTGATGAACGTTTATTTCTTTTTGCAGATTTTTACTACGAGGTGTCACTGGGTCTGGTGGAAGGCGGCAGTAAGGCTGGTCTTTGGTACGAGACAAGACAGACCAACATGACTGTCTCCAGTCTGGATCAGACAAAGGTAAGCTGCATCTAGATCTGCATATCAATTATTGCTGGCTAAAAGCCATATCAATGAAACACAGGAGAGATACATGTATCTGTTTAGATTAAATCTGTATCGGTCATTACAGAAGACGTTAAAAGTTGACCATGTTTGAAAAGCAAGGAAACTTGCAAAACATATTTCGAGGATTTGTTCACTGTATGACTCTATTGTTATTTGTTTTACTCGTATAATGTCTGTATCTTTTAAAGAAAAGAGCCATTGAAGATATGTTATTGCTGTTTCAGGAGTACCACATCACTGTTAATGCCATCACTAACGCAGGCATGTACATCACTGTGGTGGGCCGTCTGAAAGGATAATACCTTACACACCAGAAAAGTCTTAAGTAATACTGATGAGATACGCAGGTAGGCTTGAAGAAGACAAACATTAGACAGAGTGTGCTGTGTTTTGTTGACATTGTGTGTCAGTTTTTATTTTGCTCAAAGTGACAGAATAGCGTATACTTTTTTTTGCTGTACCTTAGAATATAGCTTCATCATTAACCTCATTAACATATCTATTCAGAGTTTTGGTATAAAATCTGGTTTCCCAGTCCTATACTTAGTCACTGATGAAAGACAGCGGATGCTGTCTGAAACGTCTGACTGTTTCAAAATGTTTATCCAGTTGCTTGAGTAACTTTTTTTGGCTTACAGCTTCAGTGCGTGTACGTGTGTAAGTTGAATGGACGTTCATAAGTGCCATGTACAAGACGTTTATGATACTTATACTTCACGCTAGATACCCTTGCATATTGTCTTCAATTGTCTGTCCGTTATTAGTTTGTGTGCAAACCTTTACGATCCTTTACGGTCTTTGTCATGGAGGAAACACATTGATCCACTTATCTCCAAACAATTCCGTGTCGCTCTGTGTAGTGCCACCTTTCTGTTGTATTTGTATGAGACAATAAAGTGTGGTGTGTGCATTTATCTACTGCTCCGGATTTTCATTTTTACTTCAGATGCTATTACCAGTGTACCTTACCATGGATGAACGTTTCTAAATTATATATTTTTAATGGTTTTCCTTATTCGTCACTTTATCACTCTATCAGGCAACTAACAAAACGTTCATACTGCATTTTTGCATTAACCAACGTACATTGAATAAAACAGCAGTAAAGCAAACCACAGATGGGGTATTCAAGTAAGATACAGTAATACAAGTAACACACATAGCTTTAATGACCTTAACACTAGCAAATTTGATGATCTTTCTTTCATATTACATAGAACATCTGATATTCTAGTCAAAAGCTAGTAAAAAAAGAAAGGTCAGAAACTTACAACCTGTCCTTTGCCATACGTATAACATTTGAACATCACAGTAATCGAAAACTAAATCATTACATTACGCTGCTCAGCTCAGTCCCACATGCTGAGCCCCTCCTCCTGTGCCCAGGTCCACGCGGGAGCCTGGCAATTTGAGCATCGATCCGAGCGATTGGATTAAGACCTACAAGAAAATATGACTAAAAAAGTGTATCAAAGCACCGCATAACATGCACCGATTACGCTCTATATTGAATTAACATACATGTATATGGTAATTCTGGGTATAGCAAAAGACGTGGGAAATAATGAGAAAGAAGACTGGAACTTAAGAAGAAATTTATCTGTAAAATCTTTGGTGAGCTTCATAATGAAGACAGATTTAATCCACAAGCAGTTCCCCCGTGGCAAAAGTCATAATTGCGGACCAAAAAAAGAACGAACATCTGACAAAATAGAAAGACCGACAAAAACACCTTAAAAAGAACGTCAAAAACAAGCCGAAGCCTAACCTCTAGTAAGAGAGCAGGCCAAGACAGTGTCCATGGGCCCTCAGTGGTCTAAGAACACTATCTTGGCCGGCATTTGCGATTTATTTCCCACCAGAACCTCTACTTGAAGATTAGAAAAATTGTCACACTCACAGTAAACCTGTCACTCACACAGTAAGCTTGTTAATTGTGTAATTTTTGATAGAGGGAAATCTATAGAGATTTCAGTTGTTAAACTACAATTAGCATCGAGTAATGATAGCACTTGTCAACTGTATTCACACAACGCCTGTGTGAAAATTAGTAACTACTGGTAAATTCTCACATTTCGTAAGTTCTGTGGCGTTTAGTGCCAACAACCATGCGCCTGTCTAGCATGAAAGTTCATCCGAGTTGGTAAAGTACATAATGAGAAATAAACTGTTCTCCAACTAAAAAAATTTTCATGAAATTCCGGTGAGTGAATTTTTTTTTTATAGTTGGAGAACAGTTTATTTCTCATTACTGGCCTGATTGCATATGGTTAAACCATGGTAAAATGCTTACGACGTTTCTGTTCTCATAACTAATTGGTGGCGTAATGAAATATGAAATAAAATGGATAACACGTTACATCTTGTAAGATACATGAATTATTGAAATACACATATATTAAGTACTACTATCAGTCAGTCGATACAGACTACACATTAGTATCAAATCACTAAATCTAATAAGTCACACCCATGGCATGGGAATAGAATGGCTTTTTTGACGCAGCTGCAGAGAGGTCACAAAGAGCCTAGAACCGGTCTAGACCAGATTAGCACATCAGACTATTATACTGCTGCAGTATGTGTACATTAACAAGTCCCCCTATTGTGTAATGAAGCAGAGTTGAATCTGTAATTTCCAACACAAATTGGACACATTTTCGGCTGTCCAACTCCAGTCTTTGTCAATGAAGGAGCAATCCACCGCTTCTGTGACGTCACGTTTTGCAGATAGAACACGTGACTCCGTGAACAGTGAATCGTAGATAAGCAGAAAGTTTATGGCGCCCCAATCTTGTTTTTCAATCTGTTATGTTTACCCAGGGTAGCCTTGCTCAGTGATTAACACAGCTTTACAGAGGGACCCTACGTTACATGAAATAATGTACGTACAGTGATAATGCAAACAGAAAATCAAAATACAAAAATAATGATCATGATCAGAATGAAAAATAATGACAGTAATGATAACAAAAGTAAATAAATGATAACAAGAATGATGCAAATCCAAATCATAATCTATGTAAAGGAATGCCCTCTAGCGACACCGATAAACTTTCAATTCAAGCTAAATATTTTATTTTGCCGTAAGGCCACACCGATTCGATTAAATGGATGACATCCTCTGGGCACATCAAAATTAATGCGAGGGTGTGAAAAAAACGTTGAGCCCAAAACAGTTGCCTTCATTTTGAAATATAAGTGACCAAGAAGGTTTTACAACTGACCGAGCTTATAGAACGTGGTGTTACTCTCCAAGCAGAGGAGTAGGTCCGGCAGGTTTTTGACGTGTTTTTTGTCGGGCTTTCTACTTTGTCATGTTTTTTTTTGTCTAGCCAACCTAAAAAAAAAAAACATGCCAAAGTAGAAAGCCCGACAAAAACGCCTAATAACACGTCAAAAACCTGCCGGACCCACTCCTCTCCTTGGAGAGTACGTGGTGTACCACACAATTCTTTATTTTCTTCTTTCAAATGTAAAAGAACGAAGATGAAGAATAAAGAAAACCCCCTTCAGAACCTCCCTACCCGGAATTCTGCCACCAAACAGGTTATGGCCACCCCACCTAATTCCAACAGAACAGGGAATAATGTAAAACGGATGTTGGGCTTTGTCTTTAGATTGTGTACCTCCCTCCGAGACCCTCTTGCGTGGGTTTGTAGTTCGTGGCTTGCTGTTTGGGGGTGAGTACACTGAGTGAAACAGCCAAGAGAGAAAGTGGGGCAGCTGTTGCAGACAACGTGCGGAGTTAGTGGTGCGTTATTCCGCGTTACAGTCGCCCTCCCCTGTCATTTGCAGGTAAGATGAAGGTATTTCTTAGTAGCGTCAGGTTGGATAGATAGTACAGTCATGTCATTCTGAACCAGATTGGTCTCAAAACTCATGGTGGGGTGACAAATGTGATCGTCACGTATTCACGTACCGTTTTCGCCGGAAAATCACGTCTCTCCTGCCAACATTGTGTAGTCTGGCTGCCTTGGAACAAAACAAAACACTTCATGAACAGTTTTCAAAGTTCCACACACGATCATGAGTACAAACAATTTTGGAACTAAAGCTAGATACCAGAAATTTATGGGAGGAAGAGAAGAACACGGATTGTCGATTTGGAAAACATGATGTGAGTGTGAGTACCAAACCCGTCTCGCTGGTTGAGTATTTTCAAGGTGGCCTAGATTTCATGGATCTCATGCGATGATTATTCTCTGGCCTCCAGGCACGACAACATGGCATCAGACCCCCTCGCGGGGCCATCTGGGGGTAACAAAGAAGAAGAAGACCAACTAAGTGGTGACGTCATGGATTGGATGTCCTCCCACCAACTTCTTATCCTCTCAGCTGTAGGGACAGGTAAGGCTCCTGGGAGATCTAGATAATAATTTGTAAGCATGTTAAACTTGTTTTACCTCCGTCACGAAGCAGGAGGTCACAGTTATACTACACGTCTGACGACTGTCGGGCAAGCCCACTCGTAGTTTCGGGTGCGCATGTGCAGTGTCAAAGGTGACAGGCTTGTAAACAGTTCTCGTCTCGACATTGTCTTGATTTGCATAACAACGTCCAGGCGGGTTTTGTTTACGTCTCAGGAGCCTTCACCTTTGACACTGCACATGCGTACTCGAATCTAATAGTGGGCTTATTTCCCAAAGTGAGGTGGGTGGGGGCAGCTAGTGTAGGGAAAAGTTAGTCAGTTGTGAATGAAATGTTGTGATTTAATTACATGGTTCAGGTCTTGAGTAGAGTCGGTTGGGTAATGCATTGAATTTGATGACTCTAAATAAGCTGTCAGTGACATATCTACAGACTGTCAATAAAAAGAATGTGGTATCTATAAAGAGACTTTTCGATGATATTGCATGTTCCTCTTTTTACTATTCACCACCAGAGATGTGTAAATATTTCCAGGTGGAATTTAATTATCGTGACATTCCTAGCGCAGGTAACTTCTTACATGCAAACCATGTAAATTATTAACCCACAAATCCTGTTATTTCGTCAATAGATATTGTCAGATACAGGTTAGGCATTAACATGATTTATGAGGAAATGCTGCTTGTGGTGGACTGTCGTTTTTTTCTGACGTAATACAGGAGTGGCCTTTTATGCTGCCCGGAAGTACTTTGGCGGGGGCGTGTGTTACAGCAAGGCAAGGCTGGACGGGAAGACAGCCATCGTCACAGGCTCAAATACTGGACTGGGCAAGGAGACAGCACGGGATCTGGCCAGGAGAGGTACTGTAAACATTGAAATGTTCGCGGTGGTTTTATTCTAGCGTGTGTTTTTTCCTGATGACCTCTCCACAGCGAGATCATGACACTGCGAATATGGTTTTCCAATGTATTACTACTGCAGCTAGCACAGAATCGTTTCAGTCATGAACTTTAAACACAGCGAAAATATTCTTACCCATTCTACATGTAGTTTATATCGCGAAATCAAGTCATCGTGAAAATGATTGAATTTACTAGTACATTGTACTTGGTGTCATCTCTCTTTGACGTCATATATTTACACCTGGCCTTTGTGCTATTGTTGGTCTTATCAAGGAGGTTCCTTGGTCTTATTTGTATCTTTAAAAAAAATGAAGAAAGGTATTGTTTTCTGGCTTTTTGGTTCACTGTCTGACGGGCAAGAAATTAAGAAAATAACGCTCTCCACCATTTTAGGTGCCCGGGTGATCCTTGCCTGTAGAGATGTGACCAAAGCTGAGGCTGCTGCGGAGGACATACGTAATACTACCGGAAACGGAAATGTCGTAGTGCTGAAGTTAGATCTGTCATCTCTGGCCTCTGTCCGTGAGTTTGCTGCCGGAATCAATGAGAGGGAAGACCGACTGGACATTCTCATCAACAATGCAGGTAGTCTGTCGTTTTCACATACTGTAAATCTTAAAATATTCTCCAAATGTTTCTACCGTATGTATGTATTTTGGTGCTACTAGTATTGCTCGAACGCGAACTGCGAAAACCTCCTGTCCACTCCTGCCGCGAAGTCAGATCACCGAAAAAATGAACAAATTTACAGTAGATAGGCACACTTTCAACTGTGACATTTGTGAAAAGTATTTCCCTTTTATCAGCTTTACCTTGACCCCAATAATGCGGCGTACCACGCCATACGTTGGATTACAAGTTGTTACGTAACAAACAAATAAGAAAACCAGATAATTGAATCGAAAAGGATAGACACTGGTTTGAATGTGCGGATTGAGGTGCAGTGTGAAAGTATAGCCGTAATATGAAAACTAGAATTTCGAATGTCGAACTAGTAGCTATTCTGGTTCAACATGCACACTACTTCAAAATTCTAAACACCTTACAGGAATCATGATGTGCCCACAATGGAAGACGAAGGACGGTTTTGAGATGCAGTTCGGCACGAACCACCTGGGTCACTTCCTCCTCACCAACCTGCTGCTGGACCTGCTGAAGAAGTCCGGGCCGGGAAGCCGCGTCGTGACTGTATCATCCACGGGACATCGGTGGGGGGAGATTCATTTCGACGACATCAACTTGGAAAATGGGTACGAACCCATGAAGGCGTATGGTCAGAGCAAACTGGCCAACATCCTCTTCATCCGTGAACTAGCAAAGAGACTGGAAGGTAAACAGAACATTTAGTCGTCATTTTACGGTCGGTTCATTCTCAACAGGTGTAATAACACATGGTGGAGGTATACACGAGTGGTTTATCTTGTGCGAATATGCATTTCAATGAGATCTGTTTTACACATGTAGTGTCACTACTAGTGATAGGTACCATCTGTACTCCACTTTGTCTTTGGGTCATGGCACGTTTTACGGATAGTTGGGAGTTTCAAGTAAATCTAACGATACGTAGGCATTGTTACTAGTGAATGGATCTTAAACTCTGACCTAGACCCTAATACTCATGACTGCGCATGTGCACTCGGAACTTTAATCAGCTGAGATGGCTTCTTGTTGATGGCGGTACAACCTTACACTTCAATATGTATAAATGTACGATTGAACGTAGCAGCGTATTTATCTATGTAATCTCAATATTAGGAACAGGAGTGACGTGTTATGCCGTCCACCCGGGCGGCGTGCGATCGGACCTGTCCCGGTACATGCCTGAAGCCCATGGACGCTGGCTGGCCCTGGTGCAGCCCATAGTCCAACTAGCCATGTACGTCATCGGGAAAAGTCCCGAGCAGGGTGCACAGACCTCCCTCCACTGTGCACTTCAGGAGGGCCTGGAGTCCAAGTCTGGTCTGTACTTCAGGTGGGAAGGTCATTTTATGTATGGCGATAGTTTCCAACTACTACGTAGTTTTAGAATGGTGTGTGATAATATCTTACTGGTCTTTAGCTTACCTGGCTACTAGTACTGTTTCTGTCTCTGCAGTGACTGTGCGCCAATAGACCCGAGTCCAGCAGGCCAGGACGACGAGGTGGCCAAGAGGCTGTGGGAGGTCAGCGAGGAGATGGTGGGACTCAAACAGTGATGACCACACGACCACAGTGATGACAGCACTAGGTCATCTCACAGTCCCGAGTGCGCTTGAGCTGCCGTGTTGCATTATGGTCAAAGTTGAAGATCCATTTGTTCGTCAACAATGTTGTAACGTTTTGCTGCCAATTATAGAAGGCTACACACATTTTAGTAGACTTCGTCACTGTTTAAGCCTTCCGTCTTGTTGCAAAACAGAACGTCTGGATAAATAAGAATTGTTCACTAGTGCAGCCGGAATCTTAAACTTCGAACTAGATCAAAATGCACCACGGTTGCACATGCGCACTCGGAACGATAAGATGGCTCCTGACCACATTGGAGCGTTTGATTGCACCTGAAAAAGGATGGGTACAAGCCTAGATGTGGAAATGGTCATGATTTTATTTTCAGACTGAAAGGAAGGTTAATGTTAGATGGAGAGATAAGAATTATTTCAAAAAGAGGTGAGACATAACTGTTCCTTGCATGTTATCCACTTTCCATGACATTTGGCTAAACTCCCATGCGACAAGTACGTGTACTTACTAAGTTAATGTTAGTGAGGACGTAATCTTTCAACAAGACAGGAAACAATCGCACAAACAGCAGTTTCTTAAGGCACTTTAATAAGGAAACTTACTGGAAATACTTACTCTGCACATCATCGATATCTGGCCAGCTGATGAGAAATATGCCGCAGGCGATCACGCACAAAAAAGGCTGCACTTTTTACTTCATTGCTGACACGATACTACAATTAAAAAATGACACCTTCACCTGCAGACAATGCGTGTTGATTCTTAAAGTAACCAGGAGTGTTCCCTAAGAAGGTTTGATTGTAATTACTCCATGTTGTTGATAGATAAAGGTCACACTAGTTCGTCCGCGCGGTCGTTAACCTCTGACCTATCGATCAGGGATTCGTTTTACCGTACCGTCACACGAACAACATGGCGGAGAGCGGTGGTGAAATGGAAACGCTACAATCGCGGCTCGTCTTATTTTCAGGGATTCTTGCAGGAGGTAAGGTGGTTATTGTTTAAACTTTAAAAGGGTGGTATGTGATGTTATCATACTTCCCCTGCCCCTCGCTGTCACTTTAACCCAACTTTTCCACACCCCTTCAATGCAATTGTAATCAGCGACCACACCCAGGAGGCTACAAAATATAAATTCCTTGATCACACATATCGCTACTAGGGTCTGTGTGCCCTTTCCCTTAAAGACCTTATGAATAATTCCACCGTATTTGTTAGATAACTGCCCTAGTTGTCTTCTTTGTCGTCGGGTTAGCTGAGGTTGTTACCGTACAAATCCTTACAGTGCACGGTCTTCAGGAAGGAAAAGTAGGTCAGAATTTAGCTGACTCATTCCTAGAGTACAAACGAACAGAGGAATAAAAACCATGATGTAAGTGGTAGAAAGTTTTATATGCGTGACATGCATGTTACTTCTACCAGTCATAGTTCTGAATAAGGGGCATATTTTGTCTAATTTGAAATAATTTTGATTAAAAGCACAGAAAGTTTCTGAACAGAATAGCAAGCATATTTTGTAAGCCAAGAAAAAAAAAGAACTTCATATTTCATTGTTACATGGATCCCGGAGTGGAATACTTCATATAAAAACGGACAGGTCTTGAACATTATAGATAACTCGGCACCGGCAGTTAGAATTATTCTAGTCGTGTCATTGCCTCTTGCCCAAGATACTGGTGTGTTACGCCGAAAGGTGGCTATGCCGGTTGTTCACCAATGCAAATAAAGACAGCAAACATCTGACTGGGAAGATTATAAACAAAGCATTCATCAAAGCTACAGGTCAGTGGTTTTGAATGGGTCGAATGGTCCAACAAACCATTAACAGATGGGGGTACTTTACATTGATTTATTGTACAATAGTGGCTGGAGTGGTGCTTGTCAGGAAGTTCTGCGGCGGAGGTGTGTGCCGCAGTAACGCACGACTGGACGGGAAAACTGTCGTCATCACCGGGGCGAACACGGGTATCGGCAAGGAGACGGCACGGGACATCGCCAAGAGAGGTACGATGCTTACAGTATCCGAAATAGTACGAAATGAATGTCAGAAAATAGGTAGATCTGCTAGTCACACTCACACCTGTAAAAGAGAAGTCGTTTCTAGAGTCCTTTATCAATATACCTTTATATATATTTAGGCCACGCCAATTTAGTTTGTTGCTTCTCGGAATAGCCTGTCCTGTTTTTCCCATTTTGAACAAAAAAAATGGGTCACTATTCCCATTCACAAATTTTAACTCCCAATTTTACTATTTGTTCAGTTGTAAAACTCAATAGCCACCAAAATAGATTATAAAGGCCTGTACATACCTATAACGTGTGGTCACATTGATCAAAGTTATAATTTTCATTTACAAATATTTCTATCTCTCAATATCAATCCATATATTACATGGCAAAGGGTACTTTTGTTACTGAAAGCATAGTACTATACATGTAGATCGAAGAAAGGGGTGCATTGCATAAAATGACCCATACTGAAACTTCGATAATCCTCTTATCCTTTATGTCATCTTACCCCAGACTATTTGCAAAAACATTTTTTCGCCTATCGCTCCAATTTTTTCTGAAAAAAGTCCGAGAAGCAACAAATTAAATTGGTGTGGCCTTAGAGTCATAGACCGAAATCACACATACACAGCCCACCTTTTTTTTTTACAACTTGCAGTAGATAAAAAGTTACAATTGCACTGGGTTTGGTATGATGCAGACAAACTCCAAGTTGATACATGATTCGTCAGACAATCATATTTGTTGTCGTCTGTTCTAAAAGGTGCCCGAGTGATCCTCGCCTGTAGGGACCTGACCAAAGCTGAGGCTGCTGCTGCAGAGATTCGCCATGACACCGGAAACGGAAATGTCGTCATAGAGAAGCTGGACCTAGCCTCTCTGAAGTCTGTCCGAGAGTTCGCGCTCAAAGTCAACGCCAAGGAATCTCGACTGGACATTCTCATCAACAATGCTGGTTAGTATCTGGCAGTTTGTTCAAGTTGATACTGTACTTCCACAGCTGTGTGGCCCAAGGGCTATAGAAACGGAGATGGGCACTGCTCTATACTACGTGTATGGTGTGGGAAGGAAAACTATCTAGTTGATCACTCAAGCTATCATTTTCATCAAGTAACGTTAGTACTGACCGCAGCTCACGACGGTACGCTTAACTTTGTTTGTATGGCGGGAGTCCCATGCAAGTCACTTCAGTCAGAAGTCAGAGTACGTACTGTCTTGTAGACATATCTCCAGTCCCGAGATTTGAACCTATTTTTATAGAACACAAAAGAACAGGATTTTCGACCGTGTCCATCGATATCGATCTTCATCAGGAGTTTGACCCTCTTTCCTGTCGCGCACTTATCTTCGGGAGTTGTGACGTTAGGTCAAAGGTGCTCGGAAGTCGATACCTGCCGCCATCCCGGTTCAACGTGGGTTGATGGGCCCTCATGTAAATTTCCTCATAAAGTTATTCTAATTATATCTAACCCAGTATCATATTGACCATCCTTTTTGTCCAATCCTTGCCGACAGGAATCATGTCCTGTCCGCAATGGAAGACAAAAGACGATTTTGAGATGCAGTTCGGCACGAACCACCTGGGTCACTTTCTCCTCACCAACCTGCTGCTGGACAAACTCAAGAAGTCAGCGCCAAGTCGGGTCGTTAACGTCTCCTCCAATGCTCACCAGCAGGGGACAATCAACTTTGATGACATCAGCTTGGAGAAGACGTACAGTCCATGGAGTGCCTATGGACGGAGCAAGCTGGCCAACATACTGTTTACAAGAGAGCTGGATCGAAAGTTGAAAGGTGAAAATATTGGGCAGAGACAGAGAAAACAGTAATATAGAGCTTTTTCAAAACTTTCCATATCAATAAACTAGGGCCGCCATTCTGGTGCCCCTATATGCATTTCTTGGGATGGTAGCTCAGGCGTTCACATGTAGCATTTTGGTGTTTCGTCGGCAACTTTCATCTGGGGTCTAAGACATTTAATAGTCGTTATCTGAGAGGTCAGAAGATCTTTTGATGTCCGAAAACGCGTCAGCTACAATTCACTGAAATGCAAATAGGGACGCCAACATGGCGGCGGACACAGCGATGACGTCACGTAAAAACTTTCTCTACGTTTTCTTTGCTTTAACAGGGACGGGAGTGACGGCCTACAGTCTACACCCAGGCGTCATCAGCACCGAACTGTCGCGCCACATGGATGCGGCCTTTGGTTTGGGGTTCACCCTGTTCCGGCCTGTCCTCTGGGTTTCTTTGCTCCTGTTTGGGAAGAGAGTCCAACAGGGCGCCCAAACCACCATCCACTGTGCGGTGTCGGAGGGCCTGGAAGAGTTTTCCGGAGAATACTTTTCGTGAGTGCAAATGCCCCATGCAGTCTTTTTTTTCATCTTGTCGAGTGATATGGGATTTCATAAGTAGAATAAATTACAACAATTGATTTTCTATGTCTGCAGGGACTGCACTCCGAAAGAGCCAACCAAGGAGGCCCAGGATGACGACACTGCTAGGAGACTCTGGGAGCTTAGCGAAGAAATGGTCGGACTGAAGTGAACATGCAACATCTCCTGCTCACAGCACAACTTACTTGTACAATGATGACTTAAATAGAGGCATCAAGCATTGAAATTCCACTCATATCTCTGATTCTTCTTGAAGAGCCATAATCTGATATAGATTTCGATCCATAGTGAAGATAAATGATCATAAGTGAGTTCTCAATATCATCTATATACCATATCCTTATATATATACCATATCCTTATGTGTATATATATACTATATCCTTGTTTTACTCTTTTCGATCCAATCCTTTTTGGTCCCCTCTAGCCTATAACTAATAATACGCAAACATAGATGGTGATATTACATATATTTTACATAGGGGCCCTCTGCATACGCAAAACCTTATCACTAAAACACTGTTCTATGAAGTAAACTGTACATTTGATTAGCCGTATATAAGCTATAAGCAATCTTTCCTTTGATTTTTTAGCATTCTTACTTGTAATAAAACCTCATATTATGATACATGTAACTTTTTGAGTCATCAACAAGTTCAAACCACAAGTTTTCACGCCGGACTCCTAGCTGGGTGCAATATGTACATGGAACAGAAAGAGACAGTACAAAGACAATAATCATACTATGATAATATCTGAAAATTCATTTGCCATCAGCTTTTTGTTGCTTTGCTCTTTTTGACTCCGTGCATCAGCATGAATTCACTATAAATTGCCTTTGAACACTTGTATATCATGCACACGATAAAAAAGACAGTATGTAATCTAAATGTAACGTTACAGATATGCAGAATATACGTTGCAAAATGACGATCATGACCTACATATCCGAAATTTATAGCCGTCTTACTAGTGCCCCGTTGCCGCGAATACCGACTTCTCGCTGGTGCGGTAAGCAATGTTGACCGCATGGACGTTGACCTCCGGGACCGGGTAACCTGCACCGTTCTGTTCAGCATCGTTACTCAATCTAGCATAAACATTCAAGATGGCGGCGAGTCCTGGTGGTGTGGTGGAAACTCTGCAGGCGTGCCCTGCTGTAGTTATCGGAGTAGTTCTGGGAGGTAGGACTACATTTATGAAATAACTCATAATATATTTATGGAATTAAATTAATGGAATTTGTTCTTTTTGTTCCATTCACCTTTTAAAGCTAACATGCGAAGCACATATGGTCCGGGTATTGTGTCGTAGCATGGGGGCCCCTGCAAGGTTTTCGCTGTTGTTCGATATTCTAACTTGGCTAACATTTGAGTGAGCTTTCAACTATCTTTAAAGCTAACTGCAAAACGTGAAATGTTTTAATAACGTAAGTTTTGAACATTCCTGACGGCCGAACTCTGCATACTCCGAGTCTCCGACACTATGATGGAAAATTCCGTTACGCCAGGTAACATTGTGCTACTGTATACGAGTTGCTGAGTCATTGTTTTCTTGTGGGACCAGGTGTTTTTTTCGTGCGGAAATACCGCAAAACTAATCTCCAAGCAGAAGTAGAAACGTTACGATTTTGCCTTATACATCTGCTTGGCCGGATCATATAAAACCACATCAAGTTTTCCTGAGTCCATGATATACCTGCTGCATGTATTATACCGTGCTCATAACACCGAAACATTGCCGAGCAGTCTACAAAGGTAAAAGAAAACAAAACATGATCCGAATACTCCTGGACCAGTTACTCTAATACGCAAATTCGGGTGAAAGGCAATTCCAGCTAGTTGTCCTACATTTACTTGGTTTACTAGGTAATTACCTGTAATAGATAAAAGCAGTCGTTTTAAAGTCACCAAAAAGTTAGAAAATCAGAAGGAAAAATATTGGGATCCGAGTGTATTCCCGACGTGAATTTGCAATTGAACACTAACACAAATGAGGCTCCTAATTTTTTCGTTGTAACTTCATCCAAACCTAGCAAGTAAATTAGAAACTTAAACAAAATATATTTTGTGAGCTCGAGGAAGACTTGGCTGCCTTTTGTTTTGTTTTGTGTTGTTCGATTTTCAATCGATTTTGTGTATACGATGATATAAATGAGTGACGAATCAAACAGACCTATATCACATACATGATAAGTTGTAACAGGATCTAACAGATTGCAACTGATCCATTCTCCATCAATCTACTGTGTAGTGGCCGGAGTGGTGCTTATCAGGAAGTTCTGCGGCGGAGGTGTGTGCCGCAGTAACGCACGACTGGACGGGAAAACAGTCGTCATCACCGGGGCGAACACGGGCATCGGCAAGGAGACGGCACGGGACATCGCCAAGAGAGGTACGCTGTACACATTATCCTAAATAGTACATCCAATAGTAGCTGCACTAATAGCTCCATGGAGCTGGCTCCATGGAGCTAGCTCCATGGAGCAGATTAGTGCAGCCTTGCGGCAAAGTTTTTCTACCTCCATGGAGCTGGCTGGCTCTATGCACTTTCAATGCAAAATCATGGTTAACGTCACCCCTAAGAAAAGTGTAATAAGATTGGCAATGAAAAAGCATTGCCATGGCGACGGTGTAAGGTTTGCTATTGATAAATGTTGGTGGCGTGGTTTGATACTATACGTGTGCACTTTAAATGATAGATTAGATTGTCGAACATCCTGTGACATGGACTTGGTATGGTCGTGATAATTGAGTGGTAGATTTTTATCTCTGACACTTTGTTTTTCCATGATGCTGGACTCTGTATCAGTTACATGTGTTGGGCCTTTTGGGTCTGTTTTCGACAATGACGAGATTTACAGTGAGTATACATCAACGGGGGGTGCCCTAACATGTCACGTTTTTTTTACGCACTCGAACTCACGGCGCTCCATTGCTGGTTGCCAGAGAATGGTCATGTTTTAATGAATGTATTTTGAACACGTTCATCTAAAGAACATACATGGACAAGAAATGTATTCATACTGTTCATGGGCCCTTCACGCTCCGCGTTACATGCGGAAGACGCTGTGAGACATTTTCACGAATGTACCTTCTGATTTAGTGCTACGCCAGATAGTGTGCCTAACTTAGCGCATCGGCTTTTTAGCGAATGCCCACAAACGCCCACTCTGGCGAAGTCCGCGCTGCACAAATCTTATTTTTTTGCTCGGAATATGTTTAGGTTGTGCTCCCATTAGTTGATCCTGAGTTTCAAGTCAATCCATCTATCCGAAGCTAAATAAAGCGAACTTGAAGATTCTTACCTGGCTTTTTAGCGAATGTCCAGCAAAAAAGGCTTTTTACTTTTAGCGAATGCCCACTATATCAGCCAAAATATCGGCCATCGTGACGCGGGCGCTAAATCTAACACCATCAACATGTTCAACAAGTTGTCCCCTGAATGTGTATTCAGTTTTTGTACTGTACACGCCTGTAAAGTCACTTTATTTTACGAAATACACGGCGTGGGAATCCACGGCCCCGGACGTAAAAATCCAATATGGCGGCTCATTTGCATATTTGGGACAGGTTACCAGTGCCGCGAGCCGCGGCGTGTATTTCGTAAAATAAAGTGACTTTACAGGCGTGTACAGCACGGAAACTGAGTACACATTCAGGGGACAACTTGTTGAACATGTTAATGGTGTTAGATTTAGCGCCCGTGTCACGATGGCCGATATTTTGGCTGATATAGTGGGCATTCGCTAAAAAGCCATTTTTGCTGGGCATTCGCTAAAAAGCCAGGTAAGAATCTTCAAGTTCACTTTATTTAACTTCGGATCGATGGATTGACTTGAAACTAAGGATTAATTAATGGGAGCACAACCTGAACATATTCCGAGCAAAAAAAATTAGATTCGTGCAGCGCGGACTTCGCCAGAGTGGGCGTTTGTGGGCATTCGCTAAAAAGCCTGTCTCCTAACTTAGCACGCTTTGGTTATTTTGCTCTCTTCGGAAGTTGGTGATGAAGTTAGGGAAATGTAAATAAGGCTTGAAGTCTGCTATATTCTAGCTTTCTTTTGACCGGAAAATTTTGACTGTGTGCACTTCTCACGTCATGTGAGAAGGGCTATGTCCAGCGCATCCCAGCTCATGTTTTCACGGGAAATAGGCTACTACGCACTGTGCGCGCGGCCCGACGTACGTCTTGCATGCGACCCGACTTACAAAATCATTACGAAAAAACGACACCGCTTACGTCAACAATACTCCGTCTACTTATTGGGAAATATCTTCGCCATCTCTGTATACAGTTTCCTTTTCATAGACGGTACCAATCACATGTTAGAGCGTTACAAATCTGTGCGTTGAATCGTTCCGCCACCTTCGCGGCCCAAAAAATTGCGGGAAAACAACGTCGCCAGACGACAGCGATGTTAACGTTGTTTTCTTTGGTCGGTTTTCTTCTCAACAAACACTTAAAGACCCAATTTTTTGGGGTTTTATGCAGCTATATTTCTTATGTGTATGATAGAAACACAAACCAACAGACAGGCCAATAACTATCATTCCATTATTCATGGAGATAGTGATTTCAACGTGCTTTATCCGTAGCTTCTTGCACGTCTTGAGTTATGCCGGCCAAAATATATACTAGTATATGTGGAAACACAGATGCATACCGGACGCAAAGAATCACAACAAAAATAGGTTGAGGGATGAACAAAGCAATCATTCCTATACAGCCTAGATGCCAGACTGCTTCCAGTACCTGCACTGGCCAGTTAGTTTGTCGTGTCAATGCCAACATGCCCTTAAGGAAAATGTACTAAAGACCCGCTCAGTTAGACCCTCAGTTAAAAGGCGGAACATGTGTTTCCCTCCCTGGCGAAGGTTATAGCTGAAGGGTCGGCATTTGTGTTTTTTTTTTTATTCATTTATTAATCGGCTGAAGAATACACAGGATACAGAGGTGATCCACTCTAGCAAGTATACGTAGCTAATATCCAACATCACATCTGAAGATACAGCATTTGGGTAGTTCGATACAAACAAGCAATATATACAATAAACAATCAATATATAAACAAAGTAATACTAAGTTTTGGAACGTTTGCTAACTACAATATAAGACTGGGTCAAGCCAAAATTTCAGTATTACTGGCGAGTATGGCTATGAACAATTTTGTAGAACATGATCAGCGGGTGAACATGACGACGATCCGAAAGTTTTTCTCGACCTAGTTCAGCAAGGAGCGAAGAATACGAAGACCCCTATACAGCCCCTGAAAGTACAAGAGCGCATTCGTATTCGTATACATATTCGGACTCGTTCTAATCATTGGGAATCACATAAAGTACACCCATGCCATATAATGTCACCATATTCAAGGAGAGGGTGAATAAAGGATTCATAAATAACATCAAGTCTTTGTGTTGACATCTGGCATCCAGCTGGTGGAATTTAAGTATCAGTCCCTCCGGATCTCAGGGCGTAACTTTCTAGAACGCCCACAGCAGGGCGCAACCAATCACCGACAGCTGGGCGTGAACGACAGCAGTGCGCAACCAATCACCGACAGCTGGGCGTGAACGACAGCAGTGCGCAACTAACCACCGACAGCTGGGCGTGAACGACAGTAAGGCGTAGCCAACCACCGACCAACCAACCACGGTAAGGCGGAACCAGGGCAGGGCAAACGACAGTCGATTAATTAATCGCGCTTTTAGGACGCCATATGACCATTTGACCATCAGAAGTTTGATCCATTGTTCAAAACGCTGCGTCGACCTCCACCCGTCCGGAGCCAAGGAAAAGGCCAGGAAGGCGCCCACACCTTCCGTCAGAGACTCAGATAGCGGTCTGAAGGTTAGTGAAGTTCTAGGTCTAAACCTGTTGTACGGCGCATATTTTTCTATACACATAGAACTTGCCGTTTCTATGCTTGATCACTACGTTATTTCGTGGTCTGCATTAATTCTATTGTCCAACATAGTGGTTACAAACGACAAGTCTTCTATAACGTCATGTCTTCACACTGCATGATGGAAAACTGATTTGAATTGTAGCACCCCTGCCCTCCCCCATATACCTCACAATGAGCTCGTTTAGATTTTACGGATTTTGATTTGTGCAAACTTATAAGTACAGTTTGAAAGAGAGAGGATAAGTACCTTATCTTTTCGACATGGAAATGTTTCTTGGAAACTTACAAAGTCACAAATATCCTGTTAAGCTCAGCCGACACAAATATCCCTCACCGGTGAGTTACAGATTTTCCGAACAGTTCAGTTACCCATTAATGTGCATCGATTTAAGTTAAAGTTGCAGGAGTTTTTTTATTTATTTGTGGAGAGGACCATGCCCATGTATAATGAGAAACTTCTAGAAGAAAAATGAACTTTCTACATGTCCAGTTACGGACGTGTTTAGCTTTTGGATCGGAAATGCTTTCAAGTGTTGGGTTGAACAACGTAACCATAGAAAGCATAAGATATATGTCATCTTCCATTTTCCACCGAACATCATAGGAATATTAATCCCTAACACGTTCTGACTTCCAAAAAATAGTTGCATGTCATGTACGAAACTTCTGTACAACCAAAGTTGTGAGTTATTCATCAGCTTGCTTTTTCAGGAGTTACGAGATAATAAGGATAGGAGGATGGAGGAAGGCTGGAGCAGCCAAACCGGGCGACCAATCAGGAGGACAAGTTACATGGAGGCTGTTCAAACAGTTTGCCTGGACAACATGGTTAGTAACATTCATTTCCTTTTCTTTCTTTCCTTGTTTTTTTTTCGATTACGATGAATGGAGAGGGATACAAAACACCTGTACAAGCCTTGTCTACCCCCTCCAAATAAAAGTTCTTGCATGTTAAGTTTCAGTTTCCATATGCATCATAGCAAGCCCACATATTACATAGTCATTATACTCATACTGAATTGAGATGGTTGGTTTAAAAACTGAACTTGGAATGCCCAAGTATTTTGACCAGGTACTTGAAAACCAGACCAAACCCATGTTTGGTTTGGAGTTGGGGAAGAGGGATGGGTGGTGCGTTGGTTTAATCAATTAGATTGTACATTGTATGATAGGGCATGACATTTCAATCATCTAAATAAAACTGATAGACATCCATACATGTTTACATGTTGATTATGGTTGTCATGGAAGGAGGTGATCTAGTCTGTTAACATGTATCAAGGTGTTACTAATCCTACATTGTTTCTTTCAGCTCTGCATGACAATAAAGACAACAGTCATCAGAAAGAGTTGAACTTGAACGGCAGTAACAGCAGCTTTCAAATGCTGTGTATCACCTAACCAACAATCGTGGGGATCAATCTAGTCAGGCTTGACATTCAGTCTATAGTTCCAGAATTTCTGTGGCATGAATGGCCAAGTAAACGATTTGCTACTTGTACACTATTCTACTTTAATGTACAATATGGAAATGTATCTTCCATAACATTGCTTTATTTACTGTTTTAATAAAGTAAAAGAGATAAAAACACAATGTGATTGTCTGTTTCTTTTCCAACGTTGGCGATTTAAATAGTCCCTAACCTGAAGACATATGAGCGGCTTGCAACCGAGTCATTCAATATTTGAAATCATATGTAATAAAATTCAAAGGATTATTGTGTTCAGTTTGTTCTTATTTCAAACAAAATACAACTTATTTAAAACATAAAGTTTTGATATTTCTATTTCCAGTTGTATCTTATCAGAATGTAACGTATTATTCGCTCTTGTAAAAAAGGCTTCTTTAAAAATGTTCAGATCATTGCAACAAGCCCTGGCGAAAGATATAGCTAAAATACTAGTAGATCAACAGACATAACTATCCCTTTACTTCACACATATACCTTTTGACAAATACATGACAAACAAATACTGTGATTAAATTGCCAAATTAAACTGTTTACCATATATGCTACTTTCAAAATTAACACAGGGAGACAGGAAAAGGTAACTTCAAAACAAATTCCCCAGGGAATACTCAACACATTCCAGACATGCCTGTACAATTCTGGGAATTCTTACAGAACGGGCGTAAAGTATACTATTAGGCTCGCCCCTGAGGCGTCGCCAAAAATCTCTATTCGGAAACGCCGCTCTACCGCCACCATGCTCGATAGCTGCTATAACGTGTATCCCAATGCCTCTACGCACTTTCAATGCAAAATCAGGGTTAACGTCACCCCTAAGAAAAGTGTAAAAATCTCTATTCGGAAACGCCGCTCTACCGCCACCATGCTCGATAGCTGCTATAACGTGTATCCCAATGCCTCTACGCACTTTCAATGCAAAATCAGGGTTAACGTCACCCTAAGAAAAGTGTAAAAATCTCTATTCGGAAACGCCGCTCTACCGCCACCATGCTCGATAGCTGCTATAACGTGTATCCCAATGCCTCTACGCACTTTCAATGCAAAATCAGGGTTAACGTCACCCCTAAGAAAAGTGTAAAAATCTCTATTCGGAAACGCCGCTCTACCGCCACCATGCTCGATAGCTGCTATAACGTGTATCCCAATGCCTCTACGCACTTTCAATGCAAAATCAGGGTTAACGTCACTCCTAGGAAAAGTGTAAAAATCTCTATTCGGAAACGCCGCTCTACCGCCACCATGCTCGATAGCTGCTATAACGTGTATCCCAATGCCTCTACGCACTTTCAATGCAAAATCAGGGTTAACGTCACCCCTAAGAAAAGTGTAAAAATCTCTATTCGGAAACGCCGCTCTACCGCCACCATGCTCGATAGCTGCTATAACGTGTATCCCAATGCCTCTACGCACTTTCAATGCAAAATCAGGGTTAACGTCACTCCTAAGAAAAGTGTAAAAATCTCTATTCGGAAACGCCGCTCTACCGCCACCATGCTCGATAGCTGCTATAACGTGTATCCCAATGCCTCTACGCACTTTCAATGCAAAATCAGGGTTAACGTCACTCCTAAGAAAAGTGTAAAAATCTCTATTCGGAAACGCCGCTCTACCGCCACCATGCTCGATAGCTGCTATAACGTGTATCCCAATGCCTCTACGCACTTTCAATGCAAAATCAGGGTTAACGTCACGCCTAAGAAAAGTGTAAAAATCTCTATTCGGAAATGCCGCTCTACCGCCACCATGCTCGATAGCCGCTATAACGTGTATCCCAATGCCTCTACGTACTTTCAATGCAAAATCGGGGTTAACGTCACCCCTAAGAAAAGTGTAAAAATCTCTATTCGGAAACGCCGCTCTACCGCCACCATGCTCGATAGCTGCTATAACGTGTATCCCAATGCCTCTACGCACTTTCAATGCAAAATCAGGGTTAACGTCACCCCTAAGAAAAGTGTAAAAATCTCTATTCGGAAACGCCGCTCTACCGCCACCATGCTCGATAGCTGCTATAACGTGTATCCCAATGCCTCTACGCACTTTCAATGCAAAATCAGGGTTAACGTCACCCCTAAGAAAAGTGTAAAAATCTCTATTCGGAAACGCCGCTCTACCGCCACCATGCTCGATAGCTGCTATAACGTGTATCCCAATGCCTCTACGCACTTTCAATGCAAAATCAGGGTTAACGTCACTCCTAAGAAAAGTGTAAAAATCTCTATTCGGAAACGCCGCTCTACCGCCACCATGCTCGATAGCTGCTATAACGTGTATCCCAATGCCTCTACGCACTTTCAATGCAAAATCAGGGTTAACGTCACGCCTAAGAAAAGTGTAAAAATCTCTATTCGGAAATGCCGCTCTACCGCCACCATGCTCGATAGCCGCTATAACGTGTATCCCAATGCCTCTACGTACTTTCAATGCAAAATCGGGGTTAACGTCACCCCTAAGAAAAGTGTAAAAATCTCTATTCGGAAACGCCGCTCTACCGCCACCATGCTCGATAGCTGCTATAACGTGTATCCCAATGCCTCTACGCACTTTCAATGCAAAATCAGGGTTAACGTCACCCCTAAGAAAAGTGTAAAAATCTCTATTCGGAAACGCCGCTCTACCGCCACCATGCTCGATAGCTGCTATAACGTGTATCCCAATGCCTCTACGCACTTTCAATGCAAAATCAGGGTTAACGTCACCCCTAAGAAAAGTGTAAAAATCTCTATTCGGAAACGCCGCTCTACCGCCACCATGCTCGATAGCTGCTATAACGTGTATCCCAATGCCTCTACGCACTTTCAATGCGAAATCAGGGATAACGTCACCCCTAAGAAAAGTGTAAAAATCTCTATTCGGAAACGCCGCTCTACCGCCACCATGCTCGATAGCTGCTATAACGTGTATCCCAATGCCTCTACGCACTTTCAATGCAAAATCAGGGTTAACGTCTCCCCTAAGAAAAGTGTAAAAATCTCTATTCGGAAACGCCGCTCTACCGCCACCATGCTCGATAGCTGCTATAACGTGTATTCCTATGCCTCTACGCACTTTCAATGCGAAATCAGGGATAACGTCACCCCTAAGAAAAGTGTAAAAATCTCTATTCGGAAATGCCGCTCTACCGCCACCATGCTCGATAGCTGCTATAACGTGAATTCCTATGCCTCTACGCACTTTCAATGCGAAATCAGGGTTAACGTCACCCCTAAGAAAAGTGTAAAAATCTCTATTCGGAAACGCCGCTCTACCGCCACCATGCTCGATAGCTGCTATAACGTGTATCCCAATGCCTCTACGCACTTTCAATGCAAAATCAGGGTTAACGTCACCCCTAAGAAAAGTGTAAAAATCTCTATTCGGAAACGCCGCTCTACCGCCACCATGCTCGATAGCTGCTATAACGTGTATCCCAATGCCTCTACGCACTTTCAATGCGAAATCAGGGTTAACGTCACCCCGAGGAAAAATGTAAAAATCTCTATATGCGAACGCCACTCTACGGCCAACGATTCTTACAGCCTGCTCTAACGTGTTATCCAATGGCTCTACACACTTTCAATGCAAAATCATGGTTAACGTTACCGCTAAGAAAAATGTAAAAACATCTCTACGGAGAACGCTAGCGAACTTACAATGATTACAAGCTGTTGTCGCATGTATTTCCTACGGCTCCACGCACTTTCAATGCAAAATCAAAGCAATGCAACTAGAAAAATTGTATACTATATATTATAGCAAACACATGTTGCGGGGGTCAAAACTTTAACGTAACGTTCGGCAAAAAGTTGGCAAAGTTCAGATAATATTTATGTTATGTTCACTTGCAACATTTTACAAAGGCGCCGCTCGCTTGGGTCGTTCCATGGTACTACTACTAGTAGTATAGTGGGTACCTTTGTTATTGTTCGATTTACGTTTTAACAATTATGTCAGCGTTTTAGATTTTCTGTCTCCAATTTTATCGTACAAAACTAAAGGCGCATAATACTACTTTCGTCAAGTAGGCGTTATTTATAAAACCGTCTTGCTCTCGTTCGTTGTTGGTTTGTTTGAGTGCAAGGAGCCGACAAGTGCCTTTGATCTAACCGCCTTATGCGCCTATAAATAAGAACAAAGAACTCGCGCGGCGGTCCCCTGTTGTCAACATACTACAGGCTGCATTTTGTTTACATCATTATATCCCGTAGAGACTTTCGGGGGCTATTGCCATAGCAACAGCCAGGCGACACATTTTTCACTCCCAGAGAGTACCGTGGGCGTGTCTCACAGCGGACCACCTATAACAGATAATTCGTGCTCTAATGTGTAAATCCAAGGTAAACCACATGGTTCATTTTCATTCAATTAAGACAGTGAAATTGTTGCTTTTACAGTCAGTTAAAAATTTAACTATAACAAACTACATATAGCCCTAATGCTTGTTTGTCAACGCACACGTACAGCATTGACAACAATTTATTTTTGATTTCTCTACACTGTAACGAAACTTGCATGCAATGATGTCCCTAGACCTTGCACCCAGAAATTGCAATATTCTGAAACTGTAATGGAAACTCCGACCCGTGTCACATGCCAGAAATCTAGCCTCCACCAGGCCCTCTTACGGGCGTATGAATCGTAGAATTCGGCAGGAAAAGGAATAATTAGCCAGTAGAGTCAGTCCACAGTGAATATCACATTTCGCCCGTTTAGGACGGAGCCTGCAAGTGAAACCCTGGCGTAGTTAGTCTGGTAGAGACTACCAGAAATCAATCTGCCTGTGTTATCTGGATAGTCAACGCGACAAAGTGGCCTCACTTTCCTCCTATCCGCTTTTTGAAAAAGTCCTGGTAAATGTTAGAGCTACATCGGCTGCCTATGTCATAAAGTTTGCAACATTTTACCAAGGAGGTTAAAGGCGCCGCTCGCTTGGGTCGTTCCGTGGTACTACTAACGGTACTAGTGGGTACCTTTTTTGGCGACGCCTCAGGGGCGAGCCAAATTTTTACTATATTGTGTGCAGATTGCAAGAATTCTAGGAATTGTACAGGAATGTGAAAGTCCATGGGACGATAACTCAAGAATGCCTAGATGTATTGTCTTCATATTTTGTAGGTGGGTAGGTCTGTGGGAGACCTTGTAATGATTGGATTTTGGGCCCCCTAGCGACTTTCTATGGTACTGCAGGGGAACTTTCCCTTTTCAAATCTCGTCTTCTGAACATGCTATAGTCATGATTTTTGAGTGGTGGATAGCTCTTAGCTAGGAAAATATGTCCTGTAGATTTGGACCCCCTAGCGGCTTTTTTTGGAACTGCAGGAGCTGATTTTGACTCAAACTTTGAAAGAGAATAACGCAAGAAGGGGATGACGGATCATCATAATTTTTGATGTGTAGATAGCTTAAGTGATGATTTACATAATCATATGCCAATTATGCAAATCAATATCTGATTTGCATAATTAATGAGGACAGTTAATAAATCAGCTGCATTCTATTACAGGACTCTCAAACACATGACATATGTAACTGAGAAAGAGATAAATATCGATAGATATCAATTATGCAAATTGATACTTAATTTGCATAATTAATGACAAAATACTATAAATCCATAGTGGTAAATGATGGGGATTTCATTTTTGCACCATTTGGAAGTTAAGTAAATGTGGCCACTATTTGACACAAATCTTGCATAGAGGGCCTCATTTACATAATTTATGAGGAAATGGTACGATATCTTTTTTGTGAAAACAAGATTTTCATACATTGGACAACTTGTGTTATTTTCTGGTAGAGAAGGTGATCGACTGATATGATTTATTATGCGAGATCCTTATTTGCATGTGGACTAAAAACGAAAACGTTAACAGGGACCACCGTCGCCATGGCAACATTTTTTTATGTTGCCAATCTTGTTATTGTTCGATTTAGATTTTAAGTTAACAATTATGTCAACATTTAAGATTTTTGTCTCCAATTTCATCGTACAAAAGATAAAGGCGCATGATATTACTCTCGTCAATGAGTTATTATTCATACATGTAGATCTAAAACCTTCTTGCTCTCGTTGGGTGTTTTTGTGTTAGCAAGGAGCCGACAAATGCCTCTGATCTAACCGCCTTCCGCGCCTCCAAATAAGAACAATGAACTCGCGCGGCGGTCCCGTGTATGCACGGCTGCATTTTGTTTACATTATTACATCCAGTAGAGACTTTCGGGGGCCGTTACCATAGCAACAGCCGGGTGACACATTTTTGACTGGCAGAGAGTATCGTGGGCGTGTCTCACAGCAGACCACAGGTTTCATGGTGTGAAAGTTTCTTTTTCACGCCGGCCGCGTTCCGCCCCCGGGCCCTATAATGGGGGCTCTAATTTCTATTTAAACCTCCTTGGTAAACCACAGGGTTCATTTTTATTCAATGACAAAGGACAGTGAAGTTGTTGCTTTCAGTCAGTTAAACAATCAAACTATAACAAACTACATATATCCCTAATGTTTGTTTATCAACGCACACGTACAGCATTAACAACAATTTTAGTTTAGATCGAAATGGAACCTTACGTATAGCGGACCTACCCTGTATAGCGGAGTACCTCGGCTGATTTCTACTATTTTCCCAACGATAGGACGGAGCCTGGTAGAGGCTACTACTGTGGAGATATTCTACATCTGTGGTTTATATACTAGTGCTTAGTCTGAAATGATTACTAATAGCTGATTTCGTGACGCCAACCATAAATTTGACTTGTTTGCAGAGTAACGGGCAATCCTCATTCACCAGGGGGTTAGCAACTGTAATTAGTTACAGGACTGTATTTCCGGCCCGGCGGGTAGTCTCTACCAGACTAACTACGCCAGGGTTTCACTTGCAGGCTCCGTTACAATGCAATACAATAGCCCTGGATACAATGCAACACAACACAACCCTTTCTTTTGCACGTTCACGACAGGCATGTTCGTGCAGGTCTATCCTCTTGTCCCTTTGATTTCAGCAACTTTAGTCTCCCGTCGACCAAACGTGCGGTGACACGAATGCTCAATCTACCTTCCTTCTACCAAGGCACAACCAAAGAAATAAATATTCAGTGTATAAACAAATGAATACATTTTCCTACACGTATTTGTTCTGGTCGCCAAGGTCTTACGAACACCATGACCACCGCATAAAAATGGTGACACCAGCCACGGTAGTCCCTTCTTAGTCTTCTGTAGTCTCTAACGGGACTGCAGCAGGACTCTACGAGCACTGACCTCCAAGGAAGGGTCGCAGAAGAGCTCTAGGGAGTTCCTTCATAGGCTATATGGATTATGGACTAAGGAGACGTGAACCATGTATTGCATTCATTGTGCATGGAGCCGCCAAGTTATGTTTATCGTTCGGTAAAGCCCTCCATGGGGTAGTGATTTTTGTCAAGGTGACGTGAACCATGTATTGCATTAATTGTGCGAGGAGCCGCCAAGTTATATTTATCGTTCTGTAAAGCCCGCCTTGGAGGAGTAATCTCTATTTTCGTGAAGGTGACGTGAACCATGTATTGCATTCATTGTGCGTGGAGCCGCCAAGTTACGTTATGTAAAATCCCTCCATGGAGGAGTAATTTCTATTTTTGTAAAGGTGACGTGAACCATATATACAAATTTTCTTGAGAGTGACGAAAACCATGAGTCTGCATTCATTGTGCGTGGAGCCAGCTCTATGAAGCCCGCTATCGTTAACCAGAACGTATATACATGCGGAGTATTTTTTTTTTCTTGAGTGTGACGTTAACCATGAGTCTGCATTCATTTTGCGTAGAGCCAGCTCTACGGTGCTGGAAAAATGCCGAAGGGTTGTATCAATAGCTCCATGGAGCTAGCTCTAAGGAGCTAAAAGGGATACAAACTTTCTTGAGGGTGACGTGAACCATGAGTCTGCATTCACTGTGCGTGAAGCCAGCTCTATAAAGCTTATTTAACATTAACCAGAGCTATCACTGGCAATACTCCATGGTGGAGTATTAAAAAAAATGGGGGGTGACGCAAACCATGAGTATGCAATCAAAGTGCGTAGAGCCAGCTCTACAAAGCTGGAAAAAGAGCCAGCTCTACGAAGCTGAAAAGCTGCCGTGGGGTTGTACTTTTAGCTCCATGGAGCTAGTTCTATGGAGCTAAAATGTACTACTATGCAAATTCTCTTTAGGGTGACGTGAACCACGTGTCTGCATTCATTGTGCTAGAGCCAGCACTATGAAGCTTGATTTTTTTAGTTAGATTTTTTTTCTTCAAGGTGACGTGAACCATGCATATGTATTTTTCTTGATGGTGACATGAACCATATAAATGCATTCATAGTGCGTAGAGCTGGCTCCATGGAGTTGGAAAAAAATTTGCCGCAGGGCTGTACTAATCGCCTCCATGGAGCTAGCTCCATGGAGCTGGCTCCATGGAGGCGATTAGTACAGCCCCTTGACATAGGATTGACGGAAAACAATTAGTTTGGAACAGATACACACCGAACAGGTATACATTTATTACTGTTCCTGCCAGTAAGAAACAAGTTTTCATCTCAGAAATTGTTTTGATATCAGGTGGGGTCGATGAAAAGGCATAAATGATCAACCAATATAAACATACGTTTTCAGTTTGGGAGGCCCAATCATTTCTACACCAGAGTATACCAACTCGAAGAGATACAAACAAGAGAGAGAGATTGTGGAACGGAGAAGCTTATTGATAAGAAATTAAGTAGCTGCAAGTGCAGCACGCAGAACTTGGTGCATGATTCAGCAAATTATCATCATTCTGTACTTGTCATCAATTCCAAAGGTGCCCGAGTGATCCTCGCCTGTAGGGACCTGACCAAAGCTGAGGCAGCTGCTGCAGAGATTCGCCATGACACCGGAAACGGAAATGTCGTCATAGAGAAGCTGGACTTGGCCTCCCTGAAGTCAGTCCGAGAGTTCGCAGCCAGAGTCAACGCCAAGGAGTCTCGACTGGACATCCTCATCAACAATGCTGGTTAGTGTGATGTGTATATATTTCTATTGCACTTGGTAAAGTTGGGTATAATACAAGAACTCGGACCACTTTAAGCATAGTCGACAACCTCAATGATTGATGGAGTCATCTAAATGGTCCTACAAAACAATCGAATTTGTTTTCCGAACACACGTTGTAACATCGGTGGTTAAACAAAGAGATTAACATTTCCCTACAAACCAACTTTCAATATCTCGATTAATGTGTCCTTTTGAGATATGAGCCACTAGTAGATTTAACGTTAACGTGGAGCACAACATGTCATATTGGCCTTGTACAACATTGCAGGAATCATGACTTGTCCGCAGTGGAAGACGAAGGACGGTTTTGAGATGCAGTTCGGCACGAACCACCTGGGTCACTTCCTCCTCACCAACCTGCTGCTGGACCTGCTGAAGAAGTCCGCGCCCAGCCGGGTCGTTAACGTGTCCTCTTTGGCTCACACGGGGGGTCATATCCACTTCGATGACATCAACTTGGAGAGGAGTTATAATCCCATTAAAGCATATTGTCAGAGCAAGCTGGCCAACGTGCTGTTTACCAAAGAACTGGATCGAAAACTGCAAGGTGATGTGTGGGCGATCATAGTGGTTCTCAAGCTATATCTTGCTTATGTTTCTATAGCAGGACGGTCACTGTACATTATTCATTCTCTTTTATACGTAAGGTGATGTCTTGATACATGTTATATTCCTGCGCAGATGAAGGTTAGGTAGAATGCTATATCATACATGATATTCAAACAGATGGAAGTCACTGATGAAAGTAAATGCTATCTGAAACGTTTGGCTATTTCAGACTTCATCCAGTTGTTTGGATCATTATGTAACTGACAACCTACAGTGTGTCCTTGTGTTTTTATCTCCATGAAAAATGGAGATATAGTTTTGGGTGTGTCTGTGTGTTTGTTTGTCTGTTTGTCTGTCTGTCTGTCTGTTTGTCTGTTTGTTTGTGTTTCCGCACTACTGTAGTCAGCATAACTCAAGAACCTCTTGAGGGATTACGATGATATTTGATATGTGGGCAGGTGTTGTGAAGCCAAAGTTCAAGGTCGATTTTGGGCCCCCTGGTATGTGACCTTGGTACGGCAGCAGAACTTTATTTTTTGTATCTTTTGACCTGGACGTGCTGTGGTTTTGATTTTTGGGTGGCAGATAGCTTGTAATGTAATAAAGAAGTGGTGTAGGTTTAGGCCCCCTAGCAGCTTCCTCTGGAACTGCAGGGGGGGTTTTGTGAAAATCTTCTAAGGAGAATAACTGAACAAAGGAACGACGGATTTCCATGATCTTTAGTATGCAGGTAGCTAAGATAGAGATATAAACAATGAAGTGCAAATTATGCTAATTGGGACTTAATTTGCATAGCTAATGAGGAAAATCTATATTTGCAGTTTTTTCCATTAGGCCACAGCAAGTAAATTTTATGGATGACATCCTCCGCAGACTCCAAAATTAATGAGATAGGGCGAAAAAAAAACAAGGCGGGCAAAAAAAACAAGATTCCTATATTTTCAAATTTTGAGGTCATAAATATTGTTAAACAAGAATTGAGGCGACGAAATAAAAGTATGATATCATGACCAACAGGTCTTTTATTCCTGTATTCAACCAATGAGGTTTCATATATAATATAAAACCTCCTTGATTCAACAGTAAACATGTCCTTGTAGATGTGTATACATCTCAATAGACTAACTACAACAAATGCAGAAAAGAGCTTGTTGTACTATCATCTGAAGCAACTACACTGGATATTCATATGCGATGAAACACCTCGTGTATACAGCTCAATTAACTAAACCCCCCCCCCCCCCATTGTTTATATAATGTCCTTGCTAGAACAAATGCAGAAAACAGCTTGTTATCATACCATCATGGGCAGGAGTCACACTGGGTATTCATATGCAACGAAATACCTTAGACCGTCAACATTAAACTGTTCTTGAAGATGTGCAGCTCAATTAACTAGAACAAACGCAGAAAACAGCTTGTCATACCATCATGGGCTACACTGTGTATTCATATGTACACCTCAACCTCAACGTTTACGACATATTTGCCCATTTTTGGCATGTTGACCACCGTCGGAGGGCAATGAAATTTCTTGTTTTTTATTTCGAAATCAGGCGAAAATTAATGAGCGCGCTGATGTCATCCATAAAAATTACTTGCTGTGGCCTTATCAGACTCTAATACATGTAACGTTTGTAGTTTAAGGTCTCGGACCGGAGTTTTTTTGCGATTTCGTATGTAGGCCGACACCCTTAGGTCGACGGGCTACAATTCCGCCGAGAAAAGTAGAACGGAAAATGTAATCACATGGTCGAAAAGCGGTTTTCTGCTGTTTTCCGATGTATTTATCGGTTTTGTCCGTTGTCCCTTTATTTTGGGTAGAAACCATAATAAAATGTAAATTTGGCATCCGAAAATTATCATTTTTTTACACTTTTTTGATCGAACCTGCTCGGAAAAAACGAGTTTTCCTGGGGTCACGGCATATATGCTGAGAAAGCTTAGTGAATGGTGTCTCTGAAAAATGAAAAAAATAAAAAAGTCATGTGATAACTTTTTCGCAATCTCCGATGACGCAAATTCGGTGAAAATGCATTAAAAACGATGCTATTTGGGTCATCAGGCGAGAAAACCGCATCACCGTTGCCGCGGACTAGTACAAAAAAGGCTTCGATAGCGAACCAACTGCACCGCGCCCAAAAATACTACAACTCACGGGCTTTTCAGAAGATTCAAAATATTCATGCACAGCTAAAACCATCACCAAGCAATCTCGGGCAGAAATCAGGGTGACGACCACGCACTTCCGGCAGATTACCGGGTCATGACCCAACCCCCGGTCACCATTGAACTCCGACCCGGAACCTTATGGAAAGTGGATCATCAACAGATACCAATTATGCAAATAAATTCCTGATTTGCATAATTAATGCAAAAACACCTTAATTCATCTAATTGGAAAATTATAGGACTGTCAATATTGCACTATGTGTTAGATAAAGGTGTTTATGACCAAGCATATATTATGCAAATGTGTAAGTCATTTGCATGAATAGAATTGTTAATGGAGATATGAGGTCGTGGAACTCTTGTTCTATTTGAAATGTTGTTTATTTTCTATTGAACTTTGACACGTTGTTTCTGTGCTGTGTAAGAATTAGTTTTACTTATTCCTTGCCCGAACAGGGACTGGAGTGACGACGTACTCGCTCCACCCGGGCAGCATTCCGTCGGAACTACAGCGTCACCTGGATGCCTCCTACGGCTGGCTGTATTTCTTTCTCAAACCCCTCTTCATCGCCGGCCTGTGGTTCTTTGGGAAGACTCGTCAACAGGGCGCCCAGACCTCCATTCACTGCGCAGTCTCAGAAGGTCTGGAGACTTCTTCTGGACAGTACTTCACGTGAGTTCAAGTTTTACTCAAATTCTGATGTTCATTGCCTCCGTGTAAATTGAGGTATTGTTTCCGTTTTGTAAGTTAGCTTGTTTGCTTGTCTTGGTGTGTGTGCAAGTGTAGGTTTGTTTCTGTTGGTCTGGTTCCAAGGTTTGCCCAGGAGGCGGAAATGTGTAATGATAAAACAGGAGACTTGGTTTGGCGTTGGTTAAGCCCGGGTCCAAAGTTGTTGTCGCAGCTCCAAATCCCACAGAAAAATTCAAACAAAAATTAGCAAGAAATTCACATTAACGAATGAAATAAGAAATTCACTAAAACTCCAGATATTTCACGGAGGTATGTTTTCAAACAATGAACAACTGAGATGCATGAACAACAGTAATATTCTACTTTTTGCTGGTGAGCTTATTCGTCAACCAATTTTAGTCTGTGAAGATCCAAGAATACAGGGAAAAATAACTTCCACCCTCTCTGATGAAAGGCACATATAAAAGACTCAGGGGAATCGCTACCTAACGTTGAAAGGACGAAACATTCAAATCGACGTATACGTGACAGCCAAAACTGCCCAAGAAGACCGCCCAGTGGACCGATAAACTCTGGTCTATGTGAACAGGTGTTCACTGTAGACTTAATACTTCTGTCTATGGGAAAATTATCTAAATTGACTAAGGGACCACCAAAAAGCGGCTAGGTGGTCCTTATGTGGAGGTGGTCACTTGTACAGGGCTGTTGGTGTACATATTGTTCTTGGATGATTATGCCCAATAATGTTTGGTTTTGTCATAAGTAGAACAACTCTAGAACTGAGAGCTGACCACTTATTTGCTTCTTCTGTTTATTTCAGGGACTGCGCTCCGACAGAGCCGATCCCGGAAGCCAAGGACGAAGCAGTTGCAAAAAAACTCTGGGAGCTCAGCGAGAAAATGGTCGGACTGAAGTAAAAATGTTTCTTTTTCTACAAGCCTAAAAAAGAAGTTCTAGCATTGGGTGTTTTTTTTTAAAGAAATAAACATAATTCGGAAAGTAGCACTGATCAAGTTATGTAATCAGATTTCCTATAAAGCTTTAAGACTTTAAAGTAGAATAAAACTGTGTATGGTGGCTCATTGTGTGGTAAGTAATAATTGTAGCGATTCATTTTTCCGATATGAAGTACTAATTGGATAACGAACATTGTAGTTCGCCGCCTACCTGCCTTCATCTTTTATGTTGACCTACAGCGTTAAGTATAGCCAAATATATTATTTATCAAAGCTGGTGTTATGCTAGAGAAAGAAATAGAATTTCCCCAAACGATGTAATCAGGAATTGTGATTCTAAATTTCTCTAAGATGCACTACGTGCAGATGTACATTCTATTGACGTAATTTCTCAATACTGACGATTAAGGATTATTCATGGAAACAATGGCTGCTTAACCAGGAAAATAAAGTGACGTGAACGGACACGGATTTTCATTAAAAAGCTGACCACTGTCATATCTTTAAGTAATAGTAATCGTAGTCCGCAGTCGCACCAAATCAACTTAATTCGTAACCAGTACATAAGCCGTAACGCGTTGGTCGCTTTCTTTCTACGTAAACCATAACAGTTACCTTTATGCAACGTAAAGCGTAATCCATGAATTGCTAGTAAAGCGCGCGTAGGCTGATTTCAAAATGGTCCAATCCACAAGCGTGTCACTCCCATGTCAGAGGTGACGCACAATAAGCTCCAGAGCGACCAGACAGATTCTGCTTCATTTCACGCAAGAGTAATACCGATATCTTATCATCGATAAGATATGTCTAACATTGTCGTCCGATTTGTGCCTCAAAAAAATGGATGATAACTGAACATACGTACAATGGTATATGTATCAAGGAAACCAAAAAATGAAAGAAATTCGGCATATGTATCTAAGAACGTGTTGCAACGCAATGCAATAGGCATATGGTCTTACAGATGTTACTATTACGGGGCGTTGTCCGCTAAAGTAATGCGTAACCGGGCCCTTCTAATTCAGCATAATCGGATGCATCTTATGTAAAGCGCAATTAACTGCTTTCTTTTTACGTAATATGTAGTAGTTGCCCGGAATTCATAATGAAACGTTAACGATAGATTAATAGTAGAGTGTAATTAAACTTTTGTAATATTACGCACCAAATTCACACAAACAAGGATACGAACGGAGGGTGGCCTGCAGTATTTTGTTTTTACCATTCTTGAGGCTTGAACGGCCGTGTCCGAATGATCTAACGTCTATGGCCTTATATTCCAGTCAAAAGTGAAAGTTTACCCGACTACGTTGTGACTAACAAAGTATACAACGAGTTTGCAGGAATGAAAAGAATGGGTATGTCTTTCGGTGTGTCCGTGTATGTGTTTATCCCGGTGTATCTGCAAAACCAGACGAGAACTGGATGAATTTTAATGATATCTGATATGTGGATAGATGTTGGGGAAACTAAGGTCAGTTTCCTTTGTTACACAGAAAAACTTACACTAAAAATGTTAAGTGTCTTAGTTCTGGGGGTACCTAACTGAAATGGAATAAGAAGTTAATGATTGCTAATGTTACTGCAACGTCTGTACATGTACTAATGTGTTCCTCACATTGAAGCTTAAGAAAGTAGCACAAGTCCCATGGAGCCCACGTTCTTCCATCCCCATCTTAAAAGAGAACTCCAACGTAGAATGTCTTTGTTCTTTGAGTCTTCCATTTCCAAAGACCAGACCCAATGCCTGCGAACGATTGATTGATTGATTGATTGATTGATTGATTGATTGATTGATTGATTGATTGATTGATTGATTGATTGATTGATTGATTGATTGATTGATTGATTGATTGATTGATTGATTGATTGATTGATTGGTTGATTGATTGATTGATTGATTGAGACCCAAAAGCTGAAGTATCTGTCCTGTATTGAGGAGCCAAGAAATGAAACACTGACATCCATCATTACAGGAAAAGTCTCAGTGATTTTACATATAAATTTCCCATATAAAAAAACAAAAGGAGCTAGGTTTTATTGTCTCCCATCGACGCTGTGTCAACAAGTTTATTATCTGATTTGAGAGCGACAAAACTTATCTCTGGTTCATGTATCCCATGGGGACAAAAATATCTAATTCTACGCGGCCGTATAGATGTTTCGAGACCATCACTGTCTTCAGATATGAGGTAATCATGGACTATTAAATAAACCTATAATGTTCCGTCAATGTATGAATTGAGCCTTGTTCTAAAAGAATGGGCCCTAATGTTGTTCCCTAAGCTGACTGACTGGAAGGACGTGTTCTTTCCCCTCCGTCATTAGCCCAGATCAAAAACCAGAACGTTGTGACCTCGAGGTCCGCCCCCGTGCAGACAATTGCTACTCCTCTCCGACACGCCGGACTTAAAGTAGGTTCTGAGATTTTTTGTTTTTCTTTCTTAGATTGCCGAAGATTTGTTGTCTATTCTTAACTCCTTAGCTGGCTAGAAAATAGGTTTGATAATTTGCGTTAGCTGGATAGATGTATCATCTGTAACTAAATCTGTACAATGGCTCTCCAAGTCTTCTGATAAAATATTTGCCCTACTTTGGCCAATTTCTACCATCTTTTCTGTCATGCTGTGTTACACTGAATGGCGTTTATACAAGTTAACCTATAGCAGAACATATATCTACGCTTTTTAAAGAACAAACGATCACGAAAGAACCTGCTAACACGATGTTATGTCTTAGCAACTTTCTATAAAAGTTGTTATTGACCAATCAATTCCACCGTTTTAAAACGAGAGGTTCGAAAATGTAGGTTTCATTTATCCGGGTATCTATATGCATGTATCCATAGGTCACAATAGTGGCTTCATCAACCATCAGTTCCGATTACTAGTACTCTGGTTACCTACGGGCAAGTTTGTTTTGTCTTCTTTGTTTTGTATTATTCAAATAAGGACTTTAAAAATTATACGCACAAGTGTGAAGAGTAGCCGATATAGTAACCTACGCAACCAGCGTATTCATATTGGCATTTTTACCGATCACGTTTTTTTGCTGCCGTCTTTCCACGACATTATTTCCTTTTTATGATTTCAATTTTGAGGAACACTTTGACGAGCCTTTGGCGGATATCTTGACCATGTCGTCCACCCGTCGTGACGTCACAGTGCTTGTTCCTCTGAGTAAGGAGAACCCGGATAAGGAAGAGGACCTGAGGAAGTGTCCAACAGTACAGGTGGGTCATTAGAGGTCACTATCATTTAACCAAAATAAAACCAATGCAAAGGCTCCATATTGCCATATACACCGGCCATTATAACTCCGTATTTGCCACGTTTGAGCTCTCCACATAAATACAACATGGAGGTCAAGTAAATATATATATACGTAGACTTGTACATGTATCATTTAATCTGATAATGGCTATATGATAACGCTACTAGTAACTTACTGAGCCGCCTTGAGATGTGTTAAGGCATAGTGGGTTCCTATAACCACCGTATAGACCACCGAGTGAGCGAGGAGGCCCATGAAGCGAAGAGACTTGCTCCAAAATGAAGAATATTGTTACCTTTCTCGCAATGAAACAACCGTCCTCACACCATGTGGTTACGCATGGCAACTTTGTTCTTGCACCTACTTTTAATCACCAGGTCAAGAATGTGATTTTCAACGACATCCGTCAAAAGGAGAATCTTATGGACTATGTTCAACGTCTGAAGAAGGTGGGTGAAATACGACGTTTTTTTAAAACATGTGTCATTTATTATCTGTGCATGACCCCTTGGGCATCTATTGGAAATGACAAATGTTTAGAAAATATATATTCAAGAGCTATATAGACAAACAGGCGCTAGGCAGACACTTTATTTGCATATTAATTCATATATAGTTCGTGGCTAAAAACCTGCTGAACGACAAATCTTGCTCAGTGTCACTGACGAAAAGTAGTGGATGCTACTAGAATCGCCTGACCGTTTCCAAAATCATCTGCAGTTCCTTGAGTAACTGCTATTTGGCGTATCTTATTACCTGGATGTCTAACCTCCATCGACGACTGATTCTACCAACTATGAAGTCTTCTTCCTGTTACTCTTGCAACTCTGGCCTTTTGTTCTTCACTTCCTTTCACTTTGTGGCGAGTCGTGCTTAAATATAGCATATAACTGTACAACAGACAGACGGACAGACAATCAGACATACCGAAAACAATACCTCCGGACACAGACATACCAAATTTGGTCCTGTCCTTGTCAGGAAAGATATTTGATGACCGCAACAGCACCAGTGTCGCTTGACAAAAATACCCGTCACCCTGATCATATGGTGTACTTTTCCCGCCCATACCCCTCAGGTTGTAAAAGAGAATGACGTCAGTGTTGTTCTGCCTACTACCGACCTGTCCACGTTCGTGCACGCCGCCCTGGCCCGGGACTTCCCGCACATCCCCGGCCCCAGTGTCGAGTCGTGCTACCTGGCGTTCCACAAACCGTACACACGGCAGTACCTGGACCTGGCCGAGACAACAACTCCCTATGACGCATTGGATCTGGATTCACCCTCCTTGTTCCAAGATGCAGAGCGAACCTTGGAGAAAGTCGGTAAGAACCAAGATTTAATGGATCCATTTCCTTATCCTATGAAAAGTGGGATTCGATATTTGGTATGTGGGTGTCTAATCTTTTGATCACCAAATTAGAGTGGTATATCACCTCTTGGGCTGACAAGGAATTGACAGACGTTTGGGTCCTCCAGTAGCCTTTTCTAGAGGTTCAGGAGCGTTTTTGTCGTAAAGTTCGAATCGGCATAACAGGTGATTAAATGGACGGATTGGCATGGTTTGGGGCCTGTAGGTAACCCTAGCGAACATGACAGTCATGTTGTTATTTGTGTTACATATTTTCTGTCAGATAACGGAACGTCATGCAAATATCACCAAATTTACTAAGATTGGGTTTTCTCACATGATCCCGCCAGGTCTTCCTGCCTTCGTGAAGCCAGCAACAGCGACGTTGGCCCTCGGTCTGAAGAAGATTGAGAACTACGACGACTTGAAGGATGCGCTCGTGGACTTAAAGAAAATGAGGGATGAACACCCAGACTTTATGTTCGCGCCAAGTGCCGCCTTCTACAGGCAAGTGCAATTTTTCTAGTCTCAATGATTTCCGCCACGATGATAGCATTGCAAATTGGGCCTGGAATTTTTTCTTCGAGGTGGTTCAAAATAGTGATCAAAGTTATTCTCTTCCAAAGTCTGGAACAAAATCAGCCCCTGCATTTACAAACAAAAACCGATAGAGGGCCTGAATCTGTGATCGCGTTATCTTCTTGAACTAGGGACTACTTTACGGAATATCTGGACGTGAAGAAGTACCCCCTCGCCCTGCGTGACGTCGTGCTGGTGGAACCGTTCTTAGACGCCGAGACCCTCTGTACCGCGGACGGCTGTGTGGTAGACGGGGAGCTAGTTCATTGGACGGTGAGTGAAACTTTCGTAAAATCAACTGGCGTTATACTTGTTTGTTTTTGTGTATGTATGTGTGTGTGTGTATTTTTGTCATACCTGGCCTGGGATAACGTTCAAGACGGGTGTTCTGGGCAATGTGATATTTTAGGTTATCACACGCGGTCTTCTTTTTGTATCACACGGGCTTCCATAGAATAATTCGCACGGTTGTGCCGCCGTCGAAGATTACAATACTGGATTCGGACGTTGGGATTGACGTTGTTACAATGTTCTGTTCTATTCTCAACTTCTAGCGCATTTCGCACCGAAATTTGTGGGGTGGGGTGGGGGGTTCCATGGAGGGCATGACGTGAATAAAAGATGGCGTCCGGATGGCATTTGTAAGTGCAGCAGCTACACCTAACTGAAGTGCAAAAAGGAACCTATCAGTATTGCCCTGAGGAAGGTGACAGACGATCTTGTAAATATGTGGTTTAGTTACTCTAACTTGGATATTGTATATGCAGATTGATCGGCACAGGAAGAATATTTATAGAGGTTCCATGGATGTCGTTCTTATCAGATCACTGACGAGCTCCAGTATGACGGTCACGAGGCTAGGTTCACCTCCATGTTGGGTCCCACGAACGAGCCACAGGACGTCCAGACGCGCATGTGGAGGATTTATGACGACATCATGGGGAAGATGATCCAGCGTGGCTTCAACGATGGGTACACAAACGTCGAGATATTCAAGATGAAGGATGGAAAGGTATGTCTTCAGACCAAGTTACATATAGCCCGCCATGCCCCACGACCACTAGCCAACTAAGGTTGTCGGCAGGTCGGGAGAAATCTGACCAGTTTCCGGTCACGCCTATTTTTAAGCGACAGTCCAACTATTTCCCAACCATCTCTCAAGCAGTAAATGACTTACTCCCAACCGACCCTCGAATGCTCTCTAACCTACTCCTAAACATCCCAACCTCTAGCCGCAGAGTGCCGAGCCCCACCTGACTGATTCCCAAATGTTTGCCAACCCTCTCACGAATTAGAATGGGCACACGGCCGACGATTTTTAAAAGAGGGGTCATTTTCGTTTTCAATCAATATTTATAAATTTTGTGTATTGTTGATTAACATCGCCGATATATCAAATTGTGATCAGTTAGGTTCAATACGGCCTCTAGGGCTCTTCTGTATTTTCGTTGCGTGTCGGTTATTTGAAAGTCGGAGGTGGCTGGCACTAGCAGAGATTTGCGGTAAAGCTTTGGGTATGGATAGGTAAGAACCAGGTTGGGAGTAGGTTTAGCAGTTGTTCTAGCGTGTTTTAGAGTAGATCTTGATTGCTGACTTACTCCCAACCACAAGCAAACCACCAGATTAGCCCTTCATACCTTGAACGTGTTACGTTACTTTGAAACCCTTCAGCTGAGGTTGTGTGAGGTGAACGCACGTGGATCCGGACAGGTTCAAGGGGTCTACAGACAGGTCTACAAGAACGCGAACCAGGACTACGTGTACCTGGCGGCGGGTACCGGCATCGTCCCCGCCACACCTCCCCCCACGGGACGGCACGGGGTCGCATACATGGCCAAGTTCCTGGACCTTGAAAGGCCAGGCAATTTGATGGACTTTGACCAGGTACGCAAGATTGTACGCTCATGTATAGCTTTCTTTCATTCATTCATTCATTCATTCATTCATTCGTTCGTTCATTCATTTATTCATTTATTCTTGATTCATTTAAATTCTTAAAATTCGAATACTGATGCTCTGTGCAGATTGCGAAGCTGAAGTCTGATTCAGACGTGTACATCTCCCCGCGCTGCGGTCCTGATGACAAACTAGCGGCCATCCCCGGTAGTGCAGGCTGCGACATCGGCACCGTGGTCGCCTATGGCAACAGCAGGCACGCCATGATGAAGAAGCTTGTGGATGTGCTGCGTCTAATCGTCAAGAAACCGGAGCGGCTGGCCTACCCCGTGTCTGAGGAGAACATGATGTCCATTCTTTACTGATTAACCGCCTTAATTTTCATTGCCTTCGCCGTAGGCAGAAGGTTATGTTTATGGTCGAATTCGAAATTGGTCGACCGTGGGTGTTGGCGGTATATCTCCTTAACACATGGATTGATGTTCATGAATTTTGGTAGGTGTTACTGTTGTGAAGACAAAGGTCAAGTACGAAAATGGGCCTTCTCATTCGGTACTGCAGTGGACCTTTTGTGTTTGTTGAATTGTTTGTTGGCGGTATAACTCGAGAGGAATTTGGTGGATCGTAATAAAATTTGGTGGGTTGGTGGGGGTTGGAAAAATAAAGGCAAAGTTCGATAATGAGCCTCCTAACGGCTACCTACGGTAATGCAGCGGGACTTACAAGTTTTTGATTTCAAGTTCTGGATGTGCTGTGGTCGTGATTTTGAAGTGGTGGATAGCTCTTGTAGCAGGAAGGAAGTCGTGTAAGTTTGGTCCTCCTAGCAGCTTGTTGGTCATGCATACGGCGTAATTCCAAAGCGAAAAGGTTTATGTCACATCATTCCTGCCACATAACATTTTATCTCTAGATTTTAAACACTTACGAAAGCTGTGATGAAATACAATTTTTAAGGTTCTAGACTAACTAATGTTATGCGGGTTTATTGTACATGGATTTTAATTCGCGGATATTTAACTTCACGGGGAAGCGGTCATCTCAAAAACCACGAATAGGAAAGCACCACGACACTTTCTTATTTTCCTTTATTATCATTATATGCTGTGCGACATCCAACACTGATACACCATCTCACAATGAAACATAACGGGATACGTTTTTCTGTATCATAGCAATAATAGATAACATGGTTCTTTATTTAAGAACCAAGATATTTGCAGAAGACCGACGTATCGGTGGCCGTCTGTCACCTTCCCCAGGGAAATGCTGACTGGTTCTATTTCGCACTACAGCTAGGTGTCGTTGCTAACAAATGCGGTCCCAAACAATAAGTGTTTTCACGTGTACATACATACATACATATATGGGTTACGCATGGTAAACACCGCATTTAGTACATACGCGGTGTTGCAATGCGGTTCCAAACGTAAAGTAGTGTTTACGTTTGGGACCCCCGTCTGTTAGAAGCGACACTTAGTTGCAGAGGGATAAAGAACCAGTCGGTCTTCTGTGAATATCTTCGTTGTGAATATTGAACCTTGTTATCCAGTCACTTGCCAACCTGACGAAATTATTCACGGATGTGTATCAGAATGTTTTCAGGTGATAATGCCAATAAATAGTCCCCATATAGATGAAGATATGTATTAGACTATTGGCTCATTGTCAAAGTTTCGTAATCTACTACTCGGCAATATACATCATTAATAAAACATGTGGAGAGGCCGTGCTGAGTGGCGTTGCTCTTTGTAATTTTTTGGTTCGACAAGCACATTGTTGTTGATTAATGAATGTAGTTATCATTGCCGTATATGTATACCAGGTTTTAAGTGTTGATATCTCTTGCAATTGTCGGTGGTCCTGCAGATTTCTATCTTAGTTTCATTTACATCTGCTTGGGGATTATCAGAGAGGTTATTGTGTCATACCTTCACAGAAGTAAAGATAGTGCTTTAGGTCAGCTTGTTATATATACTCAGCTTCTTACTCTTTACATCCATCTCTCCAAATCAGCGAAAATAAAACAAAAATGTGTAGTCCACTACATCGACGTTCATAAATAAAGATACATAGCTAATGTTATCACTCTATGGCCTAAACAGTTTGTATCCACCCCCCCCCCCCCCCCCCCCGTATAGACAATTAAGTTAACTTACTTGAAAACTGCCCAGACAAATCAACTTCTTAGCTACTGTGAGTCAGTCTTCAGTTACATTATTCATGTAATTTGTCTACACAACGCTTTCACCAAGGACACACATGGTCCTGTTTTCGTTACACGATGTCTTGTTGCTCGCACATCTTCATTTTTTCCCTGCAAATAATACTTTCAAACTCCAGTTTGCAGTGTAGATTCACCACAAAACAGTAGAGGGCTGGCCAACAGTACTGTTGATATCAAACTGAAGATAATGAGTGACCTCTAAAACAGTAGACTTATTTAGAAACCAATTTCCAGTCTGTCGCGGTCGTGAAGTACTTCCGTGTCCAGCCTCAAGTTGCCTGAGGGTCGGAACAGGAGAGGCTCAGTTTCGTCCAGCTAGGAAATAACTTGCCTCGATGAATATTGGTCGGAGGCTAGGTGCTTTAACCAATCAGAGGAGTTACTACTCTGATCAATTTGAATTTCTCGGTAATGATTGGTCAGAAGCTGAGATCTGCAACCAATCAGAGGGTTTGCTCTCCTGGTTGATTTGAATAAACAATGCTATAAAAAGAGTAGACGGCGGCGCTGCTAACCGTGTGGAGCAAGAAATCGTTTTCATGCAACAGTCTTCTGCTTGGAGAGGGGTGTGACAAGTACACAACGAGTAGACCATCAAGCTTGTGTCGGCTGACAAACGAGTGCAACAAGACTGTCAGCGCACCAAATAAGGAAGGTCAGTATAGCAGAGTTAGCGTTTGCATGTTTGAACACCATACATTTTTTAGATTTTCCTTGTTGAGTGAGCATGATGTCACAAACATATTACGTTCCCTAAGTCATAGAATCCTATGCGTTCCGGTTAGATCTGCCCTGTTCTTGTTAAAACTGCCTGGGTGATACGGTGGCCTTCCAACCGTAGCTAGACATCTAGCCTTGCGTTGTCATACAGTATGAATGCAGTGCTTGCCTGGTAGCCTGGTCACCATTCTCCACGGGTCGGCTAGAGGTACCGGTGTTTTACCGTGTCCAGTCCCCGTAAAAATTCCCGGGGTGCACAAATGAACTGCGCGGGCGGGCGAGCAACACACCTAGCACCGCAGGGATAGCGGCGAGCGCACAACGATATGGTCATGGACTGCCAATATACAAACCCGTTCGATACTCCACTGGTGTTTACTGCCTTGTGTATCAACAATAATGCGATCCTTTCTCGGGCCAATCTGACCAGATCCCTTAAACAGCGGAAAAACAAATTTTATTGTGAGAAATTGTCCTTCCCTACCTTCCGGGTTCGATTCTCAATTTCTTTCTAGACCTGTTTGGCTGATGTTACAAAAAAGGGGCATGGAAAATATGTCTGCACATCCTTCTTTGATTATGATATGGTGTGATAGTGGTGTGTGCGTGCGTGTGTGTGTGTGTACGGTGTGGAGTGAACTTTTCTTACAGGATTTTACAAAATAATAGGTAAGTTCAGTGATTGCTTAACCCCCTTTGTGACAAACTCCCATGATAGGTAAGTTCAGTGATTGCTTAACCCCCTTTGTGACAAACTCCCATGAGTCATAAATTACATGTTCTAATTTTCATTGTAGAAGACTTGGTTGCTCTCAATTTTTGGACGCTTATGGAAGTTTATTCATCAAACAATATGATTAATGAAATAGATCATCTGATTGTGTCGTATGTCTCCAGAGCTTTAGAGATGTAGGGATAAGCAATACGGGCATTTTAGTATAATTTAGTATAATTGTTGTTCATATATTCATGATGTGAAGTTTGTCGGGGCCTTAGCTTATTTCAACAGCACAACTTAAAATAACGGGAACAACGTGAATCGAGAACTTGAATAAAATACGAGCACTACAATAGCATACAATTCAGTAAAACACATTAATTTTACAATACAATACAATAATGTATCATCGTCCCTCTTCATACCGACAGGCAACATAAAGTGTCAACAATGATAAATTTTAGTTCAAATCTGGTAACGAATGACTTCTATATCTGCTTCATGCCTCATGGATGTGTTATAAGTCGGAGCTAGAAGCGCTTGAGTCTTTACTTTCTTGATTGAAAGTATATGAGACTTATATTTGGTGGTTTGTTTTGAACAACCGGTAAACCACCTCGAGGCGTAAGAAACGCTGCGCAAGGCCAGACTGATAGGTTTCCATCCACTCAAACTCAGACCCAGACACTTAATATAAGTGCAGTGGGATCTTTAACGTGCTCAAGGTGTGGCTCCGAAAACCCTGGCCGTCCGACTTTTCGTCCCCGTTCTAAGAGGATGTCTCTAACCGTAACTAGGTACTCATTTTTTACCCGAGTCGAGCGAGGTGATACGTTTTAAGTTCCTTACCCAAGTTGATATGATTTTGATAGGTGATAGATCATCTAACTATGTGTGCAAGGTTGCTGAAAAAGTACATCATAGTTACCTCCATATTACTGTAGCTAGCACAGTAACGTGCTGGGGAATATGCCACGATCCCTTGTTAAATGAGCTATTTTTGTCACGTTTCTACCGATTTCAAAAGGATCATCCCTATCACTATGGCTATCATTCTTATTTCATCATTGTTATTCATATCTCCCTGTCTACCGGTACTTATCATGATTATAATGATGACACAACAACTCAGTTGTACCCACTGCCACACAATGCAGGGTGAGCCGGCCAATCGGATCGTCGGAGCCGACCAACCGTTGATTCGATTATCCTCTCAAGACGAGCAGAAGAGCAAGGTTAGTTTCACGCCCAAGCCATTCAACAGTGTAGGGCTTTGATACGGTATCTAATGGCATCCTGTCATCAGGAAAACCATCATTGGAAAAGACGAACTAAAATGTTGTTTTACCTGGCCTTGGTATCTGCTGGTACAGCTCTAGGCAGTTTCTGCCCCCCTAAGTGTAGGATAACAGACCTTTCTGAATCTTCAAGTCTGTCCAACAAAATCTGGTCCGGGGCCCGGACTTTAACGGACATGACAAACGTACACTGGGTCGTATGCAAGGGTCTTAATGAAACTTTCGCCACTGCTTTTTCTCTGACTATAACTTTACCCTGCAAGATGCCATCTACAATGTTAGGTACACTTGCAGTGATGGGCTACCCGATCGGAATTCTATCGGCAAGAATACTAGCACGCCATTCAAGAACTGCGGCCCTGACTCTAGTGAAATGTGACATCACAGATATTGAAGACAACGCCCTGACTTATCTTCCTGGTCTGAGGTCGTTAGCTTTAGACTTTAACAGGCTGTCATATGTCCGTCACAGCTATTTCTCTGTCTCGCCGTTCCTTAACATGCTGAGCTTGTCCAACAACGAAATAGTGCAGATGCATCCAGGGAGCTTTATAAACCTGAAATTCCTTTTTTGGTTGAATCTGCAACGTAATCTGCTGCGCGTTGTAGACCCTGACTGGTTTCTTGGTCTGCATGGCTTGGCATTTCTAGATATGAAAGCAAACAAGATTGAGGTCATTCCTCTGGGGGCATTCCGACACCTACCGAAGCTCACGGAACTGAATCTAGGGGGAAACGTCCTTTCATCTCTTGACGGAGAATCGCTCTGGGGCATGAGTGTCGTCAATCTAAACCGAGACAAAGAGAACCCGTTGTACTTTAGAAGGCAGGACGTGTCAGTTGAAGTAGCCAATCGTCTCCTTTGTATCACCCATGACCCTTTGAGCGATTTGAACGAACAAACTTTTGGCTGGACCTTTGACTCAAACAAGAACGCCTGTAGTCGGGACATCACAACTCGAGCACCTTTTGTAGCCATCATGAAAAGCACATCCTCAGATATCTCAATTGACCAGTGTAGACAGGGGTGGAAACATAGTAGCAACTTAACCGTGGCCTTGCATGGTGGTCTGAGTCTCCGCTTGGCTTTTATGGAAGCGGGAAACACTAACATAGGAACACTAGTTGCCATTACACTGAGTCCAACAAACAACACAGATAGCATAGCCACTGGTAGAAACCATCTGAATAACACTGCTGACACAAACGTTAAGAACATTACCTGCATTGCACTGACCAAAGAAAACGCTAGTCAGATGGTGTTCAGTATCCCTGGGCCTCAGTTGCAAAGGAGGCAAAACAGAAAATACCCAAAGTCCCACAATGGTTCGACATTCCATCAAAACCCTGCAACAAAGAAAGAGTCTATCATACCGAAAAACCGGGCTGAAATGGTGTTAGAGAACCAAACTACTATGTCACTGCCGACTTCTGGTCCGCACGTCAGCACTATCCGGACTAAGCCTGCCCAACACAAACCAAGTCCAACAAGCACGCTCACGATCAGTTTGATTGTTCTGATATTAGGAGGTCTAATTTCGGTAATCGTTGTTGTGTTTATCCGTAAAAGAAGATCCGTAATGTCAAACAAGCAGGACCTTCGAGCAATCAGGCGGCATGCTGCTGTGTCTAGGCGGGTAAGGTCGGCCTCTCTCCCTGACATCTCCCGCTCAAGCACCGCTTTACATCGCAAAGCTTCTTGCAGATCCCTGCCCAGTGCCCTAAATTCTATCGAGCCCACGTACTGCGAGATCTCTGACGAAGCTGTCCTCGCTACTCGGCCCCTCCCTGCCCTCCCACCCACATCCTGGGAAATCCCAGACATCCCGGATGTCGAACCTACGTATTGCTACATTTCAGAAGATGAAGACGATGACGATGATGACCCATTGTCATTCTATGCCGCTGCCGCAGATTTGACGCTTGCGGGGAATGGAGAGGGTCGAAGCACCTACCACGGCAGCCTGGCCACAACTGTACACCATCGCAAGTCTACACTTAGCCGACATACAGCCATGTATGGGAAATCTAAGGTCCATCGCGTTAGGTTTTATGGAAATGCGGGACACACGAGAGTTCGAGGGAGAGGAAGGACCTCTTCGGTATCGTTCTACGAAGGTCGAGTCATGGGAACGTACATGAATGCAGGTAATATATCAGGGGCGCCATCCATAAGTCATCATCACAGGGCATCAAGGACGAACGGGTATGAAGTCACTGGGCCAGCTTCTGAACTGACGGAGAACCAAGTCCAGACCGTTGCAGACGAGATGGCGTCATGCACATCACCACCAAACACCTACTGGCCTTGGCAGATCCCCAGCAATACACAGACTAACACGCCACGTCCACGACCGGCTGTCCTCACCGTACCAAACACCTACTGGCCATGGGAGGTCTCCAGCAATGGGCAGTTGAACACATCGCGTCCACTACCGGCTGTCCCCGCCGTACCAAACACCTACTGGCCATGGGAGATCTCTAGCAATGGGCAGTTTAGCACATCACGTCCACTACCGGCTGTCCCCGCCGTACCAAACACCTACTGGCCATGGGAACTTGCCGATACAAAAAGTCGTTGCACACGACGACGGGCGTCCCTCCCCACACTTAATACCACACCACAAACTGTAGTGTCCTTGAACCCCAAACTACCGAACACCTACTGGCCGTGGGAGATCTCAAGTATTGGACAGTTTAACACATCGCGTCCAGTTCCAGCTGCCCCTGCCGTACCAAACGCCTACTGGCCATGGGAAGTACCGGGTGGAAGTAGCTGTATCACACAGCGACGGGCGTCCCTCCCTTGTCTTCATAATGTCCCCAGTGAGACAACACCTTAGCGAAACGAAGCGGCCATGGTGCTTCGCGCGAATGAAATATCATATACAATATGCATAAAGACAACAAACCTGTCGTGGCGACTGGACATAGTTTACATACGTTCGAGAGCTCATCTTGGTTGTTACAGCAAGTCTCCATGGTAGAGACTACATCGCCTGTCGCTAAAACTGAACCCGGCCGCGGGACACTTCGAGGCCTGTGTCCATGATTCTCGTGTCATGTAAAAACAGACATTGGTCACGTTAAAGGTACAAGTCTGTGTCACAAAATACTTTTCGACTGGACCGGTTACACACCTTTACATAATGATATATATATATACCATGCAGATGTTCAGCAGAAGCTTTTTAGAGGTGTTGGAGGGAGTAGAGTCGATTGTGACAGTAACAGTGGTACTTGAAGCTCTAAAGCTTTAATAGCTTTAAATGTACGTAGTATAAGAAGTGCACTAACAATAGCAATATGCAATAGTGATTTGTGATTATGTTTCTGAAAAACGTTTTAGAGACACAGGAGCAAAAAATCATTGTAAGTTACAATAGCGCTTATCATAGTAATTATTACTATGAATTCCTTTTGAAGGTGGAGTCGGAAATCGAGGGATCTTAGAGTACAATTGTATTGTGCGTGCGGTAGATTATGTATATGCGTTTATTACATCATAACAGTTACAGCAATTTGGTCGTAATCTATGTCTACTAAATTATATATTGCTGAGGAAACCTAATGCTGAATAACGGCCCATGAAAGGAACAAAATGTAAACAGCTTTAAAATCTTAGAGAATTTTGTCTTGGGTAGCAAATATTTATTTGTCATTTTCTTAAATTTTTGAAAATTGCAAAGTGTTAGATACCGTAGAAACGCAATGATTTTCACGGTTGATCAAATATAGAAATCCTTGTTTTTTTCTTGCAATACTGAAACAAAGATCTTGTTTATGTACTATGTATATATTACATATTAATGCAGAATGTAGTTGTGATTGTCGTGAAACAAATTGTTGGACTTTGTAAGACTGCATTACATGTCACCGGAAGGGCTTTCTAAATAAAATTTGTAATAAATTTGAATTATTTTGGTGTTGGAGTCGGACCCACCTCCACGGCCACCATAGCTGAAATGAATGATGAAAATTTGAAGATTTTAAAAATGACTGAAAAATCTTTTTATTCATCTAGAATAGCTTTCAAACATCAATGTCATCTTTCACTTTAAGAAATATTCACAAATGATGGTAAAAATGGTAAATAATGGTAGAATTCTGTTAGCAATATTTAGAAACTATTAGAAGCATCATATTCCACACTATGAATACTTCCCAAGTTTTACACAACCGGGGAAATGAAATTGAAATGACAGTCGAAATATTTCCGAAGTATCAACTTTCTTAGACAAATACAATGTTATTGCAAATATTTGTATATGATGACAATGACAACCGTCTCGGTCACTTGGAATGGACAATGGTAGCTTCTGCATTTGTTGAAAAATTTAGAATAAAATAGCTGTGATTTAGACACTCAGACCCTGTTCTGATTTTGTGACTATGGGATTGGAGTGACATACCTGTATGCATAAGTGGTGCATTGTGGCTTGATAAGAGACAAACCCCCCAAAAACAAAGACCGCCATACCGCTTGGTGTCGAGTTTTACGTTTGTCCTCCTTGCAAATAATTTGAAGCAAGGCAAATGTATTTTGTGTAACATATATCGCGGCTAAGTCGGGTCAATACATTTGCCTTTTTGCAGACAAAGGTTCGATTTTTCGTTTGCATTGTTGCAATTGAGTTACTACAGACCATGTCTGAAATAGGACATACTTACGTACCACAGGAATGAAAGCATGAATGAATTTCGCCATTTTTAGATCAAAAATGAATATTTGGGCCCTCTGTGTCCCGTTATTCCATACACAACTTCAAAACCTTCTATTTTAGGCTTTTTGGGCGATATCTTGCCACTTCTGCCACTTCCAATACCATATATGGTGTTGGAAGTGGCAGCCCATCGGAGCACTACATTTCAAAATGCGAGGGCCTGATTGGCCAATTAGGCTAACCAATTTATCTTACATTTCTGGCTTAGGTGCCCTAGTATTTATACCAAATGTGGTTTTACACTGCCTAGGACATGTGCGCACAGGACTTTGTTCACACTTTTGACATACATTACTTCAGAATTATTCTTCTCGATCTTTGGCTATTTTCAGAATGCCCCAGTGCTTCTACTAGTGTAAGTTGGCTCACAAATGTATACAGCAAAAGATGGGCACTGCAGCGCGTTTATCAATGTACAACAGCTGCATGTTTGGTATTCTATGGAGGTCCTAGCATTTTGTACTCGTATGCCAATAGACACTTTGAAGGAGGTACAAAGGCCTAGCTACAAAAACTACGTCATCGCCACTGCTGATTGTTGAGCGGCAAACAATAGGGGTCAAAAGTATTCCAAATGTAACTATTGTTCACGTCAATTTTTGTACTTTGTGCTGATTATATTTATCTATTTATTGGTTTGGCTGTTTAGCACACACAGCCGGGGCTGACAGGGATAAGACAGTACATTGGAATTTTGACATGGACCGTATAACAAGCTATAACAATATTCTAAATATTCTAAGTGCGTGTATACAAAAACTATTATATAATCATAAAGAGGCAAGATAAATAAGAATATCAGGTTTCCAATGCAGCTTAGCAATCTGCCACATGAACAACTACTTACGCCTGACAACACCGTCAATGCAAGGGTTAGCTACACGACATGACAGAATCATCCTGCATTTCTGCACAGGACAGTGAGTGAACCTACGTCTATTCACGCCGAACGGCAATAAGCTCGAAAGACTCAGGACGAAGCGTTGCTCCCAAGATCCCATCAAAGTTGGGTCGAGCGCCCTCTGGCAACTTGAAGATGAACTGCTGTAACATGATGGTGAGGAATAGGAACAACTCCATCTTGGCTAGTTGTTCACCGAGACAAACTCGACGACCTGCAAAGGAATATTGCGTGCAAAAGTTTAATCCTTATTTTCTTACATGTTGATCTGTTATTTTTACATTTTACATTTCATCTGACAGAGACTGCTTTGACATGTTTAAGGGGTTACGAAGAACGTCTACATGAATTATGACAGGCAAGAACAAACGACAAACTGCAGCAAAGGACATTGTTCAATATGTCGGCGTTACCTGTAGAAAAGGGCATGAATGAATCGTGTGTCTGCAGTTGTCCGTTGTCGTCTAGAAACCTGCCTGGGTCGAACTTGTCGGGGTTGTCCCAGCAGCCGGGGTCCATGTGAAGGGACCACAGGTTGATGAGCACGTCCGTGCCCGCGGGGATGTCGTAGCCGAGCAGGGTGGTGTCCGAGGACGTGCAGTGCGGGACGGACAGAGGCACTACCGTGCGGATGCGCTGCATCTCCATGATGGTGGCTTCCGTGTAGGGCAGGTTGGGCTTGTCGCTGACGGCTGGAGGACGGTCCCGCCCCACTACTTCGTCCAGCTCGGCCTGAACCTTCATCTGTACGTCGGGATGCGTCATGAGGTACAGCAGACCCCAGCGTAAGGTGTTGGCAGTGGTCTCCGTGCCCGCCCCGAAGAGGTCTATCAGGAGATACATCAGGCTATGGTCGGGCAGCGAGTCCGGGTTGAGTTCCACGCTCTTGGTGAACGCGTCGATGATATTGTTGGGCTCGCCGGATGCGTTTCTGCTCTTTTGCTTCTCGATAATGTCCATCATACAGTCCTGGGTTCTAACAGTCAGATCCATCCATTCAGTGTACAACCCTCTCACCACCGGAAAGAAGCGGAGTACCGGGTAGATGTTGATGACGTGGGCGGTGATGAACAGGACCAAGGCCCGCTCCACAATTTCCATCAGACCGAGGAATGTTGGGTCTCCGTATTCAAACCTCTTCCCTATAGCCACGGAGCAGATAACGTTGGCCACAGCGTTGTGGAGAAGGTTTGTCAGGTCGAAAGGTTGATCTGTCTTATCTTTCAAAGCAGTGCAGAAGTGTTGACATTCCAGGGTAATTTTGTTCTCCATGACGCCCGTGCCCATACCACAGGAACGAAGAGTTGACGTGCTGAATCGCCGGAGAATCTTCCATTGAAGGCCGTACGGACGCATGGCTATACCTGTCATAGAAAAACACAATGAGGTGTTGGGTATCTGCAGTCACGTTCGAATTCTAACCCAATAGAACACACACACGTTTCACGAACCCCATTGCGGAGACTATGGAGGCACTAGGATATCGAAGGGGCAAACGAACTATAACTGAACTGTGCAAAGGTCCAGATCGATTGTGGTGTGCGAGATGTTTTTAAACAGTTGATTTCATGTACATGTACCTCATCCTGTACACAATCCAGGTAATAAGATATGCCAAGCAACTGTTAATCTATCAAGTTTATTGAGCAGACCACCTGAGGAAACACCAATAAGTGCATTACTACTCCTGGACGTTTTTCCCCAACCAAGGGGGAGTTGTCCAGCAAACCAACAAGAACAAGAACAATTGTTTTCTTGCGTAACTTTGCATATCATTTGACTATGTATCACCCCCCCTGAAAAAAAAATACATGACTGGTAGAGCCTTCTAAGAAAGTGTACTGCTGAGAGGGTGCGGAATCTACCATTGCGCTGATTATTGCAGTGCATCAGGAACAGGTCGGGTCTGCTGGAGAAGTGCTCGGCCTTCCTGACCAGGGCCTCCCTGATGGCGTCCTTCCCGCTGACCACCACGGCGTCCTGCAGACCCATCTTCACGCTGAAGACGTCCCCGTACGTCCCACGCCAGGCCGTCAGCTGGAGGTGGGCGTTCTGGGCGAGACTGGCGAGGTTCCCGAGGACGGGCCATCCCGGTGGGCCCGGCGGATAACCCGGTGGTTTACGGACTCTGACCCTAAAGACGAATTTTACAAATACAAGAAACGTCACAGCACCAACCAGCACTGCTGTGATGTTGTGGCCCGTCAGTAGTGGTTCAAACATTGTTAGCGGCCGAAAAACTGGCGTTTTCCAGAGATATTTTGGGGAATAAAACACTATGAGGAAAATGGAGGTGCACCCCACCCAAGCGGAGGTAACATTAGACTTTGTACAAAGGTCAACGTTCTATAGGGCAGACGTCATTGGAGCAGGCGTAGTGTGATCTCCAAGCAGATGTAAGGATCCGGCTCATTCTCGGTGTTTTGCACCCTTTTTTTCAACACTTAGTATTATTTTCTAGTACATAAATATTGTATTTTTAGCGACGCACTCAGGGGGCGAGCCCATTATTCAACTGCCCACCTTCTACTATAACCCCCTTACTCTGACGCCCCACGGGTGGGCGGAGTAGATAAATAACCATAATCACTGAGAACAAACACCTGGTAGCCCTGCCAGTGTCAGCTCAAAACGTGACTTTTGTTCGAAGGTCAAACTTTTGCATCGAAGCCGGCGCAGTGTTAACTTCGGCCCTTTTCAAAGATTTGTAAGCATTTGTTACACATATCCTACACCATTATGATGCTTTATGTTCTAAAGTCTCTATCATGCCAGTTAATGTTTCGAATATTTTCATGTACTAGAAAGAAGATGCACGATGTTTCCTATATGGCAGTTGAGTTTACGCTCAAATTCAAGACTTTACAAGGGCAACAAACTTTCTCACGTTAAACGCTTTTATGCTACAGTTTTACCGATGAAAAATGTAGTTCTCCCTTCTACTACTTTTAAATTATCTGGAAATATAGGTATTTTTTTCTGTTCGCCATTCAGCTGTGCAGTGGGAGTGCTTCAGCACCAAGGACAGGAATGTTCAAGGTGCATAAAACACAGGGAAATGAGAACGCTATCCACAATGTGTATGGATAAAATCCATGGCCAGAGGTTGATAGAAACCTTTTAATGGCAGACTGGAATTGTCTTAAGTATGGTGAGTAGTTTGAGGACATTTTACCTATGTACCGTTTGGCGCAGTAATCCAGAACACTTTCGCCATAACAAAAAAACAAAAAAATGTCAATCTCAAGTTTGCGAGGGAAAGACTGGCGTCAGTCTTGATGTGTTGTGATTCAAACATGTAACGTTACATATGCTACTATCTGACGTTGACAAGAAAATGTACACACAGGATGGACTTGAAACAAGATACAGTAACTGATATTTTGGCATCTCGCCACACTATTTATAATGGACAATCTGTAGGCTACGCAAACTGTGAGGTACACGACAACAATGTCAAAACTGTGCCATAAAGCGTTACCCAACGACAATAACAGTTGCTCATTTCAAGTTTTGTACTATACAATGATGTCGCAATATATGAGAAAGCAGTCACGGTTTAAAATACACCGTTCAGTACACTACGTTGTCACAGTCATTCACGTCGGACTGCGATCAGTTCGTACGGATGTGGACGGAGTGTTACTCCGAGGATACCGTCAAAGTTGGGTCGAGCGCCCTCTGGCAGCGTGAAGGTGAACTGCTGTAGCATGTTGGTGAGGAATAGGAACAACTCCATCTTGGCTAGTTGTTCACCGAGACAAACTCGACGACCTGCAAAGGAAAGACGTACAAAAGGTCAGTTTTTCTATTTTTCATTGGAACTTTAATTTTTTTAATTTCTGTTTCGAAAAGAGGAAGAAGTAGATATCTAGTTGTTAGCGTTACCTGTAGAGAAAGGCATGAATGAATCGTGTGTCTGCAGTTGTCCGCTGTCGTCTAGAAACCTGCCTGGGTCGAACTTGTCGGGGCTGTCCCAGCGGCTGGGGTCCATGTGAAGGGACCACAGGTTGATGAGCACGTCCGTGCCCGCGGGGATGTCGTAGCCGAGCAGGGTGGTGTCCGAGGACGTGCAGTGCGGGACGGACAGAGGCACTACCGTGCGGATGCGCTGCATCTCCATGATGGTGGCTTCCGTGTAGGGCAGGTTGGGCTTGCCGCTGACGGCTGGAGGACGGTCCCGCCCCACCACTTCGTCCAACTCGGCCTGAACCTTCGTCTGCACGTCGGGATGCGTCACGAGGTACAGCAGACCCCAGCGTAAGGTGTTAGCAGTCGTCTCCATCCCCGCCACAAACAGGTCTCCGAGCAGATGGGGAAGGCTGTCACCCGGCAAAGAGCCCGGGTCGTCCTCCAGCTTCGTTGTAAACGCTTCGATAATGTCACGTGCCTTCCCCTGTCTATCGCTGTCTTCGTGCTGAGCAATGAAGTCCTTGAAACACTTCAGACTCTCTTCTGAGAGATCCATCCACTCCTTAAACTGTCTCCCCACTATCGGGAGGAAGCGAAGCACGGGGTAGATGTTGAAGACGTGAGCGGTAAGGAACAGTTCCACGCCGCGTTCTGACATCTCCATCAGACGAAGGAACATGGGATCTCCGTACTCGAACCTCTTCCCCAGAGTCATGGAGCAGATGATGTTAGACACAGCGTTGTGCAGGAGGTGCATGAGGTCGAATGGCTGACCGGACTTTGTTTCCAGTTCGGTGCAGAAGTGGCGGCATTCCATGTCGATCTTTTCCTCGAGGATACCCGTGCCCATGCCGAAGGAACGGAGTGTTGACATGCTGAATCGCCGGAGAACTTTCCACTGATCGCCGTAGGGTGACATGACAAGCCCTGGACAGAAATGGTGAAGAATTTACATGATCGAGTCTGAAGATATGCCATTTAACAAACAGTAATATGTTCCAAAGTGATATGATACGTTTTGTCATAATTGACATTTGTCATATATTTGCATATTGAGGGAGGTGCTATGATTGGAATGTTTGAAGCTAAGCCTAATGAAAATTATGAATTCAAGTTTCGTTGATTATATAGCTCTTTAATATCTTATCCCTTCAATTAATACAATTTTAACCAAATATATGTACTACATGACATCTATGTTACTCATTGTCATATGTATCATATTTTATGCATTTTTGCGACGCATCATTGTCATTAGATACGTTTCCTCATGCATGTTCCTTTCTTTGTTACAGCCTGAACTAAATATTACATAAAATCCAACATTTGTAGCCCCCCCCCCCTCGCCAATGGTAGCTCCTATTATCTAACATCAACGTTAGATAGTGGGCAGCATTATAATGATATAAAAGGAATGTTTATAAAAGGATCAGAAAATTCCTAACGGTCATTCTTCATCTTAAGGAAATATCTTTAAAAATATGTAACATCCATCAACCATGTACCAGCTTCCGTGAGATGTATGGTCAATTAATAGATAATGGTTGTCATCAATTTACCGCTGTTCTGTTTGTTGAGGCGTATCAGGAACAGGTCGGGCCTGCTGGAGAAGTGCTCGGCCTTCCTGACCAGGGCCTCCCTGATCGCATCCTTCCCGCTGACCACCACGGCGTCCTGCAGACCCATCTTCACGCTGAAGACGTCCCCGTACGTCCCACGCCAGGCCGTCAGCTGGAGGTGGGCGTTCTGGGCGAGACTGGCGAGGTTCCCGAGGACGGGCCATCCCGGTGGGCCCGGCGGGAGAATTCTCCCTCCACTCCGCTCTCTTCTGAACCTCGAAACTAACGTTAAAGACGTGAGGAACGCCACAACAGCGATGAGCACTGCTGTGATGTTGTGGCCTGTCAACAGTGCCTGTGCTATGGGCAGGAGAACCGCCATGGCTGCTTGTATTGACCTCCTTTAGCTTGTGTAACCTATGGAAATCATGCATGAAAAGCTGCGCAGCGGGATTCAATTTCCTCCCCCATAGCCGTGCGCGCCCTGACGTCATCACAGCGGCGTCAGTAATGAATGAAGTAGTATCGTTGACACACAGTGATCTATATTCAGTAATTTGACTCTAGCAAGTTGGTAAATCTGTGGACACGTTTTTCCCTTTAAAAGCAAGTAGGCACACATCCTTCATACTGATAGTTTGTAATACAGATCTTTTTGTCTCGTATGGAAGAATCGCTGGGTAGTGAACAAGACTTGAAAAACTTGTCTAACCTGTACATAAAAAAACAACATGAATACTCATTAAAACTACAACAGTTCTACAGTTCGACAGCCAACTTTTCAAATGTGACTTAAAAGCTTGGCTTGTTCGTTAATTTGAAGACCAGATGAAACGGATGGTACCGGTGGTGATTTTTTTCTCAATAACTTTTATATTCAGTCCCGTATGAGATGCAGCAGATACTAAATTATAAAATGGACAGTTCTTTTCAACCAGAAAATGATAAAATGGCAGAATGATTTCATCCAGAAAATGTTTTACCCGATATATATATGTGGTACCTGATTGACGTCAATATATATATATATATATAATATATATTTATATATATATATATATATATATTCAATCTGGTTGAAATGAACTGTCCATTTTATCATTTAGTATCTGCTGCATCTCATACGGGACTGAATAACGTAACTATATATGAAAAAGTATTCTGCTGTAGTATCCAGGTTGGTTTGTCACCAATGGCGCAATTTAACTGTGAACGTTAACCAATGAAGATGTAAAACGACATTATGCTATAAGATTAAGGCATTCAGGTACTGAGGTAACAGCTTTTGTCATCAAATAATAATGCTTTATATACGAACCCTGCAACAAACAGTCGCTACGACTAGATTCGCGTCACGCTATCTCCCAGTGTAGATCAGTGTAGCTAGCTGAATTATAGACCATATTTAGACAGGCGTGTCCACAATCCTAAGTCGAAGCCAGGAACGTCGTGGCGTTTAAAAACACAATTGTGAAAAAAGATACACAAACATTCACAGCAAACGTATTAAGTACATTCAAGGAGGTTTGGTACATCCAAAGAAGCCTCCCTTTTAATAATCTCCTTGGTACATCCCAACCCATCCCACCCTTAATTCAATTGGTGCGGCCAATTGGAGTTGAAGGGTCAGAGTTCAGCTTGACCAGCGGACCACGAAAACACAGTGCAGGTAAGGGTCCTGGTACTGTTAAAATAGGTGGTTAAGAACATCACGAGAGCGTTTATGCTAGTAAAGTTGCTTGGTTCTGTTGCTTTAGAAAGTCTAACTAACGGGACCGCGGGGTGTAGGTTGAAATGATTATCGCCGTTTGTTTGCTTCGCAAAAATACTAAACCGACTTTATTCGAATATTCCAGAGTATTACACCAAGGCGTAAAACACCCGTTTTGTAGAGTAACTTGAAATGCAAGTTGCGTAAGACCAGGCAGTGAAGTTTGATACTGATATGGACCCCTACTCGTTAAGCGTTACGCGTTGCTTCTGTTGAATTTTTGTTGCAATGTCACTGCCTACCAATTTGTTAATATGTGGCCCATTAACCTTTTTTAGGTTTATAGCTGTGCCTCCTGGCGGAATTTCAACAAACTGCCATATTAGCAGGCCAGAAACATCTATAAAACATGAAATTTAAAAAAAAGCTGGTTGCCCAACTGCCAGAAAGAACAAAACCCCTTTTATTGTGACGAACCAAACGGCAAAATTTAAGTGTGGGTTGATATTATCTACAAAATCAAGCCTTAGGTGGGAAAAATCCTCTAGATCTGCGATGAACCCATGGAGTGATAAAACATTACTTTGTGTTACTCCATGTAATAGGTCCCAGTGAGGCAACAGACAGGTTTCAAACATGGCGTCAGACTACCTGAGTGGTGACCTGGTGGACTTTGTGTCTTCTCATCAAACTCTTATACTATCAGGTGTTGCAGCAGGTAAGATATAGTTAACAGGATTTGAAGATCATTCATTGACAAACGGTTAACATCTACTAAGTTAAACATAATTCCAACAGGGGACAAAATTCCGCCACCCTGAATGTCAAAGATACGCCCAAACAGATCTAAAACCCAACATCCCCCAGTATGTATAATGCACTCCTGTATATCTAAACTGTGCATACCTAGGAGTGCTGCACTAGAGATCTCTGAAGTCACACCCACTGTTTTTCATTTTCAAAGTGGCAGATTAATGTTAATGGAGGTTAATTGTTGTTTCAATCTATTGTAATGCCTTCGTCTGTCACTTCAAATGAATGTTGGTACTAAAAAGGTTCACACAATTATGTGATGTTCTTAAACCAGGGAGGTTTCAAAGCAGTCCAATTTGACTTATGTCTTAGGTATTAGATTTAGATACTTTGTCCTTTTTCTTGTACATACATTGAGATCTCATAAGCTTCAGTAGCTGCATCTATTGTCTGATTGTCACATCGATATTTTGTCACAATAATATTTTCCTTCCTCCAGACTTGGGTATCAAATTTCTATATGATTTAGTACATTTAATCTTATGTGACATTTTCTTCCCTCATGACCTCAATGAAAAGCGGCCTGCGTGCCGATTGAAGCTCATCATGAATAAAAAAATGTTCAAACAAACAAATAATATACATATATGTATGATTCAGTACATTTCATCTTGTGGGATAGGAGATCATGACTTACAAGATAGAGCTGCGATAATTGTATTTAGACTACAGGGGAAGGTACATGTGGAAGGAAACTGTAAGTTGAATTTTTACATTATGGCGTAATCCAGGTGTCTCCCTGTATGCTGTTCGGAAGTACTTTGGCGGGGGCGTGTGTTACAGCAAGGCAAGGCTGGACGGGAAGACAGCCATCGTCACAGGCTCAAATACTGGACTGGGCAAGGAGACAGCACGGGATCTGGCCAGGAGAGGTACATAGACACAGATACATGACACTGTTTCTGACATGAGAATGGACAAATAGTTTTTGGCATGTATGTCTGTGTGTTTACATGTATATATACGGTATGTCTGTGTGTGTTTCTAGATTTTGTAGTCATCATAACTAAAGAACCTTTGGATTAAGATTACGATATTTAGTATGTAGTAGGTCTTGGCAAGACGAAGGTCAAGGTTGATTTTGGGCCCCCTGGACCTGGTATGTGACCTTGGTACCGTTTTTGTATCTTTGTCCTGGACGTGCTACAGTCTAATTATTGTGATCTTTATATCTAGCATATATGTATGCACCAAATGTTATTTATAAATCCACCACCATATTGGTATACATATTTGTATAAATTTTAAAGAAAATCTTAGCTTGTGTTTTCCAAACATCTAGAGATTTCCCGATCGATGCTTTCAAATACCCCCCATTGACTTTCTTAATTGAATTTACAAATATGTTCTGAAATGCAAATTGGGTACACTGATATGGAGGACATATTTGTTGCCATATCACACAAGTTGTTTTTTGGTTGTCTTTTCTGCTGTCCGTACCGGACAGGTCTTTGCACCAACCAGTTTACTGGCATGCCTGCATGGTAAGACTTTTTCTAACATCAGCATCAAAATAACAAACGTAATTGCCAATATTTCAGGTGCCCGGGTGATCCTTGCCTGTAGAGATGTGACCAAAGCTGAGGCTGCTGCTGACGACATTCGTAAGACTACTGGAAACGGAAACGTTGTCGTTCAAAAGTTGGATCTGGCTTCTCTGGCCTCCGTCAGGGAGTTTGCAGCTGGAATCAACAAGAAAGAAGGCCGCATGGACCTTCTCATAAACAATGCAGGTAGTCTACTGAAATTTGTTCATTTGAGATGTTGCTTTCAATGAAAAACTGAATGGCAAACATAATATGAGGGTTATGCCCTTCTTGTATTTCTAATTCAACATTTTTGTACCCTCTCTAATTCAACAGTACTCGTTGTCAGAAAATTATCCGTGAAGCATAGTTGATACCTTTAATTCTACACGTTATTTATCATCCCAAATTCATTGTTAAGCATTATTGAGAAATTCTTTGTAACGCGAAGTCAAACCCCAGAAAGTGATAATAGAGTGTTCAGTTGTGTCTGTTTGCAGACTAGTTTTGTCAGGCACCTAATCATGATTAGAATGGAACAATCGGCTACCCCATTTAGGCCGGAATGTTTTTGGTCCACTCACACCGGGGCATGCCCCTGCTCTTTTTCGAAAGATGTGGTGGGTTCTTTTACGTGCTCAAGGTGTGACTCTTCTCAAACATGGGACCTCCATTTAACGTCCTATCCGAGGGACGTGTTACATGTAACCTACCTAGGGTTACCTTATATAGAATCTAATATCCACCTCTTTTTGCACACTTGAACTGCTTTCCACTTTAAGTATAGTAAAAGGAAAAGTGCAACAAGTAAACTGTCATTATCTATTTACCCTTTTCACATGCAGATATTTCATACACCTTACAGGAATCATGATGTGTCCACAATGGAAGACAGAAGACGGTTTCGAGATGCAGTTCGGCACGAACCACCTGGGTCACTTCCTCCTCACCAACCTGCTGCTGGACCTGCTGAAGAAGTCCGCGCCAAGCCGGGTCGTGACGGTGTCTTCTACAGGACACCAGTTTGGGAAGATGCATTTTGATGACCTGAACTTGGAAAATGGGTACGAACCCATGAAGGCGTACGGTCAGAGCAAGCTGGCCAACATCCTCTTCACCAGGGAGCTGGCAAAGAGACTGGAAGGTAAACAGAAACTAAGATTTTTTTTATTGGCGACACCTCAGGAGCAGAGCCTGTGGAGTATTTCATACTGTTGTAATCTGGTCTGCAAGAGTTAAGAATATAAAGCAGGAATGTATGAATTTTTCATACTGTTGTTAGAAATAGTAACTAAAGGGACTTCCCTGGTGTCCTACTCTTGTTTTCTTATGTTGCTGTTTATCCAATACTGTACTATAAATCTTGAAATGTTTGTAGTGATTGTATTTTTGCAGTTTTGACACGAAAAGTCACCAAAAGTCATTATCATTAATTTGATACTTCTTCCACTCATAGGAACAGGAGTGACCTGTTATTCGGTCCATCCGGGCGGCGTGCGATCGGACCTGAGCAGGTACATGCCCCAAACCTACGGACTATGGCTGACCCTGATAAAACCATTCATCATTCCGTTTATGTTAGTCTTCGGGAAGAGTAATGAGCAGGGTGCACAGACCTCCCTCCACTGTGCACTTCAGGAGGGCCTGGAGTCCAAGTCTGGTCTGTACTTCAGGTGAGAAGGCAAGTTTTTGTCTTGGGCCTCTCAGTAACTAGGGTACTGTGGAATACATTTTTGGCAACACCTCAGTAGTGGAGCCTTTTATTGCTGTGTTCACTTTGTGATGTTCACCCTTATTGTTAGTGGATCGTTTGTTCCCTTAAATCTTGCACATATTCAATCCCCATATCTGTGTCATGCCTGTCTCTGATATGCCTCTGTATGTTACATGTCAAAATGACGTACGATTGTTTTCGTTCTCTTGACAGCGACTGTGCGGAGAAAGACCCAAGTCCAGCAGGCCAGGACGATGAGGCGGCCAAGAGGCTGTGGGAGGTCAGCGAGGAGATGGTGGGACTCAAACAGTGATGACCAACAACAATGACATAATGACAGAAGACAAAGTCACTAAAGGCCAATATTGTGTGAGGGCACACTTCTAGGATTATTCTTTATTCAAACTTCAGGTTAGCCAGGATGCCAGCCATTTTAGCTTAAGTACAGTCTCTCATTGACTTCCCTGGGAAGGAACCAAGAGAGTGTACTTCAGTATCCAGGCTAACTTGAGGTGGAACAATCATTGCTAGTCTGATAATCTAACTTGGTCCAAGACAAAGGTTAGGTCATGGAAAAATAATAAAGAAACTTAAGGGGTGACATGAACAAAGACAAAGCCTTTGACTTCTTGCAGCATCTTGCTCTCATTCTGCAACTAGTGTGTGTTTAATTTGGGACAAACAGCTCATTTGCTACAAAACATCTCTACCACTTTCAGAAGAGACAACTGTAGAACCATAATCTTTGGGTAAGGGATGTCCTTCTCAGCTCGAACACCACAGAACTTATTTAACCTGGAGACTCACACTGTGACAGACTCAATAAAGTTTCCAGTGTTGTCAAGATTGTGATTGCAGTGTAAGCATGTTGTTTTGTTTGAGGACTATTTACCCCACATATCTAACCATAGTACAGCATACCAGCTGTGAGACTACATTGCAGCTTTTTACCATTGAGTGAGAAAATAGTGATGTATATGTACATATAGCCAGGATGATGTGTGTTCATTCAGAGAGTGACTAAATTATTATGCAGAGAAAGTTTCTATTAACAGATGAAGAGTGAACTATGAAAATATTTAATTGAATTGTAAATTGTTTTGAAATAAGTCTGCTATTTCTCTCAATATCATAATGGATTAGCTATCAGGAATGTGACCAAAAGTTGGATACAATTGTGTTTATGTGTAATACACGATTTTAATATTCACTCTTTGGTAGATACTACAAAATATTACAATATCACATGTAGCAGTGATTCAAAGTCTGGACATAGAAATTCAATCACAAATAAATTTACACAAAATCTGAACACTTGGGTATTTTTTTCTTTTCTTTGAGCGAATGTAGCAAGATATGGGAAATTGTGCATTGTGTATATACAGTCAAACCTGTATTAGCGGTCACCTTTGCATAGCGGCCACCTGCTCATAGTGGTCACTTTTTGTCGGTCCCTTGGATTTTTCCCATTGACATAAGCATTAAGAATTAGGCTATAGCGGCCACCTGTCCAACGCGGTCGCGGCCAGACGATTTTCGGTCCCGCGAGTACAGTAACACTGCCGATAACGGTCAATGTGCGCCGGTGGAAGCTGCATCGCCACCGCACGCCAGGTTCAAAATCTTCATTTTTTCACGCAGTTATCAAGTTTATGTGAACTCAACTTGACAGGATAATAATAAAGAAAACAAGAATGCTTCGATGTCGGCCCAATATTTCCGTTTTCCCCGGGAATTCATCGGAAAATGTGCCCAAACACGATTTTCAAAATGGCGGAGCAGTATAAAGGTCATCGGAAGACACCACTGTTGCGGAGGTATAGTGTGTTAAATTTATTTTGCTGCAAACTATCACTGAGGATAATAACTTAACCAAAAGCTTCAAAATAGATATGAATAACATTAATATGATGTAAAATTTGGGCTGTTGCAATTTTCTGAAAAGAAATAAGCCCTCAACAGAGCGACCATATTAGCATAATGGTAGAAGCCGATCATGACAAGCGAACAACAACAGACCAAAAACCTCCTTGAACAGACTAAGGAAAATTGTCGCCACGATTTTATGTTTGAAAACGGTCGAAAACGAACAGTAAGTGGCAACTGAGCAACATATATTTTGTTCTTAACTAACTAGGTGGCATTTTGCTGCGAATGACTTTGTTTCATATGATTAAAACTCGTTGGTGGCGCGTGTGCCGGCAGACCAAGGACATTAATGTCCTTGGGCAGACGAAGCAGTCGCGAAGGATCAAGAGTAGAGTATAGCGATGCTGGTCTGTTCAGACATGAAGCTCGAGTAAGCCATGGATTTTGGAGTTGGCAGATACAATAATTCTTTTTTCAAGCCCATAAGAGAAGTAAAAGAACAACAATCGAATTTCTAAAATGTGCCTTACCTATGTAATGTTTACATGTGTACTGTACGGTGAATAAATGTATCTCAGTGGGTACTGAAAACATGTGTCACTCGTGGTCAATTAATCAACATTTTCTCCATAGCGGCCACCTGTCCTTAGCGGCCAGTTTTGGCCAGTCCCTTGAGTGACCGCTATAGACAGGTTTGACTGTATTTGATAATCATAATCAGCGATGCTGTTCATTTGATTTACCAGCAGCAAATATAGCATTGATAGAAAGGTGACCCAACATCAAATTAAATAAATGTGATGTCATATACATGGTAAAATGAACAGGTAATAACATAATTCATGTTACTAACAGTGAAGAATTAACAAATAGTTATAAAATGAACTTGGTCTTAAAGACCCCAGTAAAACTATATAAATACGGGATAATGTAAACTATAGCCTTCAGTATGCGCCTGGCAGCCGTACAGTGCACATCAGTGGAGGCCTGGCTGAGAAAGTTTACCATGTACAAGTTACTCTTCAAGTCATGTTTGAAATCTACAGACAACAGATAAGAAATTGAAGTATGGCTACACATAAAGAAGTTAGCTTGAAGAACAGTCAGCCAAGAAATAAAGGAATAACAACACTGGCTTACGATTTAGTTTGAGACATTGGCTAGCAGTTATATGTACTGTTCTACAGAGCCCTATTCTATGCTGGTTACAACAACAAGAAGACGCAAAAAATCCCAAGTCATATTTCTAGACACACAACTACCTAGGCTAATGTTGGGAAGACATTGGAAATTTATATCCATTTAGACACTCTAACACAACGTTGACAAGGTCGATTTGAAAGTTTGAAAATTTGAACAAGGTTCACTTCACCCAAACTGAAAGTAGTAGATAGCATTGTCTTGATTATCCGAGGGATCTTATCTGATTGAAACTTCCTTGGATTATGTGACTTTTTGATAGATATCTGGGCCATTCTGCATGGTTTGATACTGTTCATAGAAAAACCAGTACAGAAAAAAGTTTGAATTCTCTGACAGTTATTATGATAATCTGTCCCTGCTATTGTCCCAGGCTGGCAGACATCTAATCCTTTTATGAATTTATGTGGTTATGGGGGATTAATCCAGCCCTCAACCTGCTGGGCGGCTCACAGTAGGAGCACTCCCTTTACGACTTCCCCAGGGCAAGGTTTTGGTTCCTTTAATACATTAGGATGAAAGTTGACACATCAGAGAAGTACAATTCAAAGCAAAGTAACTTAGCTGCATGTACATGTATAACAAAAATATTTCATCAGATCTAGATATCAAATACGAAATAATGGATATCAATCACATGACTACTCGGACTGAATCTTAATCGTAAATAATTATAGAAATGCCTGACTCAGTCTTTTTTTTTTACATGAAGGAGCTGTCCCATCCTAGAGTTTTTTCAAAGACAACTTTCTTTGTATTGCATACCTAGTAAACCGCCTCATGGCGTAACATATCAGGTTTGTACTGAAGAGTACAAGCTGCATATTCGGACAGAATTACTTGATCCACTCAAACCGGGAAGAACCCCTACTCCTTTCGATAAGCGTGGTTGGTTCTTTTACGTGCTCGAGGTGTGGCTCTCCTCAAACACGGGACCTACATTTAACGTCCTATCCGAGGGACGTCCCTAACCGTACTCATTTTCACCTGAGTGAAGTGAGGACATTCGTGTTAAGTGCCTTTCCCAAGGGCACAACGTCAATGGAACAAGTCGGGCCCGGATTCTAACCCAGGACCACTCAGTTCTGGACCAAACACCCTGTCACTGCGCCACCGTGACGTCACGAGAGTACTTGAGGATGTTCACTCGGTCCAGTTAAGTATCTGCTGTAAGGTGTAAAAACTACATTCTTATATTAACCTCAGCATGCTGTCATAGAGATTGCTACAGAGCACTCGAAATACTCTGGGACCGGTTTTTTGCACTCTTTTACAATTCTTGTGGTCTTGACTTCATTTCATAGTAATCCAGTTTTGTGAACTACACTACAAAGGCTATTGCCGGTTAGTGAACCAGCAATATCTTTATTGTACTAATCATTTTTCAAGATCTCTCCATCTAAGGTCTCCATCAACGGTGGTAAGTGATTTGGTAATGGCAAGATGTGCGGTGTTATCCCTATGGGGTGACTTTACTTGCGGCTTGTGCCTGTTCGAAGTAGCTCATTGCTTTCATATGATCACCGATTACACTCCAAGATGATGCCAGGCTTTTGAGTAACGCCACGATATTCGGATGTGCCATGTTGTCTCTATAGATAACTTTCGTAATCGTTAATGACCTTTCATAATAGCTGATTGCTCTGTGCTCTTTGCCAATTGCACTGCAACACAATCCCAGGCAATGAAGTGACTTTGCAATGTCCGGATGTGCATTGCTAGATCCAAAGATAGCTTCCCTCATCTTAAGTGCCTGTTCGAAGTAGCTTATTGCTTTCGTAGGATCATCGATTAAACATGATCCCAGATTGTGAAGTGACATGGCAATGTCTGGATGTGGCGTACTGTCTCCATAGATAGTTTTCCTCATCGTGAGTGACTGTTGGCAGTACTCAATAGCTTTCTCTTGATTGCCGTGTTTACTCCAACACATTCCCAGGTTGAGAAGTGACCGGGCAATGTCTGGCATGTCTGGATGGGCTTCTCCGTGGATAGTTTTCAACATTGTTAATGACCGTTCAAGGTAGTCAATTGCTTTCTCATGATCACCGAGTTCCCTCCATGCTGATCCCAGGTTGCTAAGTGCCATGGCGATGCCAGGATGTGCCGTGTTGTCTCCATAGATAGCTTTCATCATCTTCAAGGCATTTTCCCAGTATATGATTGCTCCATTGTGGTCACCCGATTCAAGACAACATATCCCCAGGTTGTTGAATGCCCCGGCAATGTCCAGATGTGGTTTGTTACTTCCAACAAGAGTTTTTGTCATCGCGAGGAACTGTTCGTAGTAGCTAATTGCTCGTTTACGATCGCCGAGTTTACGCCAAGATGATCCCAAAGTGTTCAAGCATCCAGCAGCAACGTCATGTGCCACGTCTTCATAGACAGCTTTTATCATTGCCAGAGCCTGTTCGCAGTAACTGATTGCTTTCTTGTAATCACCTAGATTTTTGTGAGCTAATCCCAGTTGGTACAATGACTTAGCAGTATCAGGATGTGCGCTGCTTCCATGTACTTTTATATTCAACGTTTGTGCCTGCTGGTAGTAGCTAATTGCTTTCTTCTGATCCCCCATTTCGGCCCAAGACCATCCCAAATTGTGAAGTATCTTTGCACGTTTTTCCACGTTGCTACCTGCATCTCTTAGAGCTGCTTCTAAATGGTGGATGGCTTTATCAAAAAGGAGAAGGGTTCCAGCTATTCGGCCCATACATTCATTCGAGGTATCAAAAATGGCTGTTTCAAACACCCTTCTTGGTTGGAACCGTGACTTTCCAGCTTGGATTAAATCTGGCATACACATCCTTAAAGGAACAGCCCTGCAGTAGTATCTAAAAAGAATCTTTGTGTCAGGAATGTGGAATGCTGACTTCAGGGTAGCATCGTGGGTCTTTGTTTGATAATCTATCTTGGCAAGAGGAGACATACTGTCCGTTTGTCCCCCGTTGGCCATGTATGTTCTCAGTCGGAGCTCTGCTGATATGCTGGTCAGTACTGTGAGATGAGCGGCGTCCTCTTTGTGGATCCATCCTGCTTCCTTCATTTCATTGATTACGTTCCACGTACTAGCTAACAATGTGATGTTACAATACAGAGCTAGCAGTTCTATTGCTATGCCAGGGAAGCGATAGATTTCTTTCTTGACATTTAGCAGTTGCCCTGTTGGCTCAAAGGCAGGGATCTGCCCAATTTTCTCTATGTCTTTCCGAGAGATCTTTAACAGTTGCCCTGTACCAGGCTCAAAGGTAGGATCTTGGCCCATCATTTCCAACATTGAATTCATAAAAAAGATAACCAGATGTTGGGACTGGCAATGCGAAAGGAGATCATCTGTGATGGATTCCATCAGTATCTTCCTATACTGGTTCACCAGTTCTTCGTCCCCCGCTAGGAAAACGAAACGCCTGAGCATGTCTGACAGATGGTACCCTTCTGACAGGGAAATCTCGAGCTGCTGAAACTTCGTCATCTCTGCAGGGGTCTGGATGAGGCTGACGGGAGGTCTGGTCTTAGTCTTGTCTCTTCCAAATGGAGTCTTACTAGCCCATGGCATGAAGCCGTCGAAAGCAAACCCATGAGGTGTGACAGAGTCGTAGAACCAGTTATTCTCTCGGTCCTCTGATTGGAAATCGTTGAGTGACGGGATGGCCATGGCTGGGAGGATGGTCTCTCCGAGGTTGATGACCTTCAAGTGTAGGTAGTGAGTGAGATTGGTGAAGTACCGCCGTGTGTCTTCATTGTCCTTGCCGTCCTCAATCAGAATGGCGAACTCCAGGTCAGAATAGGGTGTGACTAGTTCTGTTGCCTGTGAGCCTAACCCGACGAAAGCGTGCTTACATGGAGGAGGACCTATAGTACTGATACATTCGTCAACAAGATCCTGGATAAACATTTGTCTATCCTTGGCGATGGTCTTGCACAAAGCTTTGACTGCTTCAGCTCGCTTAGCCTCGACTGTTACCATGGCGGGGTCATCCTCATCATATTGGTATGGGTTTTCTTGCTGGTCGATGGCGTCTAGTTGTGACTTCACATGGACACGCATGTCCTCCAATCGCTTCTGATGACGTATGGCTGAATCAGACGGACTCGGTTCACTGTCCACATTTGCTGTGTGTAAAAGAAATGATTGCTCTGTGTTCTGTAGACTTTTCATCACTTTGTGTTCATTTGCCTTCGTTCTGGCCATGGCTGCATTGTACAGGGCTGCTGCCTGTGTGAATTTCCTACCTTCTTTTGTTCTTTTACCTGTTTGAACGTACACATCGCCTAGTCTGCTCAGACAGTCAGCCTCCCTTGGTCGATCGGGTTCGTTTCGATCTGCATGTGCAAATTTAGGAAAAAACATTGAATTTGAAGTACATTTGTTATTAACGTTTTGTCAACCAATCAATCATATCTTCATGAAAATATATATGTTCTGAGGTTAAGGTTAATGGAATTCAAGTATATGGCGTATGACAAGGATACACGGCCATGGAGGATCCTGGAATGTGATTAGAAAATAAAAAAAAATAAAAAGACGCACCGTGAATCAGTTTCAGTGCAGACGCAAACTTCCGTTCTGCGAGGTCCAGTTTCCCATCAGTCAATGCGCGGTCTCCTGTGGTCAGGTGTTCCTCGTACGACCTAAAAACAATGGAGATAATTTTACGAGCATTTCGGTATATTTTGTCAGGCCATCTAACAATTCTAATAACCAAATGCAAAAATGTTGTTAGTACTAATCTAGAACTAGAACACGGGAAAGGGCCAGAGAACATCACTGTCACCAGTTGAAGATACTGCAACTTATGCAATGTACATTTTTATATGTAAACACAACTAACATAACATGAAAGATTCAAGGGAAATAAACGAACAAAACATGGATTCAAACAAGGAGGTTCAATCAAAGCTTGCTTCAAATGATGTAAACAGCTAATCTGTTTCATCCATTGCTCCATATGCCTGAATTTCCCACCCAACTAAAACAATGTGTACTTTAAAGGAACATATGACGTTCTATTTAGGATTAAACGCCTAGTCCCGGGCTGCTTAGCAATTTATTAAGAACGTCATATTGCCTAGGTACTAATATGCAACACAAGCTGTGCACTTCTTTCCCACATTTTCTGGGTATCAACGGAAGTATGTGTACACGTCCTCTACCAACAGTACAGAGCTAAATACACAAACCGGTAGTCTGGAGTAGTATGACGTGGTGTCTGGCTTGCGATGTATGCAGCACTCGACGTTCTATGGGTGGATAGGGTAGTTTTAGTACAGTGAGTACTATAAACATTATAATAAACAATAAACATTAGATTATTGTTTGTATTCCCCAAAGCATTTGTTGAAATGTTTTCTTTTAACTTGTTTCTATCACACCTATCTGTATGAGCATACAAATGTTCTTATCAACCATTTAGGTCTGTCGTCAGTTAAACAAATATCAGCACTCCTATGCTCACCCGAACTGTTGACACGTTGTGCCAGCGATGGCGTCAGAGCTTCTTGACGTGCCCGGCAAGTCCCGTGATAGGTGGTGACTTCGGTTTAGCTGTCCACTGTGCTTTGGACTCTTGAATAATTCCAATCAAGAGGAACACATGAAAGTTAATTATGTCAATTAATCATCAACCCTATCGATACCTATAAAAATCACAAAAAACGTCTTTCTTTCCTCGTTTATCCTCGTTTACACAGACACCTATGCAATTCCAAAACAAGCTGCTAGAGGGCTCAAACCCATGTCACTTCTTCCCGTGCATCTACCACTCCAATTTCATCTTGAGATAATAAAAAATACAGAAACCGGATAAAATCTTATCATTTTGAGGTCTATTCAAGACCTACCAACATACCAAATATCAAGACAATCCATCCAGGCCTTCTGGAGATATCATGTTCACAGGCACACCCACACCCACAAATGCTCCCGAAAACATAACCTTGTTGGCGAAGGTAATACTAGTAACTTGCCAAGGTTCACTCTTCTGACCAACTATTTACCCATATATTGCCAGATTCTACTATCCGTAAACCCTCAGGACGTCCTGGTGTGGTCTAAGATGATACTTTGCTCATAACAATTACAAAGTAAAGAACACAACCTTAACGTTTTGGGCCCTAACATAATACACATTTGTTACCATCAATCAGTGGCTACCAGTACTATAGTATTCTTCTGATTACAAACATGAGAAAACATCACCTTATTTCCAGTCTTCCCCATGCCTTGTCTGATTCTTGCCGTGTACAATAAGCGTTGAATGAGTGCCACTGTGCCCTGGACCCCCTCACACCGTGCCAGTGCAGTGTTGTACAGAGCAGTGGCCTTGGTCAAACATGTTGTTTGTCTAGTTTCTGTTCCTCTTTTCAGGTACACGTCACCGAGGCTTTTGATTGCTTCCACTTCTAACATCTTGTCCTCGTTTACAATACCTTCTATCATCAACTTGGTGTACTCAATCAGTAAAGCGTCCTTGTTATAGTCGGCAGTTACCGTAAGATCCAAGTGTGCGAACTTCTCTGCCATTCGGGCAAGCGAGGGCTCTTTGCTAACAGAGGATATAGATCCCTTCTCTGCTCGTACACGTAGTTTCTCTACATACAAGTTACGATATTCGAGACTTTCCCTTATACCCGCGTCTTCACAGCGGAGCAGTGCAGTCTTGTACAACACAATGGCCCTGTCGTACTTCACCACGTCCTTGCCGAGTTTTCCCACCTCCAAGTACACGTCGCCCAGACTTTTGAGTACCTCCCCTTCCCCCGCCCTGTCCATGTTCGCCATGGCGTCCAGCAGGGCACGGATGTAGTCTCTTTCAGTACTTGAACTCATAGTATCTCTTCCAACAAGTAGCGTTACGTCGACGTAGAGGCCGGGTCCGCCCTCCTTTTCCATCTCCTCTGTGATGAGTTCTCGCGTCAAAGTCTCCGACAACTTCCCATCCCGGTAGCCTCTCAGAAATGACTTCAAATGGGGGGTGTCATCAAACTCAAGACTACAGAGCACACATCCATCTTCAATCTTCTTGAGGGTTGCACAGAACAGTTTAAAGCACTCTACCATCTTGCCATACTTTGACTTAAGTCCTTTGCCTGAAAAGAGGACTCTGTGTACCTTGGTAACATGATGCTTGGCTCTCCTCTTGACTCGTAGCTTTGCTTTGCAGGACAGTTTGAAGTATGGTAAGGCTGCGTCAACGTGCCCCCTAAAATCGAATAGCTTACTTTCAAACCTGTCTGGATCTTGCAGTACTTCCTCGTCAAAGATTTCTTCACTAATCCTCAGTATGTTGTAGCTCAGACTCTCTTCATCTGAACTGCTTCCCTGGGAACCACCGGCGTCGTCTTTACTGTGATCCTGAAAGCTGGCACTGGACACTGATGAAAAAATGAAGGAAGACATATCAGTCATTGGTACCTATAGATGATTTAGCTCCAGATTGTGGAATGTGTCCTCGCTATTTGTCAGTTTGATAACAGTAGAACCTGTTGAAATGAAATCCATGTATTACCTGTGATGCTGCAGTAGGTTTGCGGGATTGGTTGTTTTTAAAGAAATTCAAAAGTATAAGACTATAGATTGGCGGAGGTAAAGAGATTTGATTTTGCTATATGCATGTATCTTTATCAATTGGTGTTAAAACATTTTTCTTGTTCATTCATATACTTTTCTTTGTAGCTATTGTGGACATTAGCGCTCGATCTTGAACCGATCTTGCATACCCTTACGACTTCTGTGCCTTTCAACCTTAAGCTCAGTATGTATGACATTTAGAGAGGTTCAACCCTTTTTGAATCTTTAGAAACAGAATCCTACCTTCACTTGTGCAGACATCGATGAACTGCCTTTCCGACTCCTCCCAGTATCCAGAAGACAGAAGTGTCTTTTTCAAATCGGCAGCTTTTTCAAACTCTTCCTTGCAGTGTCGAAGGACCCTTTCAATGCACCCAGCCCAGTGGTCTGCAATTCTTTGCTCGTCACCCCCATAGTCAGCCTCGACAATGCAGTTGTGGTAACGTGGAGCAAACCTTGTGATCAAATCTGCAATTCCAGATTTGTGAGATACAAGAACAGGAATACCAGCTGCAATGGCCTCCAGGCCAACCAGCCCAAACGGTTCAGCACGGGAAGGCAGCAGGACAAGGTGGGCCTGTAACATGTCCTTAAGTACACCCGCTTGCGTGCTGCCTGGAAGAAGCGTAGCTTGCGAGAGTCCCGATTCTTCGCTCTGCAGAATCTCCTTTGTCGTTGCAGGGTCCTCATCGACTACACAATGGCGCCATTTAACTTTCCTCTTTTCTTCAACTTTTCTCATGGCCCCTGAAGCCAGGTCATAGCCTTTCAGTTGTACATTAATCGCTCCACCAACAGTCAGCACGACCATTGTCTCCACATGCTTGTAGACTGCCTTTGCATCTTTGAACATCTTCGAGGGTCTTGGGTAGAAGGGTAGATGGCGAATACCTGGTATAACTCTGAATTGGTTTTCAAAGTGATCAAAGATTTTGTCTCCAACAGAGAAGACGACATCAGCCTGTTTTGCATCTTCAAGGATAGAGTCTTCCTTTTTCCCAATACCCATGGCTTCCTCATTGCCTTTGTAATACTCAGTGTCCTCTGGTATGTCGAGGGTGAAGAGGATGAACTTTGCCTCTGGATACCGTTCTTGCATTATTCTCACAGCTGCTCTGCTTGTGCCGTCAGCATGTCCCACAATGCTCCTGATCTTCTTGGGAAGATGGGGATATTTGACACGATGATCAAAGGTCAACCAGTCTAAACTTGGCTTAGTCCTTTGATCCTCTCTCTCAATCATAGGCAATAAGAGTTTTACTCCATCACGTTTGGCATGCTCTTTGTCGTCTTCGGTTGCTTCTAAAACTGTACTGAACACTGGAATGTCCGGTGCACGTTCATTAAGTATCGTTGCCACCCGATGGTATATGGTGGAGATTCCTCCCTTAAAGGTACCATATACTCCACTCAACAGCAGCACGGCTGGATTATCCGTGGACAAAGAACAGCGTATCACTAGTGTTCCTTACGTAGGTAGGATACTGATGGTACACAACTCAAAGAATACTCCATCAATACATCTGCCATTTTGCGCTGAATGGGATGTGCAGTTGGTACTGAACATACAGATAATACAGAAATACAGGAATCTTTAGATGTTGTCATGAACCTGCTAATGCTATGATAGACATCGTTCCGTGATAGGACTATTCAAATATCAAACATTTATAAGTGATAAGACATAGACATAGACATAAAGACAGAGAGATATAAATTTACTTGATAAAGGAGATAATACAATGATTTCACATTGGTAGATGACAAGAATTTCATATTTGTAGCACCTGGAAGTTGATTATTAATTCAAAGGATACCGTCATTAGACATGAATCATGCAAATAAGGGCCTCATTTACATAATTTCTTATGAAAGGCTACAAAAGCCTTCTTTGTTAAGAGAAGACTTTCATGCTTCGAACAATTTGCGTTATTGCAAACGAGGATCTTATTTGCATAATCAATGAGAATTTCTTATAATACGTCATGACGTCAGTTGTAAAGGGTTAGATCATCTCGTTAAGGTATGAGATCGTGGAACTGTCTTGTTTTTTTCTTCTTTTCTTTCTTTGTAACGTTAACGCTCGCTCATCAGGGTTTCATTTTATGATTGGCGAAGAAATCCAATGACTTATTAATGCTTATTATGTTTCGCCAACGAAACATATTGTTTTTGTCAGGTTTCTTCTTCTCCTTCTCCTTCTTCTTCTCCTTCTTCTCCTGTCAAATCTTCAAATCGCTTCTTCTCGGTCGTCCGTCGACCAAATTAGCTGAAATTTGGTATGCAGGTAGAGTACGTGTATACCCCCAGACCCTTTTAAAATTTTTTTGATATAAGTTTTTAAAATGATTTTATGGAGGTTTTTTGGTCATTTTCAGACAAAAGTCGCACATGATGGCCTCCAGTGCCGTGGTGTTGAAACCTGAGGACCTGAAATTTGGTTTAGTTGTGCATTGGATATTTACCCAAAGGACCCCATTATTTTTTTTGGCATACACTACTTCAAAATGATTTATTTTGCAATGTTTTGATGCAATTTTTGGTTATTTTCTGTCGGGGCCAGCAAGAACTAGGCCATACTGTAACATAAGCCCTCCTACACTTCCCCTATATGTACCTTATGTTACATGGTACGGATGTTATATTTGAGATGTAGGTACCTATAGGAAAGGTGACTACACCTGACAATTACTTATGCTAATGAGGACCTAATTCGCATAATGTATGCATAAAGTTGTATGTCCCTTACCGTCAATGCTGCGGATGTCATCTTTGAGATGTAGGTACCTTTAGGAAAGGCGAACACACCTGGCCATAAATTATGCTAATGAGGACCTAATTTGCATAATCGATGCATGAAGCTGTCTGTCCCTTACCGTAAAAGCTGCGGATGTCATCTTTGAGATGTAGGTACCTTTAGGAAAGGCGAACACACCAGGCCATAAATTATGCTAATGAGGACCTAATTTGCATAATCGATGCATGAAGTTGTCTGTCCCTTGCCGTAAAAGCTGCGGATGTCATCTTTGAGATGTAGGTACCTTTAGGAAAGGCGAACACACCTGGCCATAAATTATGCTAATGAGGACCTCATTTGCATGATTTATGCGTAAACTTGTAATTCCCTTACCGGACAACTGCAGATGTCAGATTTGACGTGTACGTACCGTTAGCAAAGGTGATCACACCTGGTCATGAATTATGCTAATGAGGACCTCATTTGCATAATTCATGCATAAACTTGTTTTTCCCTTACCGTGACAGCTGTGGATGTCATCCTTAAGATGTAGGTACCATTAGGAAAGGTGAATGCACCTGGCCAAAAATTATGCTAATTAAGACCTCATTTGCATAATTTATGCAGAAACTTGTATTTCCCTTACCGTACAAGCTGCAGATGTCATATTTGAGATGTAGGTAGCTTTAGGAAAGGTGCACACGCCTGGCCATGACATATGCTAATGAGGACCTCACTTGCATAATTTATGCATGATGTTGTATTCCCCTTACTGTAAAAGCTGCGGATGTCATCTTGAACATGTAGGTACATGTAGGAAAGGTGAAAGCACCTGGACATAACTTATGCTCATGAGGACCTCATTTGCATAAATTATGCAGAAACTTGGATTTGCCCAGGAGTTATTTTGGGACAGCCCACTTCTTGCATGAGGAGTATGGGCGAAACATCCTGAATTTGCTCTTAAAGCAAATGACGGCCAGTCTAGTTTATAAGGTTATCATGACTTGCGTCGGGGGTAGGGATGTACCTTTTAAGATAAAGTCCTATAATGGAATGCAGCAGATTTTTAAAACTTTCCTCATTAATTATGCACATCAGATCCTGATTCGCATTATTTGCATTCGATTTTGTAAAGCATCACTCAAGCTATCTGCATAAGAAAATTCCTGATGATCCGTCAACACCTTTTTGACTTATTTTCGTTCAAAGTTTGAAGCAAAATCGGCCCCTGCAGAAGCCGCTAGGGGGCCCACGACTTACTCTCCCTCCCAACAGCTATGTACTACCCAAAAATCATAACCATAGCATTTTCAGAACACGAGATATCAAACCCGGAAGTTCCTCTGCAGTACCATGGCAAGCCGCTAGGGGCCCAAAATCTAATCATTTGGAGGTCACAAAAAGACCTACCCACATACTAAGTATCAAGACAATCCATCCAGGCATTCTTGAGTTATCGTGTTCACACACACACACACACACACACACACACACACACACACACACAGACAGACACACACACACATAAACGAACGCTGACGAAAACATAACCTTCTCTGCGACGGTAAAAATGGTGTGGGTTGAGGTATGTGGTCGCAGAACTCTAGTTTTTTTTTCCTTGCCGATTTATCTGAGCAACGTCAATACTAATGTCTGCATCAATACCTTAATTGCAAAAGATAACATTCAAAGTTTTAAACAAATATAATCTTTCACGTACCCATTCTTACTGTATTGTAGTCCAGCCTTTATATGCTGCAGAGGTGGCTAGCATGGCTCTTCTGCTGCTTGGGAATATCAAATTTTTAATCAGTAAAAATTCTGTGTATGTACAGGCATGGAAATGGAATGCAGACACAACATGAATACCGAAAGACAAAATAATTTTACGTTGGTTCCTTATGAGGACCAATTGTAAGAATCAATAACGGAAGCTCAGTAATCGATCAAACACATTCTTAAGTTACTTATACTATTAAAACTTTGCGATCTTGAATATCCGCCTCAATTCTTCTCAGATTATCAAGGTTAACGTTAGCATAGATGTGTCGTTTGATCAATCACGAAACATGGACTATCCTCAATTTCTGATTACCCCCGAAAAAGTTCGTAGGGATTGATAAGCTGTCAAATTCAAGATGTCACTACTTTTCTGAACCCGGAAGCAAGGCTCCGATAATGCAAGAGATATAATGTTAAATTCTAAACGAAAGGCTGTGACGAATGTAACGATATGCAGTTATGAAAATGATGCAACGGTCACGTTCAAATTAGCAATGATGGATGCAGTTGATATCCCTGCTTACCAGTTTTCAATATACTGTTGCACAAATGTTTCGTCGACAAATTCCGCCTGAGAGTAACGGCACCGTTAGCGTCTCTAGCCTAAGGTCAACGCCGTTTCATTACGGGCGTTCTCATTGGTCAATCTTGTCGTAAACAAGTCTTTGTAGATGCTGGTCGTTCTAGTAACTGCGCTTTGGTAAAATCTTTGAAAACTTGAGTGTTTTCTCAAACAGTGACATATGTCATATTATCGAACTCAGTAAGTCTGCAAAATTCTTTATACTTTGAATAGGATCTTTGAACACATTGCTCCAATCGTAGGCCTCCTAAGATATCATGTGTGTACGGTAGGTTACACCTGTACGCAAGTGCACTAGGACTTCTGATAGGATAGACCATTAAGCATCACAGGGGTGCCAATTTTTCCGCTTTTCCCGTTTTTAATTTGGGTATAACATAATCAAAGAAGGAAGACTAGACAAGACAAGACCAACAAGTACTTAATCAACTATATTTTTTTTCCTCTTTTCAATGTAACTGACATTCAGACAAAAGGAAGGACGATAGAAAAAGGATGTGCCAAGCTACCCCAGCAGGTTATACGTCCACGAGCACCCGCCAACCCACTCCTGCCAACTTGACACATCAAAATAAAATAAGGACATAAAAGACAGACAGTTTTAAACAATAGACTAACGCGACCAGAAGGAGGTCGGGGATTAGAACCGCAATCGCAGCTTTCCCCCGACGACCTTTGCCCAATGTACTGAAGTACACCATTGAGACAAAAAGGCTGCCTCGCCAAGACGAACAAAGTCCGCTTTTCCCTAACTGAGCAATCCTGTTCAAAGAGTGAGTACAACGCCACACGCACAATTAGGACTTTATTTACATCATTAATGAGAAAACTCTATAAGTGGTAAATGGTGGCATATTCATACTAGTGACACGTGTAGGTTGGATAAAGGTGAATGTCGCCAGAGGTTATGTAAATTGTGGTGTTATTTGCATAATTAAAGAGGAAATGCTACAATAGCTTCCTTCAGGATATCTGCAACATGTGATTTGAAAAGTGGACATAATGAATTCATAAATTATGCTAATGAAATACTTCTTTGCATTGTAATGAGGCAATGAGGTCGTGGAACCCTAGTTTCCTTTGGCATCATGCAGTAAACTTGCTGTGACTGTATCAGATACTAGTACACTCCATGTGGATGTCAAAAACATGTCAGTTATTTATTACAACAGAAAGGACCTTTGGCAAACAGTTGGGGTCATTTCAAACTCCAGCAGAAACTAACAGTCACCACATGGCTGTCACTGTTTCTCCCTACGTAACGTTAGGTGGCCAGAGTAACTTAGTACACTGATTGGCTAATATAACTTCTACCAAGTATACTGTAAGTCACCAACAAAGTTTTATCCATCATCCACTTAACTTTGCTGGTCCTTTCTATTGCCCAGACATTTAGAACTACTTCAGCCCAATGGATGCTGGTATAACATTAATTAACAAGAACACCATCTTCTCTGTTCCATATTTTGTTTCACTGGGTGATAAAATATTGTCTATTAGATTCCACTTAAATCATACAACATATCTGGTAAGACTTCATTTTTCAACGAAGCAACAAGGGAAGTTTTGCCTAAATAGGATAGAAAATAGCTCAAAACTAACCGATGACTTACTAAAACAGTGGATGGTTTTGTGTCCAGGGAAAATAATACAGAAACCACTTTTCAATCCCTCACATCATAAAGCCTCACTACTTCTGTTTGTGTGTTAAGTGTAAGTGTTGCACTTTGGAAAAAAAAATGGATGGTCAACAATTGTAAGTAGGTCTTTTATTGATACCATATCAGGTACTAATTTTCCAGTTACAGTGGCTGTCAAATAAAACTCTTGACAACAGTCAAACTTTACACAAATACGTAGCCACGTACCGTACAAGGTTATTCATGTCAGACACCATTATTACTCCAGCTGAAGTTTTCCTCCATAGCAAAATACAAAAACACAGTCAAGATTTTCGCCTGACATTGAGTATAAAACAAACTATTGTTGCATTGTTAAGATTACTGTTATGATATCTCTATATCTTAGGTACAACACAATGGCTTTAGTAGTAAATTTCACTGTGAGAAACAAACATAGAATTACGGTAACAAACTTACTGGGGAAAACTCATATCTACGTTAAACTTGGGACACGGTAGTACCAATAAACTCTATCTTCACGGAAACATTGGACTGACAATGTTAAATACATAAAGCTTCCCCTGCTCCTTGCGATATTTACAGAGTTCAACGTGGCATGGGAATATTCAGCTGACTAGCGACAGACACTGCAGAACAGAAAGCAGCCCTCAAAATTACATTGTTGAATGATCGTTGGACTATATGTCACTTGCTACAAGCAGTGCTTAATACATTCGGAGCACCAGTGCACAGTCTGATCTTCTAACACATGATCTAACCAATCAGCATGGCAGTGAAAGAGCAAAAAAAATAAAAAAGAATGAAGGCCAAAAAATTACGCAACACATGATTCCAGCTACTACGGTTTGTTAACAACTTGATACACAAAACTCGGAAGCTTTTTCAAAATAATAACTTGTCTTTCACTGCCGGCATGAAAATATACACAAACAACATATCTACTTGTCATGGACAGGCCAAAGGGTCAGCAAAAAATATATATATATATTTATATAACTCTCACAGAGAAAACTTATACTTCATTACAGTATTAGCCACAGTACATCTTTAGTTACAATTTAATTGACTTCAGTTGGGTTACTGTTTTTTTCTTTTCTTCTTCGTCAACTTAACCAACAAGGTTGACTACAGCAATATGTATAAAACACTGCAAAGCCAAATCCACGATCTCTATCAAACACTGCATAGACAGTGTTACCCTCCAATCGGAGAGGGGAACACTACTCTAGTAGCCTCCCAGCAATGCCTCTGGTCCCTCAATATATACACACACTTTGACAACAGTAGACGTCAATGCTGGGGGGAGGGGGAATTTCAATCTTTCTGATGCACTTCGTAAAATTTGGACAGTAGTCTGTGTTCCTGACTTAAACCCAGGGGGTTTCCTCTGTACAAAGATATTGCTGAGCACAAAATTAAGAATAGCTACATATCTGAGCAAAATGAAGAGATTTTGTATGTGGTGGTCTAAGGAAACATGAGAAGCTCGCTCCACAATCTCTTCAGCTCTTATCTTAACCAAACCGCTGGTTAAACTAATACCAGACCATACTGGTATTTTCCAGCACCTGGACAAAGTTAAGGGGTGTTAAGTTAAATTCACAGTAGAAAAAACAAACAAGATTTCATTTACATCTCACAGCAGTTCCTTCAATTGGTACATGTAGGGGATGGGGGGGTAAGGGGACTGAATACGTTTCCCTTCTGTCATGAAGTACTGTCATTTTGCTGATTTTCAGTGTTTTTCTAATTACACAACAGTAGAAATGCTATCACTGAAGACTCTATTATTCATCGCATCTCTTCTCAGCTCAGGTGAGATGATCTTTAGTGCATCAGGTTGACTCTTCAACAAGCCTGTAGAAAGAAAAGAAAATCATATCTTCAATATTGCAATTTTCTTTGGTTTATGCATTCTTTAAATGACAACTTCACATCCAACAGAAATATCTAGTACAGCACTTCAGCTATACCATCAGAGAAGACGTCTTATATTTCCCTTCACTTTAATCTGTGTAGTTCCCTGTTATACTGTTGTTATAAATTTGTTTTTGCGTTCTATAGTCACACAAATGAGAATGTATATAAACTCACGTGCTTGTTCTCAAATGCTATGGGGTTAGCCTGTACATAACCCCCGTCACTGCTCCCGTCCCTGCCGGAGCTGCCGTTGCGTAAGCTCCCCTGGTTGCTCGGCGTGCGCTCCCTCCGTCTGCCCGTGGAGCCTCTGGACGACGTGCTGTTAGGGCTCATCGGCGGCGTGTTGGTGCCCGCAGTGGTCGTTCCTCGACCGTATGACGACAACTCGTCTGCGAACAGAAACAAAAAATTATTGTTTTATGTACTTATCAAGTGAGGAATAGTTATGGATGCTAAAACGTACATATACTGCATGTAGCCATGCTTGCCTACAGAGAGAGCAAAAGCATGACACAGTCACACACAGCCACTGCTACTCTAAAGCAAATCAAATCAAAGCAGCAAACGACCCCGTTAGTGAGCTGGCTTGGCTGGCGGCTACGCCCTACACCTGAAGCTACATTCTCATGCCTGGTTAGTACTACACAGGACCAGTACGCATGCCCAACACACCTCTATAGACGTTTCTCGGAGAGAGCTGCCCTCCCCACTCGTTGTGGTGGGGACTGGTATAGTAGAGCTCTGATTGGAGGGAAAGGAAAGTCGGGGTGATCAGATCTAAACCACCTGAATACAACTTCCGTGCTGAGCTAACATACACCGTGCATGCATGAAAAAAGTGCTCGCTGTTATTTACAAGGGTAACTGAGTGACAAGATCATTTCCCCACAAGTTAGAGACGAAACTTTATCTTGTACCATTCCTGCAAGTGCTTATAATACGTTTATCCTGCAAACATGGTGAGGTCACATCCAATATAATGTTGTTGGACCAGTTGTTGTTACGCATTTTCATATAGACAACAGTTTTCCACTTGCAGGAATGGTTAGTGATAGCTGAAATAGAATGTGACGTACCTTCTGGCTCTTGCCGCTGCCTCCTGTTGGGTGCGGGCTTGCGGCTGACGTCGGGTCGTGTTTTGGGTCTGGAGGACTGCTCCGACTCTGACGAGGGAGCAATATCTCCGCCTGCGTGAGTGTCAAAACATGGGGTAAGTTGCTATTCCTAGTCCTTACAGGTCTTTAAATCCCAGTTAGTACACTGTACCTTTTCAGTCTGCTTATAATTACAAAATGTATGCTTCATCTCTCTGTTTCGCAAAAAATACACATTGGGTTCAATTTCATAGGTTTTGGAGCTGTCGCATCTAAGACCCACTGACATCTCATCACAAGAAACCAGTTGCTTACAATAAATTACAAATTCATGTATTTTCATGGGGACTCCATTTTGCAGTAGAAGGGGAAAGAAGGTTTTTGTGTTTAACTTTGTGGTGGAAACAATTCTGTAGTACAGTGGTAATACACAGGAAACACACATTAGCTGATTGTCGTGAAATTGTGGTTGACTGGTCACAAAAACATCACGAACATAATTAGATGTACAGTACTGAAAGTCCCTCTGACCTATGTTTAGTGAGGGCCCGTCGGAGTCTGATCTGGACTGGTCCTGTCTCCTCCTGTGACTGGGCGGGTGTGGGCGGGGCTTCTGGGCCAGGGCTGCGCTGGCGTTGCTATCTGTGCTGAAGGGGCTGCCCGACCTCTTCTGGCGAAGGGCTCCCGGGAACTGCTTTTTACCTGGTGAAGATATCAGACTCAATTATTGCATGGACAGTCCCACTTCAACTCAGGTGCATTTAATACTATTAGAGTTGGTACTAGAATCCATAATACATTATCATATAATTGACAAGTCATCTTGAATAAAGGTCCACATTGAGCTTACAATTGCGAGTAACTTTTTGGAATGACGAAATACAACTTTTAGATACACCTTGAAACGAGACATATAGATATTCAGTTGCCATATCCTTAGCCGTAGTTGCATCATGTGTTAATTTGAATTAAATAGATAAAAGAAAAACATTTTATTTATAAGAAGGTCATACACATTGAACAAGACTAAAGTACCTACAAAGAGTTTTGTTCTACATGTACTAACCTGCGTTAGGATCTGAGACAACAGAACCCTGCACTGTGAGCCCGGCACTTTCTGCCGCCGCCGCTACTGCGCTGGCGAAGTCTGCGTCCGTGAAGAACGACCCGTCCGACGACTCCGCAGCGCTGGACCTGTTGCTGGCTGACGTCACGCTGTCGTTGTCGTCAGTAGCCGAAGCCCATCCAGCAATCATGGAGTCTATAACGTTCAGGAAAAAAAAAAAAATTAACTGCAATCCTTGTGTGTTTAGATGTGCATGTTTCTGCGTACAGTCATTTGGATCAGACTTGTGTGTGATCAGGATCTATTCTGGCACCTGACCCAATGGGAATTGGCTGGAGACTAGATGTATTCATGCCATGTTCTGTACAATGCAATTTTGGCTTTGCAAGCAGGACTGATACGGCAAGCTTACGTGTGTTGACAGTGCAGACACTTGTCTTTATTGCACAGGCCAGCATTGCATCTGTCTACATGCCAAGACTCTCTGGCCATGCACAACAGAGCAGACCTATCTCTCAAGCAGTGCAATCCTCAGGCACGGCGATCTACCTGAGTATCTTCTGCCATTCTCTCGCGGAGGCTTCACGCTTTTGGGCTTACTCCTGCGATTTCTTTCCATGTTTTCCCACGAGTCCAAAAGTTTTTGGAATTGTAAGTAATAGAGGAGAAAGTCATTATCGGGACCATCAAGGGCATCGAATTCAGATGGTTCCAGACTGTCAATAGCCTCAACTTCTGACGTATCAAAACCGTCAAAGTCGGTGTCCAATTCATCTACATCTGCTTGGTCAAGGAGATCTAGGGAACACAGAGGACGGGGAGGGAAGACAGCCAAACAAAAATTAGACATGGGAGAAACAAAAACAGGAACAAAGAACTAAAGAGCAGAACAAAGGAGGATAAACTCAAAGATATAAAACAAAGAAGTACAGAGGAGTAGAGCAAGCTGAAACTTAAAGAGACAAGTCACAAATTTTGAAGTGGCCATTAAACAAATTTTCATCATAACCAGGTTTTCTGTGATATATTGCATTTCCTGTATTTGTTCTTTTTGGAAGTTGCCAATGTAACCATTCAAAGATATAAGGACAGTGGAATTATGATGACAAATGCTTTATTTGATGGCCAGATCAAAGTTTGTGTCTCTTTCTACAACCCCAAATAAATTGAAGTCTTTGAAGAAAGAACAAAAATACTTACACTTAGTTTACATGTAAGTACAGAGTAAGGAAAGCAGCAGAAAGCAGCATAATGACAGAATGAAGATGGGACGACCAATGAGATTAGCATGTGAGTTTCGAAAGATACAAAAGTTTTCAGTACACGGTACTGCCAGTTCAGGTCTACATGTACATGAGTGTGTGTGAGTGAGTGATTGCATTTAGTACTGTTAGCTTGCTACTTCACAAACACCTAGTTCAGAAAGCGAATGATACCACACCTCTATTACCTGTGACGCTGCTTTCCAGATCCCCCATGCTGGAAGCAGGCGTCTGTTCCCCCAGGTGGCGCTCCCTGTCGTAGTCACGGTTCTCGAAGTCCTCGTCCCTCACGCTGGTGTCCGCGTCCGACGGAGCGTCCAGGTAGCCGTACCCCGGCAGCTCGATTCTCAGCCCCGGCCCCTGCCCCGTGTCCTCCAGATGCGCCGGCAGGCACGGTAACGTCACATCGGTGTTGGGGGAATCTGGGGTGGGTCTGTGATCGGGGGAGGGAGGTACATTTACAGTTCGTTTCGGAGGGGTGGGGCCACGCTCCTCAGGGGAAGACAAGTCTGAGTTGTTGTGTCGATATGTGCGAGCTGGTGGGGTGGGTCCGCGGTCACTGCTGGACTTGTCACTCTGATGGCTGGGAGAGGTGGTGCAGGGAGGTCTCTTTGATGACCTAAAGGGCACATTGTTTCCATGGTATATGAATTTGGGTCGAGCTTTTTTCACTCCCACAGACGTGTGGAGTGTGGATATGCCAACCGTGGCCAGTTGGGAAAATAGTGTTGGTATTCTTGGTAATATTGGGCTAGACACGTCTTTTAAGAGATTTTGAAAAATCTTTAAGATACCACAGGAAAAAGAAAGCATACAGGAAGGAAGGCAATTTCTCTTTTGGCCCAAGGAAGGGTGGAAATGAAACTTAACTGTCATGACAAACAAGAACATGGACATCTGTCTGGTAACCCACATCTATACAGATAGAGGATGATAATAACAAAAACAACGAATAACAGTAATATCTTAGTATTTGGAGGAGTTATATTCCTGTACAATCTTTTTAATACTAAGAAAGGTACTACAGTATGGTCAAAGTAATATCCAAGCAGATCTATCAGTGGCAATGGCAGTCTCAAACTGGTAAAGGCAGTACTGTATTATAATAATAAAATGTTGGTGGCAGTATCTGGTGCTTGGATACTGTCATTGCCATCGATAGATCTGCATCTGCTTGGAGATAATGATTAAATGTAAATCTACTGACCTGTCACTCCTATGTGAGGAGTAGGGAGACCTGGGCGGGGTACCGGGAGGGGAGTCCACCTCGCTGGGGGGCGGGTGCTCGGGAGGAGGGGGCAGCAGGTCCGCCCAGTTCAGCGGAGGCCCCGCCTGCTTGGCTGCGGAGGGCGGCAGCTTGTTCTGTGCTCTCCTCCGCCGTCGTGAGGAGTCATCTAAACGTGAACAGCAACAAGCACAATGAGATTACAGCAAAAAAAGCAAAAGATGCAAACTCTCATGTCTAGGCTTTCAGGACAAAAGCAAGAACTTTTAAATCTAAAAATGGACTGTGGTTCCCACCTGTGGCTGACCCGTCGCTGTAAGGGCTTCTGGGCCTGTTGTCGTACATGGGGTTACTCAGAGAGGTGGACATCTGGCTGCCTTCAGAGTTCTCCTGGGGATACATGTCTGAGGAAACAAAACGACCAGCTATTTAGAAAACAATGTTCTGTGTAACTCATTTTTGCAGTCGGTAGTGGTTTACATTTACATGATTTTAAAGATGGCAAAACACACATATTTGCTCTAGGTATATGAAATTGGTAAGCGATCCGTCAAGACTTTGGTTGCTAAGCGGTCCCAGCTTCTAGTGAAGAGGGGGTGTAGGAAGGCTTAATCATGCATTACGCTGGACAGTACTACTACTGATAACAATGAGAATGGACTGCAGGGAAAACATATAATAGTTAAACACACCATTGTTGACTTTGTGATCAGGCGTGTACGCGTCGGGCGTCCTCCTCCCGTTCTTCCTCTTCCCGCGCGTGAAGGTCGGCATCCACTTCTCGCTCCCGTTCTCCGACACCGACTTCTCCAAGTTCAGGTTCTCGTTGAGGTTGGTGTCCACCACGGAGGTGGAGGCATAGGGGGCGGGCGAGCCCAGGTGGTTCATGTTCTGCTGCTTGGTGAGGAAGGTCTTGAGATGGGGCTGGTTTCCAACCTCTGCATACTCTGGAAGACTGAGAGAAGAAAAAAACATGTAAAACTAAAGTTTCGCACACCACAGAAGCAAGAAGATAGTGCCTTTAAAAGCACTTGGGCTCGAAACACAGCAAAGACAGATGCACTCGTTGGATTAGGTCGGCTGTATGGATACAAAGATCTACTCCAGTCATACATTTGGGACTGCATTCTTCACAATGCAGCAGTGACACCTAGCAGAACTAGTCAGTATTGCTTTGAGGAGGGTGACTGTCATTGAAACATTGCCTCGGGCAAAACACTTGGTTGTGTTTTAAGAACTTTTCTATCCACAGCTTGTTGTCTGTTTTCTGACAAACTTTAGAGACAACCATAACACCGGTATTGGCAACACACTAAGTAGGAGTTATGGCACAATTCTGGTGAAGTGGTGATCCTGTCCCATAATCAATCAAACAATATCGGTAACATATCTATTGAAAGTGGTCCATCACCAGTAATGCCATCTCAGTAACATGCCTCTCTTGCTAGAGGGCTAATTAGGCCGAAATGCTGGACCGATTCTGGATGTAATGGCCTGTGAAGATCGATGCATATTATCTGGAAACACTGAAGTATGTGCGATTTGTGCCTGGGCCTTTAATGGCAGATCAATATCAATGATAAATCTTTGCAAAGAACTGTTTGCTGATCCCCATTCAAACTTTTCCAATCCTAGGTACAACAGAACACAACCTCTGTACACAAATGATTACAGGTGTAGCTTCACAGCTTGTAAATGAAGCATGCAGTAAGACAGTAACTAAATAATGTTTTTGCTTTCAAGAATAATTTAAAGATTCAGGGAGCACGTTTTGTAAAATGATGGAATGCAGTATGGCGTGGACACCCCCTAGGTAGAAAAGTAAGGTGACCTGACTGACCAAAAGGGTTACTTATCATGAATCACTCGGACGTTATTGACTGGTCTGAGCGCTGCAATTTTTGGTAGGATCAATGTTTAATCACCGGGTGGCCTGGGTGCCATTGCTCACCCATCTGACCCTGCTGTTCTAGCCCCCCTCCCCCATGGCTATTGATCAATGGGACTTGTCCTAAAGACAACTACACTTACTGACCTGAGCTCTGCAACCCTCTTTAATTCTTGGAACAGAGCTAGACAAGCGTCTTAACAAGAAGACTGGGATTTAGCAGCCTTGAAAAAGATGTACCAGAGGATTTCGTGTTGAGAGCAGAATCGTTGTTTTATTTCAGGTCTGCTTTTTAGGGACAAGACAATCAATATCACCTGAATGGTCTGCTATTCTCAGCACAAGGTTAACAATCTCACTTGTACTTTGTTTTTAACTGTTCTAGATTTAAACCCTCAAATGACATACATGTATGCTATGCCCCACTGTGACCTAAATGAGGTTAACATACTATGATGTCTTTGAAACATATAAAAACATACTGTTCAAAACATGGGCCAAAACATTTCCTAAAGTTATTCACCCTACTAGTACTTTAGCAAGAGTGGAAATGAAAGTGTGCATCATTGCAAGGCACTTCATTACTGAAAGACATAAAGACAATGACTACAATCAAGTCATAAAAAGCATATAAAAGCACAATTGCAGAAACCACATGCCAGATAAATGTTGAAACCTGCTTGTGATGGAACCTCCAAAAATGCTTTGCTTGCAAAATCCATCCCAACAAGTTATCTCAAGCTGACGAATAAAAAACACTTTGATCTAACGAAAAATGACTACATATATCTACAAATGTAGGTCAGTCCACTCAGGCTGAAACAGTGACTCATGGCAAATGTCACACTGCAAATGACTTTTTAACACTTGAGTTTGCTAATGAGTAACATGGAAGTACAAACTTTCACCTTAATTGCTCCTGCTACAAAATTGTATTGGAGCATAACACAGGGGCATAATAGATAAAGGCACTTTATAGTCCCTCATAATCAAAACTGCATGTCGAAACCATAGGGATGATTGCATTGTGAGACTAACATGTATCTTCTTTACCCTTTTAAAGTTCTTCTCTCACAGTCAACCATACCTTCTCAGTGATCCATGCATTTATCAACACTATCACCATGGGAAATTAGTAGTCAAATGTCACACTTAACAAACCAGCTCAAGTAAAACAAAACAGGATAATTGTCTGGGCAGTCTGCCAAAATGTGGTATTGGTAATTTTCACCCAGCAGTAGCTTGTGGCTGGTGGGTAAAAATATGAAGTTCAATTTGGAATATTGCAATTTGTAATATCATCACTTTGGTAGCAGATAGAAAAAACAACAAAAGGGGCCATTCCTCACATAAAAAACAGGATATGATCTTGACCATCCAAAGCAACATACATGTAAAAGACACCTAAAAATCTTTAATCTAAGGAAATTTTTTAAAGATCTTACCTCTCGACATCTGGAGGCATGTTGGCATTGTGGACCATGTAAGGTGGCACGCCCGTCTCGACCTCGGGCTGCATCTTGGCCTTCTCCTTCCCAAGGTTGTCATACACCATGTCGTTAATGTCTGGAGAAAGAACACAAGGAAATTATCTTAACGAATGTTAAGTTACCATAAATCTTGAAATGCTCGTAGTGGTTCTATTATCTTGATTTTCGTGGTGACTCAAAGCAAAATCCTAATGCTGCAAATATGTATAAAACCACAGCGAAGGTAAATGCATTTCCAGGACTTGTTGCCTTGTTGAACGGCATCTAGACAAAAAAATCCCAGACAGCAAAATGAATATCATCACTAATGTAATCTTCTCATTAAGAAAGACTTGTGCATGTACATGGTACCTCTCTTTTGCACAGAAAGGTGGTACTCTTGTAATGCAATAAAAGCCAGGTACAACAAGTGCACATTCCTAATACATAGCTACATGTGTATAGGTTGGCTACCATGCATAAAACATTATTGGGTCTCTTACTAATCTCTTCTAACGGGGTAAGTTCCTTGGTGGTCTTAAAAATGATGTAACAAGACCCAGGCTAGCAGTTCTGTAGAATGTTAAGGTTGCACTTTTGAGCACAAGATTTATTTCCAAACAGTGGGGGAGGTGTAAGAATGACATGCTTTCGTGAGACTTAGCCTCTCCTCTCCTGCTCAAGTCAAAGGTGGAGGAAGTGTTGAAGTTGGTGTAGACCAACTACAATCACTGATGACCGACTTTACATGGCCCCTATATATCATGAAGGCAGAATAAGTGGCTATTTTCTCAGATATACTGTGAAAACTAATCAAGGTGTCCAAACCTACAGCCTTATCTACCAGCCCACATGGCCGTTCTGAGTGGCAACTTCTCAGGTTCAAAATGAAAACAAGTCCCTCCCCCCACCTGATCCGCTCAATTTCACGCATGGCGTCCAGGCAGGAAGGAATGGTATGACTTCTGAGAGTGGTTCGTGACCATACATCATTTTGAGGAGCCTACAGCATGCTAATGGGATCAAAGACAGGGAGAGTGCGACCGTTCAGGTGATCCTAAAGACCAATTACACAGGAAGACTGCCCTAACCTGATGGCAACATCAATAGTTTGACGGTGAAGCTCGCAGACGCATTCCAGTAGCCAATCTACATGAGTAATGTTTCGAGACACTGTCTCTGGGCTTGATGATTTCTGTCTCCTGTTATGCCTTATCAGAATGTCTGGATTCTACTCAAGTCAAGGATGGAGAAGGTATCCATTGGAAATCAGTGACCTAGTGAGTGAGATTGTCTGGTGATGGATGGCTGGGGAGATCCTATTGACCTATACCCCTGGTCTCCAAGAGAATCCATTACAAAACCCTGTGGGGAAAGTTAGGGTGAAAGCCTGAGTATCTGACAGATGATGGGTCTCCAGGCCATCCAAAACAGTTATTCAATGCATTAAACAGAACCAACTGCCTTTATGGAAAAGTAATTGAAATCAATAGAAGGGCTTTTTTGCACCTATAAAGCTTGGAGATCCTCCATGTTTCTCATACTTTGTCTGATCCAACAGAACAGGAAAAACATCCACTTCACTGTTTTGAAGCCCAGCGGCAGACAAAGATGGCGTAACATGACTGTTGATTCTTAAAAGCAAAGTCAAAGTCTGAACAACACTGTGTGACCAGCTTTCTTTTGTCAGACTTAACTACAAGGTCAAGACACAAATGATTGTCAGTCTCTTAATCAAGCAACAACCCAAGCCCTTTAGAAGGGCCGCAGTGTGTAGAAAGGTTCAACAGTCCAGCTAAACTGCCAGATAGACAAATGGGACTTGGGCCATTTAGTCTTGCATTTAGAATGACTTCTTCCTTGGAACGGATTCAAAGTGTTGATAGCCTCCTGAATGCCACCACGCTGCAATCTGTCTCTGCCAAATCTACCACCGTCACTCCTTCCCGACAGACACCATCTTCGATACAAGCAAACGTTATCATCCAAACGATCTTCTCTGACTTACCGAAAAATTCTCTATGCATTGAGCTTAGAATTAATACCACCATACTTCTTCCCTCCTAGTACGATTGTGTTTCAGAAATCAATACGCCGACTGTGAAACAGACTGTAAAATTAAGTCTTAATAGCGCCGACGTCTCCTGTACCTGTACTTGCAGGTCTTGTTACTTCCTAACTGATTTCCCCCATGGCCTTTATCTTCTGATTTTCGCCATGAATATAAATCCGCGACAGCCGTGTGACGAATGGTGAGTTTCTTTAACCACCGCCTGGGGCCACGTATTCATCAGATACTGTATTTCTGGTGTTCCTTGATAGCACTTACTAATGCGGTTTGATGTATCCCCGGGTTACATGCAGTCGGGATAATACCCCTGAATCTCCAGCCCACCTTTAACATTTCGCCTGGCTGATACTACCTTCTAGCCCCCAATAAAAAGCCTTACTCTCAGAGAGACTACTGTGTCGACCTCATGCATTATGCATTTCTATAGAACTCGGACCTATCCTGTTACTATGACTTCATCGGCGCTGAGAACAGATGATGGCCTCTCCCTAATGGATTGACACCTCCATTTCATATGGCAATTTCTCATGCATGTGATTATAGACATGATTGCCCGGACTACATGAACTATGGCTAAAAGGTGGGCACGAACGTGGTGCTGAGCTGGTCTTCAGTCTAATGGAAATATCAGACATTCTCCATGTTCCAGCAACTACGCAGAAAAGGGTAAAAGCATTTTGGGGAACTTTCCATAGAGCGTAAGATTCCCGGTTGGCAGGCAGGGATGCGATTTGTGTGTTAAAGGTCAGGCGGAATTGAAAGTAGGTAGAAGCAGGCTCCTGGCTGTGCTGCGTACATACAGAGCTCCCCTGTGAGCTAACCGCATCTATCCGCAGCACAAATCCACGCCTTTGAATGTGAGCTGCAAAAGCAATAATCCTGCCATTTCGTCATTGTCAAGAGCCGCCTTTCATCCGAGGGGTCGTGGTGATGAGATTTTGATTTGACTGGCGCTGCTGTGAATATAGATGCTCGAGCTGCACGGAGCGCCACCGAGATCAAACGAAGGGATTTTATAACAAGCCCGCTTAAACGAGGTCTTTAAATGCTGACCTTCGAAAGGTCAAACTGGAATGAATTTGAGTTTGCATCAGAGTGGTAAGAAGATTTCCAAGTCTTTCAGAAAACAATCAGAAAATTTTAACACCAGCAACAGAATTAGACACAATGTTCAGAATATTCTCTCATTCTTTTAAGACCCTGAAATCCAGGAATCTATTTACGACATTCATTCCCAGAAATAATCACGTCCATGAAAATTTAATTGAAAACCCTTTCTTCACCAATCACTTTAATAAAAGGGGACAGTCAAAATTTAAGACCTGTCCGTAAAAAACGTATATTGTGGAAATCTAAAAGTGTATACCATATAAAGCTTTATGGTTTTCCCACATGAAAGTGTTGGGATGTAGATATTTCTGGTACGGTTCTAGTATGTATGTAGCACAGCAGTCGCATATCTAACTAAACATGCACAGAGAGAAGCCAGTCATACCAAACTTCCTCCCCGTGGTGTTGTTGCCCATCTCGCTGATGGAGCCGCCACTGCCGCTGCAGCAGGTGGTCATAGTGCAGCCCGTCTGGTTGGGGTGGTGGTGGGCCGACGTGTTCGGCCACGACTGGTCCAACCAGTGCTGGTGAGGGTGGTGGTTGCTGTAAACATTGGACGGAGAGGTTTTAGAATTACCTTACAAAATACACTTCTAGAGAGGAATTATCCATGTTGGCTTGGACAAATGTTTTGGTTATCATAAAAGGTCAACGTGAATACCATACTGCTGTGTGGTTCTGTGTAAACAAAGCCTGCTATACTACTTTGTATTCTGACAATTTTGGTAGGAAAACTTTAAAGTAAAATCACAGCCCAGTTTTAGCTAGCAACAGTATCTTATGGAAACAGATACAGCATACACAACACACAGGTTCAATATCGAATCCTTTTTCTCATTCTGCTATGTGCATCACGTAGAACAAGACTGATAGCTTACAACATATATTTCAACAGACTGCGGGCTTATGTGTTGTAGGTTTGGCAATATGATAAACATGTGTGGATTCAAGCTTCAAGTCTTCCCATCCATCACTATGCATTACATGACTGCATGCTATATAAATCATCCAACGAAAGCCATAGCTGTGTTACTTAGAAATCAGTCTTTACAGCTATGCAAATTAGGGTACACATTTCATCGATGGGAAAAGTGCCAACAGATATTTTTCAGTCATGAAACTGTCAACTCACCCGTCCGCCAGCGCCGCAGCGTTATCCCGGTCTCTATTCAGATTTACTGTGGAGAGAGCGAACGTCGCATGGTTTATTTCTTGCGTATCGAACTCACTCTTTGCTACCCCTAACTGCTTTTGCTACACGCTCCTCTATCAAATGCTTGCACATGCAAGAACAGTAACTGCAACCTTTGTTCAAACATACTACAAGGAAGATATAACCATGCATAAAACGAGGCTTGCAAGGAAAGAAACACTAAAGAGTTGAGTAAAAGACAGGAAAAAAAGGGCATAAAACGATGGTTTACCGTAGCGAGAAGAAAGGTGGAGAACTAAAAGATAATAATGATACCATGCCATGCTGTTCACTGCTTCTACTATTGTATCTTTACAATGCTCATGGAATATGGCAGATTGTTTAACGATGATAAAGACTTTAAAATGCAATGTTTTTTCCTTCTTCAAGCTTGCAATTTTTGTGTGTGTCTAGAACAGATGACAACATGGCACAAAGGCTAACTGAGAAACGGCACAGATATATGCAGCGAAAACGGCAAAGCAAAATCAAAGAACAAAAGAGACAGGACCAGATACCTGCTGGGGTGTAAATGAACGAGTGGACTGACAGAGTGGGGGAGAGAGAAAGAGAGAAAAAGAAAAAAAGTAAGTCAAACTGTATCCTTTGCTCAAGTTCAACTATTGCAAAGGTACAAATGTATACATTTCTTGTAGTTTTAACTTCGTAATATTTTTTTTTCAAACTGTTCAACATGTAATAATAATGACACTAATCAGGAGAAATCTAGCTACATTTACAGTATAATGAAGTCATCTACATTTTGATGCAATGACTGAGGCCATAATGTTAGTGTTTGTATCTACAACAACACTGCTGTAAGAAATACTGCTGCCATGTTTGTATGCAGCAGCTCTGCCCTAGGTGTACCAGTGTAAATGATGGCTACCATGATGCAACTGCCCAAGTTGGCATAAATCACATATCAGGCTCCACCCTAAGGGTTTTCTACAATACTCATATCCTTGATATTCATAAATGGAGTCTTCTGTGTATTCCCCTTCAAATACATCATCAAACATGTTCCTTTTTTGCTTGATGGAATGGAGGAACATGCGATCAATTCTAATCAAATATCATGTAACCAACCAATAATTGTATGATTTTTCCCCCCTCTCTAACTCTATAATTTCTTCATCTAATGAATGCACTTGGACCTTGCCAGGAGGCTCTTGACAAATCACTTCCGTCTCAGTGCATTCTTAGGAGCCTTAAATGGGCACAGACAACCTAACCTCCTTAAAGATACCATCTTAATTTGTGCATAGGAGGTACACAGCCACTGGCATGTCCGTTAATGTTTTTCTATTCTAATCCCAGTCAGGCACTCAAGTTTGCAGGACATGCGTCTCCATGATAGCCCAGTGAGTTGGCAAATACTTGGTATTCTGGAAGTTTCCCCTGTAGTAATCACCGCCTATTCCGACTCATTTGTAACCATGTCTTAGAGGCAAACCCCCGGTGAGTGTCAGTTAAAGACAGTTGTAGGTAATAGATAGTTGTGTTAACTGCTAGGTAAGGATGCAAATGATTGTGCACCAAGCAGTTAACCTTGGTAAAGAAAGGGGTGGGGTCCGAAATACCTGCCATCCCAGGGAGTCAGAGAGAACATGCAACTTGTCACTACTGGTGGGAAATTTATGGTGGAAAGTCGAAGCCCAGGTATAAATAGAAGGAGTAAACTGGAGTGGGGGGAGGGGCAAAGCCAGGGTTTTTCTGTGCAAAGCTGTGCAAGGCCACGTCATGCACACAGCACACAAGAGGAGTACCCTGTGAGACTGCTAACCTGTAAAGGCTACTCAATCTTCCATCTGCTTGGCTTCATATACCATTGCCTGCTAGGGGGAGGCCCAGTTTGGACAACAGGGGCCAAGCCAGGCAGGCCAGGTTCAATGCTAAGCAGATGTGGAAGTGTTTTGTCATCCCTGCCAAGCAAGGTCCGTATGGTTGGCATTCAGTGGTGTAGTGGTGGTTTTTGGTTAGTCCGGCCATAACGGCAGGCAGGGACTAAGTCTACAGGTTAGCATGCATGCATAGACAGCCACAGGGTACCTACGCAAAGTAGACAAGTAATTCGGCACAGTACCACTGCCGCCGATATCACCACGGAGCGCAGACTTCTTCTTCTTGTGGCGGCGGTACAGCCAGATGCTGAAGATGAGGAGGGCCAACCAGAAGAAGGCGCCGATGCCGGCGATGAAGGCGGGCGTCTTGACCACGTCACTGATCTGCTGGGCCAGGCTGAGGCTCACCTCGCCTGGGCTAGCCATCAGATTTGGGTCTGGGGAACGACAGAAAAGCAAATCATTGCAACAAAATTCAATCATTATTTACTGGATCTTTTTTTGTATGGGCGTACAGAGCTTCATAACGGTTAAAGGAATATTTGGGAAAATACACAAAATAACTAACCTAAGAGGTAATATCATAAACAATGGGACTTCATATTTACTGTATATACATGTATCTTTAAATGCTGCCATTTGATGCTGACAGTAAAGATCTGAAACCTATCTCTTTCTGCATGCAAAACTGCATTAAAGTAATGTTACAAGACAAGTAACCCAATCTCACAACGTAAAATATCATTTTCTGAGCGATCACAAAGGAGGCAGGCTCCAAATTTGATTTAAGAGAGTGACTATCAAGGTTATAAAATCACAACAATACACAGCAGCAATTGAGCAGGGTTATTTATGACGCAGACACTGTGAAAAGACAGGAATCTTGTTGAAGTAATCTGATTTTGGTATCTCCTGACATTACGCGTGTTATTTGGCGAGGAAGAAAGGCCCAGCTGTGCTGTTGACCTTGTGCGATGAATTGATTAAGTCCCCCCAGGCGAAACTTACATGGCGGCTGTATTAATATTGATCAGTCGGCACCTCTCGGAGCCTTCATTACAGCGACACATCTTTAGCCATCAGGAAGGACGTGATTAGATTAGCCAAGTTCATTCCAGGGTTAACATGAATCCAATACACCCTGCACATCAAACAACTACCTGCTAGCACCTGCAGCAAGGAACTGTTTTCACAAGGCTTCTAGCAAATACTGCAAATTGATGATACTACCCAGGGGTGGACTCGTTTCAGATGAGGATATTATCCTTTTCTTCGTAGTGTAATATGTGACACCATAAAGCTAGGTGGTGAAAGGACATCACCAGTATTGTAGTAGAAGCTAGCAAATGCCAGGTTGATAAACACTGTTTACTGTACATTCAGTATTAGTTTTGCGAGGACTAAATTTTGAGGTAGGAGGGGAAAGGGTTTTTTTTTATACGTTTTAAATTTGCAGTTAAAACAGTTCTGAAGTACAGTAGAATAAAATGTTAACATAGATTTGCAATGTTATGATTTTGCAGCAGAGAGTTCATCACGAAAATAAAACCACTGCAAACATTGAAAGATTTACAGTATCCCAGTGAGCACAATGTAAATACAACTATTCTTCAATTCAGAAGAACTGTGGGCAGCCTTTTGCAACCAGCTAATATCCGTGATGTATCATACATCTACATCTTGTGACAAGATTCATCCATCTTCCCCTCCAAGTGCAGTGTGTGCCAGTAATTGGAAATTCCTTTTCGACTGGTCAAAACGAATACTTGCACCTTATCTTTCTATCATCGCTCTCTCGTGCTGGCTTGGCGTGAAATAGGGTCATTTAACTTGAATGTACAAATTCTGTGCCTGACTGGAAGCCTGCCAAGGCGCTTTCGCTCCAGAGGAGATTTATCAAACTATTGATCCCCCATTTTAAGTCGCAGTTGGAATTTATCATCTGCAGTGTTCAATGTCAGAAGCCTTTTGAGAGACAGCCGCTTCAAAGGTTTGACTGTAAGATGGCTGTCTGCACATGATGCCAGCCAAGATAACAAATGTTTGAGCAATTTTTCAACTTGAAGACTCGGATGCTGCCCATTGTATAACTTTTCTCCACAAAATGTGATGGACAACATCCTTTTCTAGCTCCATTCACTCCTTCCCTGTGGAGTGGTCTCGGCCCCGTTTAGAGAGAGAGACGATTGTCATTTGAATATTTCCTAGAGTTCTGATTGGCTCCCAGTCAAACGGTCCCTGTAACTTCGTAGTATCGCATTTGGAAGTTCAACCCCAGTTACACTGCTTCTGAGAAATATTAAATTCTCGAAATAATGAAGAATGCAAGCACCGAATGTTTAAATCGGGACAGGGCCACACTACATGTATTCCGTGTGGGAGCAATTGTTGGAGCAAACTGGAGCTAGAATAGGACGGATTCCATACTAACAGTTTTGTTGTTAGGCTTACCCATCTGGATGTATCTGTGCTCGCTGGAGGGGCCGTAGCCCGGCGCTGTAGTGAAAGCAGCCACCTCGATCCGGTACAGCATGCCTGGGATGAGGTCACGGATCACCACTGAGGTCATGTTGGTGGTCATGTTCTTGTGGAACCTGGTCTCGTTACCAAGGCACCACACCTGTAAGGAGGGAGGGGGGTACAGAACAGAACAGATTAGCAGTCATCAACACACATTGAGGTTTCACTATTTTCTGTATTGAGCTGACTTGTACATGTGGTTCAACCAAGTGTCTTTATAAGAAAGAAACACATTTCCTTTTTCTAACTTCTTATAACAGTAAGTGCTGAAAGTCATTATTTTCCCAAAACAAATTCAAATGGCTTTGCAATGCAGAGTTTGGCACAATGCATAATCTGCTTTATTCATCGTATAATTCTGATAGAACCAAAATAGAAGCATCTTTACAATGGACTTTGCACAATATGCACGGTCACGATTTGCTTCAAAAAGTCAATACACTGAAAAGTGCTCAGCTCTTCACATGCAGTTCACATGACTACATGTATGGTTGTGACTTTGAACACTCCATCACTGTCAAACCATAATCCACGGCTTGTGTGCACAAGCAGAAAAAGTCAGCCCAAGGTCTTTCCCAGCGTCACCCCAGGTAGTAATAAAGGTAGATGATTGTCCCACCTGGTATCCTTTGATGACTCCGTTGGCCTTATCCCTGGGGATGGCGTCCCATTGGATGCGGATGCTGTCCTTGGTTGCCAGCGTCGCCGTCACCCCCTGGGGGGCAGCAGATGGGGCTGCAACAGCACGACATCATCTCATTCACAACCGTGTTCACAAAACCGTATCATCAAAACCCAGCTAAATGTCATATATACGCCCAGCAGCCATGAGTAACCTCTGGTAATCGGACTGCCGCAAAACCCGCTGTCGTATCGCCTTCCGGTAAAAAAAGGCTGCCCTACAGGGTTCCTAGATATGCCATTCCTCTTGCATATGTCTTTGAACCCCCACACTGTCCGTCATACTTCAAAGATATTTTGTGACTGGTATATGTCGTATGTAGGTCAGTGCATGTACTGGATATGAGTACACCGTTGCGGTATAATTTGCGGCACAGTCATTTTGCGGACACTACACTGATAGCTGGTAACCACAATTACTGTAACAGAAGATTGCTTGATATCAACAGAGGGCTGCCGGGGTGGCCAATTAAACGTCTAATACCACACATTCCCATCCCCTCTAATTGCTTTGGGCAGACATGGAAGGGTGCCATGGCCACATCCAATTTTCTCCCAGCAACCGATACAGGCCAGATTAGACCCAAATTTGTCAGAATGAATGGTGTACGATGGGTTGATCTGTGCCTTTCTGTGATGTGGGTTGAAAACGTGCCCTTGTCAACTGATTGGATGCGATGATGGGCCGGTGAGTGATAGTTACGATGATGAACTTGCTATCATCTAGTAAGATTAAAAAATCACAGCTGTTCCAAGGGCATAATTCACTGAGTATGTAACTGCTAAAAGGTTAGACGCCAGTTTAAGCTATCAGAATGTCTAATTCCTTAAAACCGCCAAATGAGATTTAGTCTGAGGTAGAGATTTTCCACCCACCATCCTCCAGGGTTTTGGAAGTGACAGGGCTACTGGGAGGACCCTGGTGTCTCTCGTTGAAGAACGGCTGGATCATGATGTCGTAGGAGGTGAACTTGGCCAGGCCGTTGACCACCGCTGTGCTGGCCCGCTTGTCTGTCACGGTTTCCGTGGAGTAGGGGGCGTTGCTATAGCTGGGACGGTACATGATGTGGAAGCCCTGGAGATAGCGCTCCAATCCCTTGAAGTTCCTCACCTTGAAATGAAGACAACACAAGATTCTCTTTAGTTTAGGTGTAGTTTAAGCATGTAAAAGGGTGATGCAAGAAAATGTTACTGTTCTTATCAATACAAACAAAACTATGCATACTTCTTGTGGACTAGAAACTAGCATGTTTGGACCTGACACTGCGATAACAACACCATAGAGTACTGAAGTTTTTTGACATTTTTTCTAATCTGGAAAGAGCAACCTTCAGTGATTCTAACAGTAAGGGAAGCTACTTTGAGTCATAACTAATTTGTTATCTTGCAGCAAAACATAGGAAACATGGTGAACAAATTGGCTGATCTGTTATCCTTCACAATGCACTTCAAAGAGAAACATACAATTAGCTAGCTCAGAAGTGACAGCAAAAGTTTACCATAGCAAAGCAAGGTCACGACACAACATTCAGCTACAATTTGATGTCAAAACCCCCTTCCCTGTGATCGGTACCATTCACTGTCATGTTCCCGTATCGCAAGGGTTACCAGGCTCAAGTGCAAGGGTAACTGGGTTTCCTCTGTAGCGCAGGTGGTTGACATTAGGCTGGCAGTTGGACAAGTGGGCTAACAGCCTGTCCTTACCCCCACCTCTGTGTAAACTGTGCTACAGGAAAGGCCCTGCAGACACACATTTGCAGAATGTCCGCCTGACAGGACTACAAGGATCTTTTGAGGTAAGAAACAACTGGCATGGTCTGTGACTTGGTGAGGGCGACACTGCTAGCATACTGGGTATGTTACTTAAAACGTACACAACAAAAGACAACCTGGGCCCTTTGGATTAACCCCCTCTATCCATCCTAAATCCCTTTCAAACAAACTGAAGCTGTGCTTTTAAGTTTAATGCATCTCACAGTTGACACTTGAGTTAGACAGTATTTTTACAGGCAGATCTCAGAAACAATTACATTAAGTCTTAAGAGGTTTTTTTGATAGTGTCTTGTCTTACCTGCCAGTTGACCTGGATTTCAGTAGAACTGATGGCTACTGGCTGTCTCATCTCGATCTGGACCGATCTCAGCTTCTGTTCGACCAGCTGCTGATCTTCTGGACTCAGTGTGGGGATGGCTGAGTCTCCTGGATGGATAAAGATGTTGTTAACATGATTTGTACTTACAGAAACAGCACAGGAGGTTAGATGATTTGCAGTTTAACCTCAGTTAACTGACATACGGCCAAATCAGAAGATGCTGAAAGAGACAGGTGTTTGAAGCAGATCAGGTCTGTTCATTCTCAGCTGTTGTACAGAAAAAATAAACACAGAAATCAAAGAAAACATTCCAGTTTCCCACTTCCTCTATAGTTTGTAGTGTTCTTTGATGAGGTGACCCCAGTTCTGGAGATTGAGTCTTCATGCGTATCACGTACGCACTAACCCTGCACCCTTATCGCAGCTGACGTTTGCGGGGAGGATCACATCTGTGAATCATCCGGTAATTTCCCACAGAAGCCATTTTTCACCGCAGCAACTATCATAGAACGACTCTGACCTAAATCACCCCCGTCAAAGCTAGAACTTATGTACAGCATATTCATCAACTTTACACATCAATTCAACGCAGCAAACTTCTGCAAGATCAATACATACATTTGAGAAAGACTTCAAGTCAGAATCTTTCTATTTCATCAATGGCATAGAATAATAAGTATCTCGAACGTTACCAAATTATCATGTCATTTCATTTTACGCTAAATTTGACTGTATAAGTAGTGTAAAGTTTAAATAAAAACATGCTGTGTTTCCAGCCGCACACACACACTTTGAATGCCTAATGAGTAAATCAATGTCTAGAAATGGCTTACACCATTACAGGCTGTCTGTGGAAACAGGTGTCCGGTCTTCAGGGTACTCCCAGCACAGATGTGACCACTCTGTTAATACCCGACAACTAAATTGGCTATTCCCAGATCCATCTATGACCTGATCAATATTTCTTTATAAAAGGCCTGCAGGAAGGCATTGCGGACGCCATGTCTGCTACTTGATAGTTTTAATTACAGGCAACTTTTGCTCGGAATGAGAAAGGATCGTTCTGAGGGAAGACAATCTATGGTAATGATTTTCAACCTTCGGTCTTGATGGGACATTTTCATCAGTCTAAAGAAGAGTGGACATGCCATTATCTAGTTGAGCTACATCCACCGGACAGTCTGATAGCTCAATACTTTTGAAAAAGATAAGGGCTAAAGGGTCGGCCAATCAATATGCCTTCAGGGATGATCCTTTTGAGAGGTAGCCAAAGGTCATAAAAGATCGGAGTGGGAAAACTTCTCAGGAAATTACTGTCCAATATATACACTTCAATAAAGTGAGGACAACTATGTCTTCTCAAGGAGGTTTTTAAGGTCTTCTTCATAGACTTTTAGTTTCACATATACATGATTTAAGTACAAACTTTTCACCCTTAACATCGCAACATTTCAAAACACAGATCATGTAAAACCCTAAAGCTTTAATATGGAAGAAACAAGATTCTTTTATATTCTAATCCAAGTTGCCACAGAGCTGTTGTAAAGAATGGTTATAACAAACCTTTAGTTCTGATTGCATCGCTGACAGGGCTGGGGAGGCTGAGGCCCTGGCCGTTCTGCGCACGAATCAGGAACATGTAGGATGTGGCGGTACGCAGGTTCCTGACCACGTAAGTAGTACTGCGGACGTCCGAGGCGACAGTCACCCAGCCAGTCCCCAAGTCATGGCTGTGTAGGTACATGTAGCAGGTCAATGGTGTAAAAGGGAATACTGTAAATCTTGAAATGTGTAACATGATTGTCTTTTCATGGTTTTTCTGTGACCTCCTCATTACGACACCGCAAACATGCATTTCCAATGTTACAGTTACTACAGAAGTGTTTCAACCATGAACTCATAACACGGTGAAAACCTCTTTTTCCTTTCTATCGCAAAATTAACTTCAAACAAAAATAACTGAATTTACAGTAATTCTTATGCTAGAAAGAAAAGTTATGTCTTGTATGCACATGTATACCTTGCATGTTGTCTTATTTTTTGATAGAACGTACAGTACAGATCTCGTTTAACTTCCCATCCAGACGCGGTGGAAACTTCCACCGCGGTGGATTCTCGGTGGAAACGCGGGGGATTCTCGGTTGAACCGCGGTGGAAACGCGGGGGATTCTCGGTTGAACCGCGGTGGAAACGCGGTGCAAACGCGGTGGAAAGCCGTGTAACACGCGTCGTGAAGCGCGTGTTATCTCGTGTGATTATGCATGCAAGTTGGAGCTGGGCGGAGCTCATACGCGTGTGGCGGGCCTTTGAACTGTTCAAGACACGCCCGCGGCCTGAAAGGCCGACGGCCATCCTTATACGGAGTGTACTATGATACTCCCGACAGTCCAAAGTTTGAAATGGCAGGTCTTGGAGCGCGCGAGGGTTGTCACTTCTCGACGCTGTAATCGTTGTCATTTTTCATTCAACTTCAATGACACTCACGCACAACTTGCAAAAATTCATGTACATTGCAACAATAAAGTTATTTTGAAGAAAGTAGTTCAAGTTTTTTGTTTTTTACTGGCAGATGTATCAGTCCAAGACAATCTCTTCAGCAAAAGAACCCGGTCGCAATATGTTGAAAATCGCGATTCAGCGCCCCCCAAAATTAACGCCGGCGCCGCCCAGATCTTCTGCAGAAGACCTGCAAAGGAGGCTTACGGCTTTGCTCTTAAAATCACTTAAAACCATCTTCACATAAATCTAGCAGACTATCTATTCGTTGACATTTGAAACAATCGACGACATATCGCAGACGAATGTACTTCTAATAATAACGTAATAATGGTAAGATTATTTACGTCCAATGTTACACCACCAGGCGGCAGGGCGAGAAATACTAGTCCTGTGTCTATTTTGAAAGCATATGGCCTCAAAAAGAATTACATAAGTCATAGTGTATTCTTTTCTGTGTACGATTTTTGCGAGAGCCGCGCTATATCGCAGCGTACTTTCGGGATAAGAAAACAAACCCGCGTTACCTGCGTATGCAAATTTTGACCTAGATTCATCCAATCGCTGGTCAAAAAAACTCGCCTGGCGAAAAATGAAATCTGAGCTCACTCCTTGAAACCATGGAGGTTTCGTCAAGATTGAAACCTCCTTGGTGAAGCCAAGTACACATATATAGTGCCCTTGGTGAATTTTAGCAAGAATTGAACCCTGTGAATTTGCAGTTTCGGCGATCGAGCCGCTTGTGTCAATTTGATTGACAAGTGCGAAGCGACGCGCGGCTTCTTTGATGGCATGGTCTCAAAGAAGGACCGCGTTGATTGTTGCAACATTCTGCACGGATTTTTGTCCCCCACTTTATGTTTGACATGTGATGATTTATTGTTGGTATAATATCGTTTGTGTTATAAACAGTTCTAGGAGTGATTGGCCATATACGTGTCAGCATCTTCGTGTTTGACGACAATGACAATGTCGCTGGTCGTATTCTCACAGGAGTGTTCGTATAATAAGAATTATACGGACTACGTAAATTTAACGGAATTCATAGCATACGAATTTTACGGAATTTATACGGAGTTTTACTAATAGTAAGGATCGTATGTATTCGGTAAAACTTACTCGAGTGCAGAATTACGAGAAATTAATGTATTCCTTAAAACTCGTATGCAGACTTTCGTAAAAATTGTGTTTCTTTAGTAATTAATGAAATGAGAATAAAAGTCATGCCGATCTGACATATGACTAAATTATGAATTGCATGAACCCCGTACGATGCGTTTTCCCACTTTCCTACTTGTTCTTGTCCGTAGATCTACATTTTGTACGATCGGAGAATACGGAAATGTTTTCAGACGTGTCTCAAAATATAGCGATTTTTTTCATATCTGACACCTACTCTATTACCAAAATTTGTAATAGACGATGGCGGCTCAGGCAAGATGTAGTGGCTGCCGAAAGAGGATCGATAACTAACTTACCTTTTGTATGGGTCGTGTGACGTAGTATATGAATGTGTTGTTCATAAACAACAGCGCATAACAGTCGTAGTAACGTGAAAACATATGTTAGAAATGGTAAGTAGTAGAAGTATTGTTAGTTATGCAACGTACCAGCGCCAACACAACTTTCAATAAATACGCAACATTTGAAAGGTAAACATTCAGTGTGACTGTTAAACTGAACGCAAACACAACACTGAAACTCTGATGCCAGACCCCCAAACTCTGACATCTCTACACGATAGATATTTCAGAGTTTGGGGATCTGGCATCCAGGCTAAAGAACAATGCGCTTGGGAATGATAAGAAAGTTCGTATTACCAAATTGAAAGAGAAAGACGTAATGATGTGAAAGGAAGGAGTTTAAAAATCGACTATTTCTGTCTGATTCGTGTCTTAGCGGCAGACGTCGTTGTTGCAAATACTTTTTCTCCTTGTACAGAATTATTAGATTCGTTATATACCATTTCTTCCAACACTAAAACCATATTTAGTTCCTCAAGTGTTAAACGTTTATTGAAAGGTAAGTCCTGATGCAACATGTGTGATTCAAACAGAACCGTGACAGCTTGAGTTAGTAGAAGGTAAGTTTAAAACGCACCGCAAACCAGGACAAAACTTCGTCAGAACAAGGAATTCATAGGGAAGAGGTCTCAGCATAAGAAAAACACCGTGGGAAGCTCTCACGGATCCCTCTGGCCCCCGACAGTCAATTTCGGCATGCATACACATAACACAAGGTAAGTTACCAGGTGCTAATAATGGAAAAATTGTATACATTGCTAGTAGTCACTGGCTAATAGTAATACTATGCAACAAAGATTGAAATACAACACGAGTTAGGCCCAAAGACTCAAGTAAAGAGTGATGATTAGTGATAGGGAATGTACTTTTGGTTGTTACAAACGTTAATGGTACTGTCTTGCCGCGTCACATGAAGTGCGAAACATTAGAACCCACCAGTGGCGCTTGTAGCTCCTGTAGCTGTCTAGACAAGGCTTTTGTTTACTCTGCGACGTGGCATCGCAAAGGAACAGACTTTGAGATGTGTATTCCAATCGCTTGTTTGTTTCGTGAAGAAAGGAGGAAAACCAGAATTTGCCCGTGAGTTTGGCTAAAATAAACCACACCATCCAAATTATCACTGCTTTGCAATAGTAATTCTAATTAAACATCAATTTGCCAATCCAAACTGATTTGAAACCGTGCAGATTTACAGGGATAGTAGCGCTGGGATTTACATTTCCAGAACAGAAACTTACTCAAATAGAATGTACTGTCTAGTATTTCAAGTTCAGCGTAATGTTTGGGAAAAGCTTTACCACAAGTCTGGGCCGATGGAGTCTCGTGTAAAATTTTGAACGGTAAGTAATAATATAATAAATGTGAGAAAAAATTACTTCAACACACCCCTCAAGAATTGGCTTTCTTGCGCAATTGCGCTGATAAAAAAAGAGTGAAACGAACACGGAATATGTAATCAAGGAGGTTGAATAATCATTGATTTACCTGATCTTATGAGCAGTGCGAAATTCATGTCACATACTATAGTCAAACTTCATCCCTTGTTTTATACATAAAACGCATGTTAGTAGAAACCGAAAGATTCCAACGTTGTGTTAGATCTAGGGTAAATAAAATATCGTCAACAGGACACACACACGCTTGTGCGCGCAATTTAGAACAAAACGGCTGGTAGTGGTAGCATTCGTCCTTGGACTCTTTAAGCCACTGAAACATGCTCTACATGTGTATGGAAAAAAAGGACAAACAAAATTAATCATTTTTCAAAATGAGTGAGTTTGCCCGTCACCAACAGACTTCTGACCAAAAGGGAATAATTTGGCGGGGAAAATTAGCTAGTAGAACCAAAGACGTCATTATATAGAAGTGGTAGCCTACCGAGCACACTTCCCCGCGTACATGTACATATTACGTCTTTTCCTAGCGTTTCGACCAAACTTCGTAGCACCAAGCAAGTTTAGAAAAAAAACTCCTACTAGTCCTAGGTAGCACATTTCAATCGCCAGTTAGAATAAGATCGTAGACCGGGTGTTTTGTGTCGAACTCGTCTACCATTGCTGTTTGTGGTCGGATTCATATTAAAGTGTACCCTTCAGTGTGAGAATTCTTCTGGAACAACTTCGCTACACAAGTTTCCCGCGCACTGTCCACCGCCCGCCTCTGATCTTATGTCAGTTCAGCGACAACAAGAGATCATCAATCAATTTTGACAGCAGTGGGGCGCCTGAGAGTCTGAGCAGAAATGATCTCCCGTGCCGTGTTGTGTAGAGTTTGGAGTTTGAAAATATCTAGATAAACTAATGTTGATATGAAGATTTACAAAAGCATCGATTTTACTTTATTTCTGGGATAAAATTTTCTGAACAACACTTTATCTACCGACTGAGTGGCATATAGAATATTATTATTACGTGGTGTTTTCCCAACAATCATGTTACTTTTCACGATAAATATTCCTGTCGTCTTTCCTCCTCGCAAGCAAATATGCAGCTTGTCACCGACCTTTGCCGACGAAAGTCGTGATACCTCGTGAGCACACGAAACAGTCTCATTTGCTGACGACGGACAACGAGAATAAGCGAACGTGAAACGAGGATAGGCAAATTCACAAGTCTTCCGGCTGTTTGACGAAAGCGTCCCAACAAAATACACCAGGATTGCCGATTGTGAACAAGTCTTCTGTACAGAATCAATTCTGTTGGGACATACCGTATTCATGTACATGTAGTACGAGTGGTAAGGTTAACAATGATCTTTATGATGCCGATATATAATTTTCTAACGCGGCGTGCAGCGCCTTGTTATTTATTAACACGTTGGGGTTGAAGCGTGTGGATGGGTGAAAATAGCGTCGCGGTCTTGCCGCGTTACCTCCTTTATTTTCATGACGTTTCGTGCTTGGAAATGCTTTTAATCTGATCGCAAAATGTTCCCCCAATTTTTAGTAGTACCGAGAGAAAAATCCCATTGCAATGCTTTCCCTGTGTCTTTTTCCCGCGGCAAACTGTGACGATATGTCACGAACTCAGCGCACATCAAAGAGCGCCGCTCTGTCCATCAGCACATAGCAACCGCCACTGCCGCGCCTGCCTACAGCAACGCGCTGGCATGGCGGCAAGGTGATCTCCCCGCCCGGCGCTTCTCGGAAACCAAGAGAGCAGGGGAGTTTGTAAGATAATTATTTCTCCCGGCAGGGTTTCCAAGCCAGACGTCAATCAAGTTTGATATGAATGGAGTGTACGCGTGTACCGGACAATGCCGTTCGCACGAGATTTTTAATTAGATAGCCAGCGACGCGATTGCCCCGACTTTCAACCGCGGTTGGAACGCGTTTGAACCGGCTTTTAACCGCGGTGGAAACGCGTTTTAACCGCATTTGAACCGCGGTGGAAACGCGTTTTAACCGCTTTTGAACCGCGGTGGAAACGCGTTTTAAACGCGTGTGAACCGCGTGGGAAGGGAAGTTAAACGAGATCTGTACTGTATAAAAGTCTCCTAAAAATAATGGACAAGTACACGTGATTTGTATCTCTTTTGGCTCTCACCTGAAGTATTCCACCGTGTATGACCTGACTTCGGAAGCTCCACTATTGGCACTAGGTCTCCACGTCAGGCGGAGGCTAGACCTGGTGATGTTACTGATGACAGGTTTGAACGGAGGGCCCGGCAAGTCTGACGACTCGGGCTGGAGTCTGGGTGGGAATATCTGCGAAGGGTCTGTAGGTTCTACAGAGAAAAGAAAATGGACAAAACATGAACCTACATTGCAATTCAATACTCACACGGATTGACATTATAGGTATACTCTTTTTTTTTTATAGAGTCAACCAGTACAAGTGACTATGTCTTTATAAGGACCACCTGGCCAATGTTTCCCATTGAAACAAGCCTCAAGAATCCTATCTATAGTATATAGTGACCACCTATTCACATAGACCAGATCTTATCAATACCTTGAGTAGTGTTCTTAGGAAGTTTGACTGTACATTACCTTCCTCAACTTACTGTCTTAGGCCATGCCATGTTGATTAGACTATTTGGATGAAATAGATAACTTTTTTTTTTTACCACATTTTTTCTTTATTCACAGGCTTGCATCAGTTTTGGGGTTCCCAGAGGATGTAATCCATATAATCAAATTAACATGACTTAAGTAAGAACAATACTTTCCAAACAGTTTGTCAGCAGCATAAATAGGAGAGAGTCTTGAATTACGAATAGCTCATGGCTGTCACATTTCTGCCAACAGTTTAACAATCTCAACATTGCACTCAGACCGTGGCCAGCATCTTAATAGACAGGTTGCAACTACTGTTTGTTCCACTGCTAAGCAAACGCTAAGGCTTGTTATGGCAGTTCAAATAAACTGAATCGTCCCATCTGGAGGGTTTTACAACTTGGATACACACATGCATAAAATATCCTGGTAGTGTTAATCCTAAAAACTTTTTATAACGCGAGAATTTACTTCAGCAGATAGGATTTAAACAACCAGAGAATGAGAGATAGTTCTAGATGTCAAGATGGCCACACAATTGATGTGGTTTATTTACCATGGACGTTGAGGGATGCTGTCCATGTGGTCTCCCCACTCTCACTGGAAGCAATGCAGGTGTACATACCCGAGTCACCAATCTAAAGGAAAAGAAAATTGTAAAGCACTTATTAAGTGTCACATGTACTACAACTGATGCTTATCTCAAAAATGAGAATTCAATGCTTGAATTTTACAACAAGTCTACAATTTATCATTGACTTTGATATTCATAAAACTGATTAAGTGTACGTAGTCATAACTCACTTTATCATATCTAATTTCATGGGTTATTCATCATCTTGATCTTCAGAATTTTCACATAATGATGAAGTCCAATATTGTGAACTGTAAATTGTGAAAAATCAACAGTGGTTTTATGTTTGTGGTTTTCATGGTGAGCTCTCCACCAAAAAACACTTACTTGGTATTCTGTGCACCAGTCTCCCCCTGGCTTCATCGTGAGTGCTTCCTTCTTCCCCCCTTACTGTGAAATTACAAATGTAAGTCCCCACAAACTTTAAGTATCTTCAGTACTTACTCGGACATCAGATATCTGCAGAGTGCCTCTGTCCAGTAGCATGATGCGGTGGTCAGTGGCCAGGATGGGGTTGGAGTCCTTGAGCCACCTGATGCTGGGGGCAGGGTTGCCGGACGCCTGGCAGGGCAACATGGCCAGCTCACCGATGTTCAGGGTCATGTTGGTGGGGCCTTGTCTGATGATGGGCGGCGGTCTGTCGGACAAAACTAGAACACAGGAAAAGAGATTGTTTGTAAAGTTTTAATACTCAATAACTGAAATACATGACTACATTATTGAAATTTGGTGCTTAAGCTTTTGGTTATGAAGAACTTTATTGCATGACAATGGTACATGGTACAATGTATGGCAACAGCTATAAGAATGTTTTTTCGACAAAGATCCTGTTTATCATATGTAAGAATCCATATCATAACATAGAGATCAAAACAAATGATTAAAACCTGTAAAAGTGCCAACCTCTAGATAAGGTTCACCTTGGCAATGTGACCACTTTTGTTTGGGTGGTCCCTTAGATAATTTTCCCCAATGATACAAGCATCAAGAATCTTGTCAAAAGCGACCATCTGTCCGCAAAGACCAGATTTTAGTGGTCCCATGAGCGTCTCTTACCTGCGACTTTCAGATAGGCTCTCTCGGTCTCGCTCCCCGCCACGCTGAGGGCGGAGCACACGTACCAGCCCTCGTCGGCCTTCTGAACCCCGGAGATGATCAGCTCGCCGTTACTGGTCACCTTGAAGCGGCCGTGGTTCTGGTTGGGAAACATCAGCACCTACAAGACACAAGAAACAGATATGTAGGTAGGCAATCACAAACATTACCCAACAGTAATCCACGACCAGACATACACTACGACAGGTCTTGGTCATCCCTGACAACACAGAAAGTGCTCAATCAGAAAAAAATTCTTCTATCTAACGCACATAAATTCATTTCTGAAAACAGCATGGCAAATCATTTACCATCTATATAATATTATAACTACTGCAGAATTTCAATTGTAATCATTTATTTTTCGTGATTGTTTTATTTCACAGTAGCAGGGAGAAGTTTTTTTTTAGTGTTTTAGAGTTTTACTGTTGTACAGTAGTAGTAGTTAGAACTGACAGGGAGCCTGACTATAACTGATTCTAAATATGGTAGCCATGTGAGAACCTCCTGTCATACTCTGGCAACATGGGCAGAGATACCACAGCCACCCAACGTCAATGGTTCACTTGTAACTGTCAGATGGTCATGAATGAAGCAATGATTTGTGTGAGGGATCCCTGTATCTCTACCACCCAGATGTTTTCATAATTCTTTATCCCATGCAACACCTGGCCAGTCAATCTGCCATGTTGAATGTAGGGACTACAGATGTGATGTCCCATTAATCACTTTGAGAACGGTGCCCTTCTCTTCCAGGGGTCACTTGTTCCTGACCCTTTGGTTTGTACACATGCTGGAATAAATCTTCTAGGTTTACATCTCTTCCTTCCTCAGGGGAGGGGGTTAATTCAAAAGTTCTGTGTGGCCAACACATAAAGTTTCTGAACCCTGCTGTCAAGGAGGAAAAACCCCAAAGGGAAGGTCTTAAAGCTAGGGGAAAGGCTTCAGGATTATAAAGACCTTTACATCTAATATTTCAGTGAATGGAGGGCTATCACGTAACATATTTTCTTCCTGTCTAACAGGAACAGTGCCACAGCCCATCCTACTATGGCTAAGCCTGAATTCTCCAAGCAATATGCAATCAAAACTACTCAACACCAGGTGATGCCTGTCTGTCATTAACAGTAGATCACCTAGTCACAATAGAATTTTCTGACAGCAAAGGGAAGGAAGTCTAGAGGGGGGGCACTGGTATATCCAATTGCCTAGTTGAATGCAAAGTTTTCTCTACCACATCCTTTCTCTCTCCCACTCACCTAGACTGTCTGCTTCTAATTTGCATCCAAGACCACGGCTCCATAAAATAGATACACGATCCTTTATTAAGATCATTCTCCCCAATTTCCCAGCCTTAATGAACTAGTTAGGATGTAACAGAGGGGTTCTGTGGATCCTCATCAGTGGAGTATTTGTTTACTGATGTAATGAGTCTGCTGGGGGAATTGATGGACATTTCCCAAGTAATTTGGACATCCATCATTTCCCAGCTGGTGCCACAGGAAAGGGAGGAATTTGCTGGTTGAGTGGGGTCAAAATCTGGAATCTTTGACGAGCGGTGACTAGAATACTGTACAATTTTCTTCAACCTTGAGTGGGGCGGTATCTTTGTGACATCTACTTCCTTTCCTTGATGAAGGGACAAATTTAGTCCTTCCTGGCAGTGTATACCCCCAAACAAAGGAGATTTCCTGTACCAATTCTAATCTTACAGAGACAACAATCATCAATTTTACCCTGACAACAAAACTATCATTTTACAAACAAGAATCCTTGCATACCAGGAAAACTGATCTCTATGATCACTGCGAAAAAGGTTTTGAAATCAATTTTTTGTGCTTCAGTAACCTACTGAGCATTGGGAAGAAATTTATAGTGTAGGAGTTATAAGGTCACCTGGTCGACCCTTGACTAGCCAGTAGGCAGGAAGTGACTGCTGAACTTTATCCCCGATGTCTGTAGGTTTGACTGTTCTAAAAAAAGGGGGTAGGAAATTGGCTATGAACCCAAGGCCATGCTCATAACCTTTGCCAGGTATGCGTAGGTGCTTCCAATGCGTGAGATAGGAATCTTTAAGGGGCTGGCTTAAACAATTGTATTCTCAAGACCAAGTAAAAACACTGGTACCATTTCTTCAAGTTCAAGCAGATGAAGTAAATTGGGTTGAGAAAATAAATGCAGTTGTCATAGTCATGAATATCAGTATTAGTCTTTATGGGGTGGTCTGAATTGTAAAATACTGTAAATTTATTCACTTTTGTGGCAGTTATAACTTGAGGTAGGAGGGAAAAGGGGGGGATTTCTCAATGTTGTAAATTTGTGGTTGAAACAATTTTGTGCTACAGTAGTCATACAAGGGAAACATTTGCGGTGTCATGACTTTGCAGTGGAAAGGTCACAGTGAAAATGAAACCACCGAAAAGTTACCGTACACATTGAGAAGTTGCAAAACTGCTTATCATTATAAATACGTCGTTAGGACTAGAAAGGAGGGGATTTGCGAACTGTCCAAGTGTGATGGTGCAGCTGTCAGTGGTGCTGCCGACATTGTTTAGCGGGATTGGAGGAGTTATATGGACAACGTGGCTGCAAGCTGATAGGGACGCGTGTCTCATATTTATGTAAAACAGCACCGGAATAAGCTGGCATAACAAACACTGCATTTCTTGAGGATTATGATTGTCAAAATCAAGGATCTTCAATGTGAGCTAGATATTACATTTCAGTGTTTCTTATGCAGAGACCAACAAAGTGCAATTTCATATTTGAGCATGAATATACATTGTACATGTAGATGTACTGCATACAGTAAGTGAATAGGGCCGAATGAAATTAGACAATGCAGTCCACGCCGGTTATTAATGCAGATTTGAATATCTGTCTGCCGCACAACCAGACCTCATGAATAACTTATGTCATGATTGCCAATATTAAACCCAGCCAGGGGTCAAGTTTTTTTACGACGAGGATCAAATTGCCAACCCACAGGGCTGAAAAACCAAATATTAAGTACATTACCGGCCACATCACTCCTTTTACATCAGTTCTTTGTAACTACCAATAACAGAGGAGGCCTTTATTGGTAAATTGTATGCTTCAGTTGACATCTGGCCCATTTAGATGATACAGTGGCAAATTGGCCCATATCTGGCTGATACGGTAGCTGTTATCTTCATATCATATGCATACATTTCTTCCACGCTAATTTCAACATAATATCCGATTTCCCGGTGATATAAAACCAAGCAGGAGGTAATTTGGCTGGGCAACAGTAAGGGCTAGTTATCACATCATCCAGGTTTAGGAAATGTCACTGGATACCCTTACACAGTAGAAACTGTAGACACAGCCAAAGGGGAAGGGCTTTACTCTTATGGTGTCTGGTGATGGTTGTCTCTGTTTGGCAAAGCCGTCCATGAATATGAGAAGCTCAAGTCTGCAGTGCGGGGAGATCCTTATCTGGTGTGGGAACATGCAGCCCATCTCTCTCCCTGGTTCCCTCCTGTAATCCTAGCCTCTGGGAGTGCCGACTAAGGTGTAATGATGCGTCCAAGGATTCAAGGTCTCTTACCTGGATGTTTTTCTCTCTTAGCTACAGTTAAACTTTTGAACTGCCTTTCATGTTTTGAATCAGCTGGAAATTTTCTTCTTGCAACAACACAGAATAACACTCTTTAGGAGACTACCGTAAGTGGAGAAATATTCATGGTGCTTTTATTTTCATGTTTTTTTCCGGTGAGCTATTACCAGGGAATCATCACAGCCTGAACATGTGCTGTCGTGCACTGCGTTACTACAGTTCCAACAACCACGATTGCCACCTTTCCCCTCTCAATGCAAAATCAAGTCCATGCAAACTTGAATCAATTTACAGTGCTACAAAGTCTCTATTGTAAGATACGATCACTATTCTATGAGATCTCTCTGAATGCTTTTTATGAAGTCAGGATCATGACCCTAGAAGTTATGAGCCTGGGTATCTCTGTCAGATAGGTTGCAATGCCAAGGCGATAGAAAATTGGAATATTGGAAATCTGTCACCACACTACCTAAGTCCATCAGTGCTGCCCTACTACCTTTGTGAGGTGGGCTTCGATACTGACTGGTTGAGTTCCGTCCAACACTTCTATAGTAAGCTTAGAGTAGAAGAAGGTCTATAATCAGCAGGATTTGGTGTAATCCATGAGGGTTTGATACTTGAATGTGATTTATGTAGGGGAAGGGCACTACCTACCAATCCAACCTGAGTCAGCTTTATTGAAATGCTATTGTCGTAAGATTTGGTTTGATCTGTTGTGAACTGCCCCAGTGAGTTTGGGAAGAAAGCTAACAAAAGGTATGCCGGGGTGTGAATTGACAAGAATTGTGCCGTCTTGAAAGAGAAAAATTTCTACACCTACAATTTGAAATAACTGGGGATTGCGATTTTCTATTTCTGCTTTTTTGGAAGAGACAGACAAATCCCTCTTGGAAACTGGAATGGCCTCTTGGCTGAAGATTAGACTACCAGTATTAACTTTTGGCATCTATGTCGTCACTCAGACAATCTCATCGTCCAGACATTCTTCTGACTGGCTGTTTGAAAATAGAAACCCTACAAGTTTGGTATGCAACCAGCAAACATGACTCGGAAGATATAACACCGACAATCTCTACCTTTCAATTGAACAGCGACTTGAAATAATGCCAGAAATTCATAACAGCTTGGCAAAGGATGCATGTGACAGTTAGAAATATGCCTTTGCCGGCAGTTGCATATTATACAGTCTGCAATTCATACCTGGCTTTCACCAGTATCTAACCGAGCAGAATAACACAACAGCTTTTGTTGCTGTAAATCGTAATGGACGTTTCCTGTGCAAGGTAGGTCATGCTTCAGCACAACCACAGAAAGGCTGTCAAGATGATTTTGAAGTTTTGCAGGAACAAGTTCACTGTCTCCCATATACAGATAACAGCTGGGGCGTGTCTTTCAAACTTTCAAATTGTTGTATTTCATTATAGCAGAAAACTTAGTGTGGGGTGCTGTCATAGGCCTTTGAATTAAGAAATCAAGGATGGACATGTACGTCTTACTGGCAAATTTTGGTGTACAGGGCAGTGCCTATCTCCATTTCGATAGTCCTTGGGCCGCACAGTTGAGCAAGCGCTACAGCTAGTCTACTGGTGGCATTGACTGTCGTTATCTACTTTTGAATAACACCAATGTTTCTATAATCTGTTACCTCATATCTCCAGGAGAAACACAATTTGAGTTAGGAGACAATTTCACTGTGACTATACTTCCATTCCGTGGTCCAATGCATTCTAGTACATCTACAAGCATGTCTTAGATCCTTACCTGACTTCCTTCCTTCTGCCAGAAGACAGCGGGCGGAGGGTTTCCAGCCGTCTCACACAGGAAGGTGGCTATTCTGTTCAACCCGATCACCTGGTCTCGGGGCTTCGTCTTGAACGTTGGCCGCTCTGAAAAATGGAAAAATAATCCTTCGTCAATCAGTTCTACTTTGGTAGCAGACGATCATTGCTCATACGTGATCACTTGGAAATCTGTCACCACTTGCAGTTAGATGTGCAAGGGTTAGGTGTGACAAGTCCTTCAGTGTAATATAACCAGCTGCTGCTGCGCCTGCAAAGCTGGTGTGTTACGCTAAAGGGCGGTTATACCAGCTATATAGATACTGATACTTGTGTCCATGTTCATGGTAAGATATCATAAGGCTGACTGTTTCTCTTCCATAGATTTAGGTGTACAAATCATCAGTCACTGTATGGTATTCTGGTTATACATCTTACATATAGCTTCTGTTGGATTAATTGTCTTACCGTGGATGGTAAGCGTGGCTTTCCCTTCCACTCTTCCCACCAGGTTTTCCGCCGTACAAACGTACGTGCCTTCGTCAGCTGCCGTCACCCTCTCTATCTTCAGGTTGTTGTTGTCCAGAATTCTGGCCCTGTACAGAGATTCATTTATTACATTAAACAGGGCCATTTACGCATTTCATACATTACATAATTAAGTTTTTACCACCGTACATATGATAGTTATGTTTTTACAGTATTGTCCTGTATGTGGTCTACTTGATAGGTGATTTTGAATAAAAGATATGGTATGCTATAAATCTTGTTAAACCTAAATGTACAGAGATCTTTCATCGCTTTACCACAAGGTAAATTCATGGCCTTTCATTCAGTGCATATGTTCACTAAAAGAGAATGATGAAAACAGTATATGACCAAAGGTCAGAGCACAGAATCAGGAACGAAATCTGAAACGAACAGGAAACTTTTGTCTGCGGCCTTCACTGCCAACAGCGCTGTTGGAGTCACTCTCTTAAAAACAAACGGCCCACTGTACTGACGGATGCTTTACCTTCCTAGAGGAAGCGCACTCTCCTCACGACTCCACGACACCTGCGGGGCGGGGTCACCGCGTACTTTACACTTGAACTCCACATCCTCCTTGACGATAGCCGTGACATCTTCCGGGGCCTCCGAAAATGAAGGTTTCACTGGAATCAAGATCAAAATCGGAATTAGTCTTTGGTGTGAAGATACATTTGTAGGCAATGTGCATGCATCCCTGAGATTCTGAGGCTTCAAATCCAGTTGTCACCGAGCATGCGACAGTCTATTGCTAACACTGATTTCTCACCACAATTGTTAGGAGCTGGAAGTAGGATTGTAGAGTTTTAATCACATACACCCAATACTACAATATACAGGAAATCTTACCTAGCTCCAGTCATTGTTGTCAGTGCTGTTATACTACACATGCATCCTTTGTGACTTCTCATTACTGAATCTACAATATTTATGAATGACAATATATACTTCACAATCACAGACTAATGTATCGAAGTATCAAATGGCGGGTATAGACATTAAGGATACCGTGTTGTGTTGGAATGTCGTTAGGATTACATGTACGGGTTCAAGAGGGTCTACGGAGGGGGGGACACAGCACGCAACATGACAAACACGTGCACAACCACAGGGGACGGGAATGGACGATGAATGGCGTGTTTAGTCGGTGAGGTGATACGCAGGGCGTCATACGGGCAGGAACGATCGACTCACCATAAACGGACAGCGTGGCCTGTTCACTCACGCGTCTTCCGACCATGTTGGTCCCTATGCAAACGTATGTCCCCGCATCGCTTTTCTTCACCTCAGATATCATAAGTTTCCCCGATTCTAGAACTCGTATTCTTTCTCCTTCGTTTCTTACAACTAGTCCGTTCTTTTCCCAAGTTATTCTAGGTTCTGGATAGCCGCGGGGAGGATCACACTGAAGAACTGCTGGCTCTCCGACTGCAACTGTAAGGCTACGGGGATTTTCCTTGAAGTCATCCCGTAATACTGGAAGGCAAAAGGGGTCCGTATTACTCGTGTCCGTCATACCATGCATGCTGGGATGGAGCGGCAACTTCCTCGCCGAAATGTCAGTGGACATGCAATTTGCCTAAAAGGCAAAGCTACGTGTATTCTACAGTCACTTAAGAGAACGAAAGAGACCTTTGATGTCCGGAAAAGGCCATTTCTACACCATGCTTCAGGAATTCGCAGTGTACATACATAAGTTCCCTACGGTTGGGGGCATACATGCATGACCAGAAGAGGACTATTTCTACTTGATGTTTCACCGAAAAAGGTGGTGCAACTAATACTGGCAACGCATGCTGCATACGCTACATACAGCTTTGAGAAAGAAAAAAAACACTAAAAAACACAGACATGCCGTATACATGTTCATTTGTAAAATATTGGACAAATCTAAAAATTCACATTTTGGTATGATTTGTAACAGTCATACATATGAGCTAATGTTTTGAATGCATTGAAGGCTCATGTGCCATTCTGGACACCGGTAATCCTGCATTAATCACTAGCTTGGAGAACAAAGGGAGCAGCAACAACAGTGATCAATTGTTATCGTTATCAGCTCCTCTATCTCTGAAGGTTGTGTTGACAGTGGATGACCTTGAGATGCATCCTGTCTTCGGAGGTCTGATGCATTACCTCATAGTCGACATGGCATTAGACCAACTGTCAAATGCCTTTGAATAGATGTTGACAACCTTAGGTTTTTACATACCTGTTACATAAAGACAGGCCAGCACAAATATTTTGGTGGGCTGTTTCTAACAATTAAGCATAGGAGCTATTTCTTCAAATGTTGAGTTTATAAATTTTTTGCCTTAGTTACTTTTTGTCCACATCTCACATTTTCTCATAGGCAGATACGCAATGGTTTAATAACTTGCAAAAATCAAAGAATAAAACATTCAAGTTTATCTACTTTGTGAGAATGGCCAAGACTTAAGAATTACAGGGCCATTGCTGTTGTTAGTAAATTCCTTCCTTATCTAACAAAGTGTTTCCGTTGCTTTACTTTTAATCATCATACTCTGGCAGGTTTCTGCTAAATCCCCTATTAGCTGGCCTTTCCGGAGTGAAAAAGAAATACTGGGGGGATTTACCTCCATCAAAAATTAATTGTTGCTAGGAGTAGGAGTGACCTTCAAGCACGAACGTGACCAATGGCATAACTACAGGGGCTGACAGTTGATAGGGGTCAGCTCTGATATTAATATGGCCTTCCTGCATGTATGGGGGTCTGCATGCCTTTTTCTGTGAGGTATAGCGAGCCATTCTTATTCACTGTTAATCATAGCTAGGCCCACTGTAATTCAATGTCAAGGTTTATCGGTAAATCATTCGCAAAGCGTAATTGGTCGCTTTAATTCTATGTAGCACGTTATTTGTTATCCTTAATACCCTGAATTCATCGTTTAGCGTTGTTGACATATAATTTGTATCGTGAAGTCAGATTAGCAAATAGTCACAATGGAGTGTCTGGTTGTGTCAGTGTTTGTTGACAACTTTTGCCTGACACCAAATACGTACAATGGAACAATCCAATGAACTTGTTCCAAAAAGTCCATTTACAGTCCTTCCGACCATGCCGTTCAGAGATGATAGCCCTCCTAAATTCCCCGGGATCATCCCCCCATGCAGACCCCCATGTATATGTATCTCTGGTAAGCTTAGTGGGCATAACTCACCCAGCCCTCCCATTAGAGATGTACTTACTACACACTCCCCTCTGGGAAGTCTGTTTCAAAAGTGTCCATATCCCTGGGAATGGTACGTTTGGAACCACCAGGAGTGATGGTAAGCTTGGTCCTGTCCTGGGGGTGCCATTTCCCAGGCACTTAACACCAGGTTCAACAGAAACGCATCCTGATCAGAATATCATTATTGGCCACCTCACTGAATAGTGCCACTGGAATGGCAATTGAGGAACGACAAGTAGCGTCGATATTGTTGAATGTGTTTAACCCGTTTTTTCCTGATTCCAAAGAAAATATCGTAAAATATCACCCTTGGTTTCACTAATGATTGAAAGAACTAGAAGCCATTTTGGTACAGCTTTGGTGTGTACATGTAACAGTCTTAGGTATTAAACTTTAAGCATATCTACTTTTATTACTTCTCTTTAAAGTGAAAACTTAATCGTCACGTTGCCTTGAATGACATGTCCCTGAGCTACTTGTGTGCCTTGCAGCATAATGAAAACTTGCAGTAATACAAAAACTTATTAAGTAAGCTCCTATACTTGGAATGAAACGAAACGGAGAACCCTAGGGCCATGTGTAAGAAGAAAAGGCAAGGAACTAATTTCGTTGCCATGCAGCTCAAAGAAAGTGCTGCCATCATGCTTCAAGCATGCTGGAGCCAAAGTAACCCTCCAGGCAATGGTATGTGGGATTTAATCAGATTAGTTTGAATCTGTCTTGTACATTTCCTTCTTCTGCTGGTGAAGAAAGCCAGCAAGAAACTGGAAATGTGCAACACAGAATAGGAGATGAAGCAACCAATTCCCTAATGGTACAAGAACCCTTCTCACACAATCTTTTGTGCATTTCAAAGATTACTTTTTGCTTAAGTAGTGAAGGATGTAACCTTTAGCATACAAATATACCAGTGCAGTGGATGCATCCTAAGCATGCCAATGGTTAAATTCATCTTTTTTTTCTCATAACAACTTACTGATGCTATGAAATCCCACAGACCATTGACATTGGGGTGCGTCTGGCTCCACAGACTGTTGAGGAAAACATAAACTCACCTGCTACTTCTAATGTGGCATTATTGCTAACTGCCCTTCCGAGGTAGTTGGTAGCTACACACTGGTACCGCCCTGCATCCGGCTTACTTCTCCTACCGTGGATAATTCTGAGGAAGAAAAGGGAGCCGCTAGGGAGCAGCATCCGATGGGATCTGGCGTTCTCCAAGTCCGTTTCCACGGGCTGGCCATCCTTGAACCACTGGATGGTGGGCGTGGGCTGGCCCTCGGCCTTACAGTTCAAGGTGGCCGGCTCGCCTTTTGGCACGATAATGTCCGAGGGGTGCTCGATAATCCTGGGTGGGAAGTCATCTTGTTGATATCTTGTGGCTGAAAAACACAAACGAGGAAATATGAATATCAACATTGATGCATATGTTAACTGGTGTAACTGTCAATAAGTAATACATTCTATAATGTAAAAAGAAGCCAATCATTATACAAACACCATGATAAACAGAAATATTATGCGCATAAAAATTGCTCTAAATCAATGCATTGTCAACAGTTAGGATTAAAAATAATGATGGTAGCCATTTTTCCATTACATAATAAGAAGTCTTTGGATCTTATAGATAGGAAAGAGTAAAATGATAATTTTGTTATTTATCATCAGTCTGTAGACATATTCCATGAATAGTTAAGTAATTGTTGGGTAGCAGGAACATTTGAGTGGATACAAAACATTCACAATATTATCCATCATCCACTCAAAACGCTAAACCTCCTTATTGAAATCATGTCACTGCCGTGCAAATTGAGTTAGCAGCCTGCATATTTAATTACAACTTGTCTGACACGTCCTACATCTTGTTCTTCCTATCTTCGAGCTAGTTAAGCATTTCTTCGCTGATGGATGTTGCCGACTTTTCAGTTCCATCACGTAGCAAATTGCCTAGAGTCTTGCACGTTTTATCGGCATGCGATCTGACGTTCGCTTTATAAGCTTGCATGTGGGGAATAATGGCCCTGCATCTGAAATCAGGGCATGCAGAGGATGATAAAACCTCCCTGGAGACAGCGCGAGGGATGCTCAGCTGAGAAAGGGACAATTATGTCTGCATGATGTAAAGCTTTTGGTGTTTTATTGCAATGTGTTTGCGTCAGGTGGCCTGCCACTTTTCATATTAGAGTTGGAATAAATATGGAGAATCCATACATCTATGAAATATTTGAGAATAATATATCTCCTATCAGGCAAGTGTAATTGTATCAAAAAAATTCAGGATTTGGAAATTAGGACTTTTAAAAAGCATACAGGCCTGTAAAATACAAAAATATTGGGAAGCAAAACCAAAGTACCAATGTTTCTGGCAATGATGGATTTTCACTAGCCTGGCTAGGTTCTCACTATTGACATGGGGAGATGATCCACCTATGACTAGTATGAGTCTCATATTATATTCACTGCAAACAACATTTCTAAACTACCTTGGATGCCCAAAAAAAATTCCTACTTGGGATGAACAGCTGAACAATATGACAGCTATAACTTTCCTGGACAGTACTGCTATACAGGTGATTAAAAAATCAATACAGTAGGATTGTATGTTTTCATTTTCAATGTAGGCATTTCCCAAAATTTTTACAGTAGGAAACTTTCAATTTGGGAGGAGCCAATAATGCACTAAAAAGTCATAAAGAATTTAGATATCCATAGGGACTTTGGTATGAATCTTTCAATTAACGGGAGTCCCTCCAAGAGATTTTCAACTGAACAAGCTTTGTGACCTACATAGCAAAAAAACATTCTCTGGTTTGGCTTATAACATAATACAAGGTACTACAGATGGTAAAATACCAGTAACGTAATCTATAACAAAGGCTGCTGGGTGTTTTCTGATTCAGATTCCAGCCCAGTTCTGGTTCCCGGATCTCAGAATGTTCCTGCTTTTATGTCTGCCCCTGGCACAGCAGCCATTTGCATACCTCAGTTCCCCACCACTGGAGACAATGCACTATGAATCAGGACGGGCCTTATATAAGCATCAGAAGAACTTCCCATGATATGTATCCGTTCCAAATATTTGCGTATCCTCCAATACTTGCCAACAGGAATATTGCTATTTTCTGATTATCTTTTGAACAGTCGGGCCTATTTAACATACCGGTTACGTGGGTGGTTGGGACCCTTTATGGCAGGTCTGACAACAGATATGGGCATATGATGGATTGTGTTGATAATGTCCACCCCTCACATTATTAACCTCTATATGAGCAAAATATTTGATCGACTCCCTGACCTTTTTGGTAGATACGGGAGCCTGAGTTCGGGAAGCAGTCATATCGAACATATCACCTACATGTATGGGGCTGGATAAAAATTTGTGCGCATCAAAATTACTGACCATAAAATTGCCAGAATTGAAATCGCATCTGGGACTGGGTGATAATGTACAGCAACCATATGGGACTGCAAGCAGTATCCAAAAAAATCAGGCACAACAACAACTGTTATAATAATAATAATCAATGAACTGTTGATAATCCATCATTACAAATCCATACTGAATACACCAAGATTTTTGAGAAGTTCTGCTGAGAAGGCTATTTCTACCTCTGTAATGTTTAGAAATGGCATAAACTGAACTTGGTGGAAGCTACAGAGAAATTGGGAAGGACAAGGGAAACATTGTTTTTCAGATCAATCCCCCATTGCAGACCAGCAGGCCCCTCCCTTTCAAACCCCAGGGAGCCGGGGTCACCATGCAGAGAATTGGAAACACAACCGAGGCTATCCCCAACTCCTAGCATCAGCTGCTTGGTACTTCTTTACTACAAAGTAATTCTCTGCAGCACTCCAAGCTCTCTTGGACTGAGAGAGACTCTCCCTACGTCTTGAGCAAATAACCATATTCTGGAGTGCTTGCTTTGTAGCAGGTACAACTCCACATGTTCAAAGGGTAAACAGTTAGGAAATGAGACAAGTAAACATGGCTCAAGGACCCAGCCACACTTCTGGGCCTCCCAGGACCCATTCTTCCTTTTGTGCTATGCTTTCTCTTCAGTAGGCTATTCACATCTCATCATGCAAATGTGGCCCTTTAATACAAGTCTCATCCTCCAGTGCACACCGCCATACTGGTGGTCCCTCTCATCACTCGTCAACAGAGATAAACGTGTTTGAGAATAACAATGACCTGATGTATTGAGCAATACCAGGTGTGAAGAATCCCGTACACAATTACAAATGAGCCATCTTATACGATGCAGCGTTTTCATGCTCTTAAGTTTAACAGGAAGGGAGCATTCGTTCCAGTGCGGATTTCTCCAGCTTTCCAATCGCTATTATTGATAACAATGGAAGCCCCAATAGACAATCGTTGTCTGTACTTCCTCTTCTACAGTCTTATCTGATTTCTAACCTACATCTAGAATACTCCATTTCCCCCATAGATGTGTCCCTTGAGAAGGTAAAGGAGGAGTCAAGGACAAGTGGATGACAGGTGAAGATTCCCACAGGTAGGAAAGGTGTCTGGCGCTGACTCATCCGCCCAAGAAGTGTCAACACTTTATGGACTCCTGCCTGTTTATTTATTTATCCGGGGCACAATGCCTGCTGATCCTCTTCATTGGTAAAGGGGCACCAACCAATACACAACTGTGTTTTGAGGCCTGTTAGGTATCAAAATATGGGGCAACCGCCATGGTCTACTACCGTGCAGGTACTTTTAGCTTTGACTTGTGAAGACCGAGGTGTTCTGTGAAGTACGCCATTTTCACAATCAATCTCATCACAAGACGACATTGTCCTGTATGAGACTGGTATGCTCTTGTGCATAGAAAATTGTAGAAGAAATGAGACAAAGGATACCTTCCCGCCGTTGACCTCATTTTTGCCAACAATGCCCAGCATTTAAAGCAGTCAAAAGTGTTAGTTTATTGATGTCCATCCCGCTGCCTTCTGACCACTCCTGTGACAAACTGTCTGGCGGGGCTTTGATGTCGGCCCCTTTGCCAGGCTCCCATGCCTAATCAATTCAGGACAAAATGCACGCCACCCAGCCCAGGCAGCCAGCCAACCACCAGAGTGATAATGTCTGAGACTTCGTGCCGCGTATGATGAATATTCCATAAATTCTCATCCCACACTGTGTGCGCAACAGCGGAGTCACTGGTATTCTAAGTTTTGGCACGGAGAAATCACGAGACTGACACCATTGCCCCTTGCACTGATCCGTGGTTGTTTCCCCGCTTCTCTTGTCTATTTCCCAATTCATCAAGACAGAGCCTTTTCTCAACAATCAAAGCTGACCACTGCACACAAGAATTTGTCCATTATCCCAACAGATGGCCTGTGAAAAGGGGGACCCCTTTCTGCATTACAGGGAAGGTCATGCGAGGCTCGCAGGGTCAGGAGCTGCTCAATCCCTGGACAAAGGAGCGTTGCCACTTCTCATTACCTTTATTCAGTAGGGATGGGAACAGAGACAGGGCAGAAGATTGATTGCACTATCCCTTGGATACTACTGTCTGTCAAGGCTGTCCATTGGCAGATGTCTGTGGCAGCCATTCAAAATTAATTTCAATGCCAGTGTCCAAAAAAATTTCATACACCAGGAAGATATGGAAATATACAACAAAGGAGTCAGAACAGGGAAAGGAAAAAATCTCCTTAAAGACGAAGATGTTTTTTCTCAACATATTTCTATCCTTGCATCACTTGACTGCTTTATAAAACCGTATTGTGTAGGATTTCTAAACCATGTGATCTATACTTCAGTAAATTCCGTAAGCACCGGTAGCATTAACTACAAATAGGTAGTTTGCTAGAAAGCACACAAAGCAAATCCATGATTATAATGGATAACATATGAAACATCAAATGTAATACTTTATCAAAAGATATTCTCAATGGTGAGAGATATCCAAAGTAAAGCTGCCTTTGTGAAGAATGTTACACTGGAATTAGTTACAGCATTGATGAATGTTTTAGAAGAGGGCTTGGAAAAGTTTTCTCATCTATAACCGAAGAATTGATGGAAAGGTCATTTCCAAAGTTATCGAACTGATCAAAATCTATGGCATTGCTAATTTGTCTCAAATCTCTGGTCACGGGTTGGCAGATTTCATTGGCTTTGACAATGGAACTCATTACCTTACCCAAATCACCGTCCGTGAGCGATCTCTCAAGTTTACAGAGCAGAAAATTGACATTTCAATCTCTGCATGGCAGGGAAAACCCATCTAGGATGCTCTACGCAACATAAGCAAGATAAACAACCAGGGAACAAAGGGAGAACAGCCGTTTCTGGAGCTGGGAATAGTGCCTTGAGCAGGAAAAGTACATCTACCATACATGGTGTTACCTGCTAAAGACTTCCTAGCACTCCTGAAGACCCATCATTACAGGTGATAAAGGTCTCAGGCACAAACCTATGGTGCAGAAAGATAAGCTGGCACCACTGATAAGCATCTCTATTAGAAGTTTGTGTACCCTATAATTTTGGGTCGCCACATTTACATGTCTGGGGGGTGAGTAAGCTACTGAGAATCCCTCAGCCCTGGGTGTATAAGATTTTAAGCTGGGATTTTGTAGGAATTAAAATGAACGTCTCAGCAGACCACACGTTAATAGGAATTATAGCCAACTTCTTTAGGGACAACATGACATGTCAGACACCTCGGGGGTTAGGAAAGACAACAAGCCTGAGACCAGAAGAGGGGACACACGCCTGTATTGTGCTGGTGGAGGCTTATCTTCTTGGGTAAATGGGTTCTGATGACTGATGTCTGGTCACCTTCTGTCTTCTTTCAACACCACTGACCACAACTTCAGCTTGGCTACTTTTCAAAATAATTCATTAACACCAGGCAAGCCCTAAGAATAGTAAGATTTTGAATCAACGAAGCAATGAATATAGTTTAAATCTCTACTTCTTCTTGAGAGAAGTTGGTGATTATTCATGTCTGACCAGTGTAACCTCACTCCTGTTTGGTTTAGGAACGGTACAGTAGTCAAGAGAAGCCCAGGTCTTCCTGGTTAAGTCCTGGCCCTTATCTATCTCATAGCACAGTAAGCTACGCTCCAGTCTCAAAGGCTGCTTGCTTCACAGGGCCAGACTGGGTGTCTCTAGGCTAAGGCTTTCTGATATCTTTATCTCCTTCTCTGTTTTCTTTCTACTACCTTATGGCCAAAGGTCAAAAGAATTATTAACACTTGATACCTGCTTTCCACCACCTCTTAGCATAAACCACTTTGTAATTTGTATGCTTGACACAGGTGAAACACAATCAGGTAGGACTAGAGAAAAGTGGATGGCTTAGCAAACATTATGTATGTACACTTTTGAGAAATGTTTCTATAAAACCTTCCCAAGGAAATTGATCATGCATCCTTCTTGTTTGAATGCATTATACTTCATTTTGTCAGATATTTCATAGACCACCATCAATTCTGCATACTGCATCAATTTTTCAGCACCAAACTAATCCTTTGAAATACTCTTATACATGACATTGTTGGCAGCGTGTTTTGATGAATTGCTTGGCGCTGAATACAATCTAGGGAAGATCCTTTAGGACTTCTGCATTTGAAAAGCCTTGCTCTAGCCATGACAATGACGAATACACATTCTGTCTTTCCAATCACAACTGAAAGGGAAACACTTAATGTTGTCTAAACACTAGCAGTGCGACTTAATCAGTGAAGAGATGTGTTTTGTGATCTTTTTTGATGATGGGAACCCAATAGAGAGTTGTTTCCAATCCCCAGGGCTCTCGTCATCACTTCTGGAAATGGGTCCTCTGCCCATATTAGGAGGGGTGTGATGGGTTTTAATTGCCAGAAATGACATCACTGCTTTCAGTACCAAATGCAACACTCCCATTTGGGAAAAGAGCATTCATCGGACAGAAAAGCTCACTCAACCACTTTCAAACCAGAAACTACGCAAATAAGTAACACTTTCAGTGCCTTACCTATATTACATCTATTTACCATCTCCAAATGCATTATCTTGGCTACCGTACATAAATAATGCCCTCAGCTGGTTATTTATATTGACTGGAGGTTGTAACCCACCCTTATCAGGGCAATGAATTTTTAACACACTCCTCTTCATTTCCACATTTGAATTGGACCCCTTGTCTGAACCTAATTAATTCAATCTCCCAAAATGCTTGAGATTACTATCATTTGGGGGTGCAATTGCATCTGCATGCATAATCGGTGTAGATCTACTGACCCAGTGTTCAATATGAGGTTTGGTTGCCCAACTGCTCGTGTGAACCAGAAAGTCTGATAAATCCAGAATTTCCTAACTAATATTGATAACCTTTAATTAGAAATAACACCAGTTAATATTGTAATTTACTAATTGTAGTCTTTCATCCATTCTGTACTAGGATACAGACGAAGCCACTTAATTGCACCTCGGATAAACGCACCTTCCATTTAATTGCACCGAATCCCTAAATCCCAAACCGGTTCCCATTCACTGCATTGTTAGTGACTCCGCATATCTGCACCGCGCATGGTCACCAATGCCGGATAACTGCACCATTTTTTTTCCAAAAATCCTCGACAAGTTAACTGAAAAGGTACGCTAAAATCGGCAAACGCAGTACAAATGAGCCGATACCTGCCGGTTTAAAGGCGCAATACCGCCAATATGTTTAAAACTGTTTTGAGTAACAAAAGAAGGCGGTCTCCATTGACAGTTACGTTTATAGGATAGGAATCGTATGGGAGGTCCCGGGCGGGTCACCCGTAATCAGTAACCAAGTTTAAGTTTCCATTCCTAGTTTCATGATTTACGTAAATCGACAACTGCACCCTACGTAATGTAACACAGAAACTGTTATCCCATGAGTGGCATGTTTCAGAATGCCTCCCCTGTAACATTACGTGTGTTGTAATGCGGTAGATCGCATGGAAAAATGAAAGAATGCAAAATCTTTTAAAACAGGTTCGTAGTCATTTCCTTATTTTCAGCAAAGGGTCAATAAATAAAGTTAATAACTGAATAATGTCGTCTTTTTCCTTTGTGCTAGTGTTTCTGACTAACAATACACCCCCTTGCCCATGGTGGTGCGGTCCAGCTGGGCATTTCGCATAATTGCACCAGCCGGATAATTGCACCAAAAACGCTGACAAATGGGTGGTGCAGTTAAGCGGATTCTACTGTATATGCTAAATGAATCAGTCTGCGGCCAGGTCATTTCGCTTCACCTTTGAACCAATATGCTGCCCCACCCCTCACCCCTACTGGGAAAACAAGTGTTTATTTACCAAAAAAATATTCCATACTGTGATGTTTAACTTTCAACATTTGTTTCTGCTTTTGGGTTGTTTGTGGCAGATTTTTGTGAAACCTAAGCCCCATCTGCAACTGCAAGAAATCTAGACCCTGGATGTAATTTTCTCAAGGATGGTGGTCCCGCAAAGCACATCCAGAGGAAATCCTTTTAGACTGTTCATTTTGTGGTGTCTTCAGGACCAAGTGAAACATGACACTGTCTCTTATGATTATCAGGTAAAAGCTACAATCAATCTTAATAAAATATTCATACAACAAAATATCATCTGATCTTGATAAAGCCACCATCTCCATGAGTTATGTATCATATTTTTTGAGAAACACAATAGGGCATTGTCTCAGGACCTCCACACTTTAAAAGATCATTGTAATATCAAGCTCTCATGTTCTAAACAGTTGGTCTTCTTTGGAAATCAGCTAAAACCTGGTTGTTCACATTATCATTACTTGATTTATGTAATTCTTCGGATATTATCTTTGATATCCCATGCCCAGAGTTTGTTTATTATGAACATAACAGTCAGACTTAAATATTACCACCAGAAAAATGATAGGACAAAATTACACATACTTTTCAACCTCCCAAGCAAAAGCAAAGTAACACATCATTTGATTGATGAAGATGAAAGACTACAACAAAGGCAAGGTCAAACAGATATTGATTTCTCTATACATAATAGGCACCTTTCCCTTTGTGATATTTACTGGGACTACCCATTATAGGAGGCAGTAAATCCTAATCCTGGTGTGTAGACTAATTAAGATTTGACACTGGGACCACCTAGGAAAACAAATTAACGAAACCTATCTAGAAAAGGAGATGTTTTATGTGGATGTAAAGTGCAGGGGTCATTTAGACCAGCAGACCCCATTAACCCCACAATTCTCCAAGGATACCTTCCTTGTCTTAGTCTGACAGGTAGCCTGCCAGGGAAACTTGACCTTCAAGACTTTTCTGACCTTGAGACATTTCTAGAAGACATTCTTTCCAAGACATTCTTTCAAGAATTTTAAAAAGCTAAGCCATGCAAGAATTTAGGTTGGGGTGCTATCAGTCACGATATTTAACTCACTATATATACTGTATATCCAAGAAGAATTACTCTAACATCAACATTATTTCAGAAGGCCAGTAAAAGTGAGAAAGTTTAACGACATAATATCTGAATTAATAATACTACCCCCAAAGAGTTAAATACTTTATGATGGTAACATAAAATAGACATTTTACAACCGAGGTGATGTTTACAGTTTAGATACACTCTCTGAGGTACACAGGTGAATATGTAACCATTCTAATATTCACGCTGTCTATGAATTGCATAAACATCATTTCAAGTTGCCCAGGCCGAATAAAATCACATTATAACTGCAAAGAATGAACACATCCCTGCACAGATTTCCATACATAAATGAACTGCGCCTTTGTTACCTGTGCCTCTTAGGTTCATGCTATGCACAACAAATCATGTGGAATGGATTTTCTTATGCTCATCATTCATGGTCCGCCTCAGGACCTGAGTTATTTGATAAACTTATAGGACTCCAGGACTATGCTATGTCATCCAAACCATCTAGCAAAGGAAAATAGTCTATCTAACCATCCGTCAGGCTTACCTTAATGCAAGCAAAGCACACTTCTTTCTTGGGGGGGCTAGGAAGAGAATATAAGAGGATCAGTTTGCACTGCACTGGGGATCAGTTAGTGCTGCATGGGGGATCTTAGGTGACAACTAGAACTGATGTGTAAAGCATAATTTATCGTATAGACATTTTCATACAGGGTTACCTTGGTATTTTGATTGGTCTCCTCTCATGACAAAACGTTGCTGAGGAGACAGCGAGGTTTGTTTATTCACTATGCATATTTACTGCTGTTCTGAAGCTTTTGACATGTAATGATTATGCGATAATCATAACATGCTTCAAAGAACGTTACCTGCCCGAAGCTACAGTGAAAATGAGCTGTTGTCTGTAAATAGAGTCAATTATACAGTTACAAACATAAGTATGGCGACTCATGTTTACCCCTTTCTCTTAAATACATGGAGCACTCGTAACTATCATCTTCATTAGGAGGGGAAAAGATGCCATTAGATTAAAAGGACGCCCTCCTTGCCCTGGGCTGCAGCCCCAAAAAGTAGTGGAAACAAGGGGTCTAGACTACAGGGACTGACGCCTTCCACTGCCTAGGAAGGAGCCTTGCCCAAGGCATCAGTCTGTCTTCATGATTCTGTCACCTGTCTAATACTAATAGGTCGAGACACCTCGATAAAGGAGCTATGTCCCTTTTAGAGTAATTGAGTACACCTTGTTCTGACTTCTTCATAGCATTCATGTCCTGAAATGTTTTTACAGGATGGCTCCTCCACAAAGCTACAAAGCATTCCTTTCTACTAACAGTCCTTCCTGTGATGACAAGGGGGGACTGGTTTCAAATTCAAGACCCTGGCCATGTTTGGACAACAGGGGACAAAAAAGGGATCCTGGAACCACCATGCCTGGACCCAAACAATAACTTTAGGCAGACTCAGGATGATTCAAAATATTTCCAGTTGTGCTGGAGGAGAAAACAAGGAATTATATGCTTAGCCAGAAGGAAAATGAAACTAGGCACGCAGAAATCAGACACCACACAGGTACTAGTAATGATCCTAAAACTATGTCCAGATCTTTTGGCTTCCACCCCTTCACCTTGAACACTTTCACAGTAAATTACAACCACACTTCGCCCCCCAAGTTCGCAGCACTGTGACATCTACAGCACAGAACATTTCACCCACGTCGGAAGAAAATCAAGGGGTTCCTCCAGACTAATTACTGCCAGTGACTCCGAGGTTCTGACGCTACTCCACAAGAATCTTGACTAGTGTGCATGCATGTACTGAAGGGTCTGCCACCGCAGTAATTACAAACACTTGGAGAAACACTCAATAGTTTTGGATGGCCTCCAGCTCCTCTACTGCTGATTCTTCTCACTCGAACCACATGACTTCGATAGAAAGTAATGAGCTTCACAGTAAGCGAAGGAAACAAATTCCACCTGAAAGACATTGCCTTTTGATGGAGGCCAGCATTCCAGGTCATCTGGTGAGCAGGAGATAGATACAGGTTGACAGCTATCAATTCCTTTTAGCCTTGGTTTTATTCTTCCTCGCATTTGGTGACATTGAACTCTGACTTCTTCACTCCCATGCTCCCTCCGAAGAACATTCACACTATCAACTACCTGATCAGATTACAACATGAGCCAATGACAACCTTGCAGTATAACAGGGTTCTAGCCATTGTAGGAAAGTAAAACAGCCATGCCATTTTGTACAAGAATGATACATGTATAACGTTTTGATTTTTTCCTTCTAAATTTGAAAAGTCTGTAACCGAATTGAAGGAGACAGTTTCTCCATACATAATACGGCACTTCCTCTCCTAACTTCTCACGTCACACCATATTAGACTGTCTGCCCTGTAATATTCCTCTAGTGTCAGAGGGTTGAGAGGAACAGACAACTCCAGTCCTCTAGGCTCTGCCACACTTTTGTCACACTCTGGCCCCTGACCTACAGGATTTACAAACTGCCATGCCAGGTCTTATCCCTGGGCTAATGTTCCGCCAGAGGTAAGGTCTCACCATGACCCTTAACCACCTTGTCAGGGGTCCCTTTCCAATAATCAATTCCTTCAACCTTCAAGAACACATCCATGAAGTATGGAGTAAAGCAGAAAGAAGGAAATGCTTTTCACAGTAATTGTAGCCTGGAACAAAACTAGTGGCAGGCATCCTGTTCCCATTTCTGAACATGTCCATACTGTAGCAACTTCTAATGGCAAGAAGGTGAAGAAACAATCCATGTTTGGTCAGTTGCCAGGAACTTTCATGGTCTGCCTGCCTGGAACTTCTTGTAGGGCTTTATGTGTGCAGAGAAATACAAACCTTATTAGATGAGATCAACATCTTTTGCTGCCATCTATAGATTTCATGCTATGTAAAATATAAATTGACGGATCTAGCATGACTATAATAGTGTTTAACCTGTCCTGCACACTTACACATGTGTAAACAAATTACATGTTTCTACTTGCTGTTGCCATGGCAACTAACTTCTAAAGAACAAGTGAAACTAGATAGTGTAGCGGTCCAGTCAGGATCCTTTTCGTGGAGAGGGCGGGCATCTCAAGAGTGACACATTACAAGTGGTGTGGAGCCAAGGGCTTACCATCCAACCCAAACAGGGCCTACCCTACCAGGATACATTTCCTCCATTTCCTTTCAACCATCTCTATATAAGGGAAATGAAGAGAGTGCATGTGGGACGGGGGCTTTACCTGGAGCCCAAACACACAGGAAAAGTGTGCGGTATGTATTTCACCCCTTTCAGAGGGCTGGGCCTGTTCAGCGATCGACCCGGACGGCCACTAAAACAAGGGCTTTGATGCCAATCCAAACACGAGAATGTGGTTGGTTGCCTTCGGCAACGCGCCGCCATAAGGGGCACTCCTGTGTTAGAAACATGGCAGGATCAAAGGAAAAGTTTTTGTCCTTTTGCAACAATCAGTGCTGTCTGTGTGCCAGAATACACCTTTGTTTCACAGGTGTACCAACACTTGGTCACCTGATACTTTAAGTGGGTGATAATGCTGACTGCACAAGCTGACAGAATCTCCGGCTAAAACAGTCCAGAAAATCCCCCTTGAGCCAGAAAAGGCAGAGGAATAATTGCGAAAGGGGTTAGCATGAAGTGAAATAATCAGGGCATGCTAATTTTCATAGGCTGAAACCATTTGTTCTAAACCATGACTGTGATGCCGAAAATTGAGCTTCATATCTTGTACATTTGTAACTTGACTGAGCATCAAAGACGCACATAGTGACTGCTAAAACCTCTTCTTACCTATGCAGGAACCATTGTTCTCACTCACAAGATAAATGATGGCACTTCCTTTGAAGGCTTTTGTTCCTTTGTTTCTCTCCTGTCCAAAATACAGAGTAGAACTTTACCGGATCAAAGCCACCTGCAGTCTAACAAAGAAAAGAAAAGACTAATATCTAATCTTAAGATATGTGTGTTTTGACTTTTCTCTTCTAAAAACTGCTATTCTGTAAGAAACTATTCCCTTACTTAACTCTACTACTTAGTACAACTGCAAACAATAAACGTTTACTACTATACACATGCAGTTTTATGTTGTCTTTTTTTTGGTGTAGAAACCTCTAACATCATACAAGTGTCATTGGAGAAGCTAAGATCCCTATCTGTTATCATTATGAGTAACAGGAAAGTTTTCCGGGCAAGTCAAAAGGTTTGTTTGTCTTCAACATCTAGGACTCAGTGGGACGTTTCGGACCACCAAAGAACAGTCCTTCCACAACCCCTTATCCCAGACAGAGCCAGTGTCTGGAAGCACTCTTTTCCATCATCTCGCTTTTCCTGACGGAGATTGCATGGAATGCCACAGGCTCACCCCAGGAAAGGGGCTACCTATAAGTCGAGCAGCTTGTGAACACGTGCTGAACACCTGGTTCAATGCCAGCTCTCCCTTCCCTGGCCTGACCTCAGGTGCATTCCTCCCAGGGTGGACCGCCATTAGGGAAATGATTATCCCGGGTAGAAGTGTGCCTGGTGAGAGATGTTTCTCTACTACTCTGCTGGAAGGTCCGTAGCCTAGAAGCCAGACTGTTTCCAGGGCCTCCTCAGCTCCAGGGCCCCCCTCCCCAGGAAATTTTAACTTGGGCCCCCCTGAGTGAGACCCTGAATCCTTGTAGCCTGGGTACCATCCTCCGTAGTAACTGCTGGCTCAATCATATAGTTAGCAAACAAAAAGGTTGAGCCAGCGGTTACTAAGAAGGATGGTACCCAGGCTAGAATCCTTGGGTGCATGTTAGCTCTGGGAGCCAAAGAGCTGGCCTATGTAGGCCCTGGAAACAGTATGGCTTCCAGGCTAGAAGGTGCGGAGCAAAGCATGACAAACATGGGCCACGATGGTGCTGACAACCAGACTGACTATTGTGTGCCTAGGAAATAAAGCTGGGGATGTGTCTTCCGGCAACCTGGCTGGTTGTCCAGTCAGAGGCAATGGAGCGCAGGCTATTTGACCATGGTTAGGTAGGTACCAGTGCTTATCTCTGCCATGGTACAGAGGCATGAATGGGACACCGACATGCCCACACAGACAGATCAAGCCAGCTTCTATTTCACTTTGAGTGGGACAATTGTGTACTTTGCGCATAGCGTCCAAAGAACACTTTGCACAAAAACCTTTGTTGACGAAAATTATACAACAAGAAAACATCAAAGTTACATTCTTTTCTTCCCACAAGGTGTTAGTTAAATGACTACATTCCAGCATGTCCTTTAACTTTAAGTGTAAGCATATGCCAGTTCAAGAGTATCTTATAATGCAATGGCGTTATCACACTGTCATCAAACCAAAGCAAGGAGCAACAACAACAACAATTACTTAGTGGAGTCAACAACTACTACTGCCCTGTATGTACTGAACCATTTTTTGGGACAGTGGTCCTGAAAAGCCCATCTGAACCCAACTGTGATTTAAGCTTGTTTTCATGATGTAAAGCTTATGTTCCTATGTCAATTCAAAATGAAATTCAATGCCAATGACATATTATCTTTGGCAACCTTCCTTCAGTTTCAAAGATATGCCAAGACAATTTCATACTAGACTATACTGCAAGAAAAGTTCTCTCCTTCATGAACTTTGGCGGTCTGTTCCCAATTATTTCTCCCCACATTTCCATAGAACTTGACATATGAGAGTTACATAAGCCTTCTCTATGCCACAGGCTTTCCCATGTATCAAAAAGGTATTGGTACACTAACAAGTCAACAGGGAACGGATTAACGAGAAATTCATGCTAAAACAAAAAATTTGTTCAATTTGAATTTTTCTTCTGTCATCTGCGATAGTTACTAGATGGGCTCTCAGTCGTTGTAAAATTGCAAATTCGCAGTTCACCCAAAAGTCACAAATCAGACATGATGTCAGTGGGGGTGCAGAGGTGTACAATTTACATCCTTTCTAATGAGAAATTCCACCCACTTTCTAGTTGAAGGGAAGGCAGCTGTTCTTTAAGCAGAGAACCCTGTCTCAGCTTTCCCGGGGTCAAGGGGATGGATACATCACAAGGCCTGCAACCCAAACCTTCCACAGTCTCTGCTATGACTGCTGGATTCCAAGTTCAGCTTTTGATTTAGGTGTATACAGCGTGTCACAAGCTCTCCCATGGATGGGAATCACAATAAACAATGATCAGTAATTCCTGTGGTTTTGATGAGTACATTGAAGGGGAGAGACAAACACTGGGCCATATTAAAACAATCTACCTTGATTTATGTCTCATAGATCTAAACTTAAAATTGGAACTGATACCTCAAATACTGGAAGTGAAACCACAATGTAACTACTGTTCAGAGAGCGAGTGCTATACAAGTATTCAGTGTCCGGTCTCTCCAGGTTTAATGCTACCAGCAGCCTGCGCAATATTACCCCCCAGCAGGTGCAGAAACAAGCTTATCGTGTTCATTTTCAACGACTGAAGAGGGCAACTTTTCAATCTTCATCGCCATGGCGACGGTAAGCCTCCCGCAATCCCGCCGATGTCATTACCATGCAGGGCCTCTCCCTTTCTCTTCATTTCCCTTTGCTGACCGCCTTTTCATAAAGCTGGCCGCAAATGGAAAGATGCCTCTTCATCGATCGGAATGGGCATCGGAAAATAGTTCCCTGGCGGGATAATGGTTCTGGGATGGGAATTTGTGGAGAGTTGATGGCAAGTCAGGGTGGTCTTCACCAACCCTGTGTCAGAAGGGGGACTGCGCCATTCCCTTGCCGGGGGTGTAGCTTCACATCAGCCTGACGTTGACAACTAAAATTTAATCAAAGTATGTTGCTACCTCGAGAGGTTTCTGGAGACAAATCGCACGTATCGTAAACGGTTCTTGGTGATAGGAAATCAGTTTAGCACGATAACTTCCCTTCGCTTCTACCTGCATCAAAGGTGACTCGGTCTAACCTTTACCCAGATAGGATGATGGGAAAGATGACTGCGTGGCCCATCACTTTACGCTACTCAAGGTCATAGAAGGGCACTGAATCATGCAAAGATGACAGAGATAGGGAGGACAGCGGTTGATAGAATATGCAGTTTGCAGACACACAGGAAATTGGGAACACACATCAAATTTTTCACCAGAAAGCAACTCAGCCAGGGACCTGCCATGACCTAGATGCATACATTCTAAAGGTTCCTACCCTGGTGACTCCCATACATACTCAGGCATGAGAAAAATTCAAATTTCTGTAAAACATCGAAATCTCCATACAAGGACAACAATGTCGTCACATATAGATTCAACCGTCATCCTGTTTGGTTCCTCATGGAACTCTTTAAAAGGATATAATTTATGTCATCACAACGGGATATAACTTTAACTGTCAGGACGTACTATTCAATTTACAAAAATTAAACAACCAGACACAAAATGTTCACCACTGATTGCTTGATCAGCATTAAAATAGTATATCAAAGTGTTGACTGACAACTCAAGGATTTTGTTTAGATATGGACAAGATAGGGCAGTTTTGTTTGTCCTGGGTTCACCAGAATTGTAACCTGACGACCAGAAAACCTGTCCAGACCACTCAAATGCGGTCTCTATATGAGCATCCTATCCTTGAGACCTTGGAAGATAACAACACCAGTACAACATCAGCGTTCTGGTTTTCTTTCATTGGGGTATAGCCCTGCCACATTGATTCCTATCAGGTTACTGACAATAACTCACCAGCCCAAATACACTACAGTCCAGTCAGTGCTAAATGTCACGTATCGTGTGCATGTTGGGATCTTCTATAGGTTGTGTTTTCACCATTACTTTGTATTTCTGAGGACAAGGTTGCCAGGACAAGGCAGTTCCTGTCCCACCCATCAGTCCACGCCTATTTTGTCATCACCCTTATCAAGATGAATTTGACCCAAATCAAACAGAACACAACATCCATCCAACTGCCATGTTATTCACTTCTCTAAAGCCTGCAACACTACACTTCAATGGGAAGCCTTTCAAGGAGACAGGTCGTCTGATTTTTTATTCAGTAGACCTCCCAGTGAAACAAAAACCTTGCCTCTGATTACACGTCCTGAAGGACACTAATAAGTGAGATCCTTTTCTGCACCTTCTGTCATAGTCCTTTGGCCTAAAAGGTAAATATGTCTGCCATTCTAAATGGGGGATGAAGACAAATATACTGATGGTTACTCAGGCTGGAGGCCATGTTTCCACAGTTGGTGGTCCTAGCGATGGGCACACCAAAAATAAACAGTGGGAGTTCCCTTCAGGAAGAGAGTACAGGTGGGGTCACAGGCTAGTGCATCTGCTTGAAAGAATCTTTCAAAATCTAACTGATAAGTCAAGGTGGGATATGCATGGTCCAATGGTTGGGGATCCATAATCTGGGAAATGGTCCATTTCTGTCAATATTGACAGAGGAGTATTGAAGTTGTACATCAAAGAACCTTTCTGTATTGTGGGAAAGTTTGATTGACAAACTTGGCTGGTGGAATTGATGCTAGCAGCAGGTGAGGGGAGGGGCAGACAGTCTGGGTGTGACAGAAAGTAAGCCACATTCTGATTATATGGGAGATTGGAAATCTTGTAGATACAGCCATGGGATTTGAAACAATAATATAAAAGGTTTTAGCAGACACTGAGGTATAAATCTTGTGTAGGACAGTACATAGCTTTCTGTTGCACAAAATACTATATTCAGTTTTTACTAGTTTTACAAACGTTATATTTTTTGCCTAGAGACAATGCGCTGAATGATATATTTGGACCGTGTACTGACAGAATAAGCAACACAGCGATAAAGACATGCCTCTCCTGTTGCTGAGGATTAGACCTGCTAGGGAGCGGGATTTGCCTGGTATTTGGACAGACATCTCCGTCCCTATTAGTATTATCATAGATTCACATGACATACTCTGGGAGACACTTTCTATGTAATCAGCGTCTGCCAATCATACCTCTGTCCATTGGAATATCAGACTCTATTTTGAAATCATTACGATGGCATATTTTGTAGAACCATCAACGATGTATTTACTCTTTCTTCCTGAGTGTTACTTCATTCTCAACATATGTATTTCATTTCGCCATTATTATTCCTGTGTCTCCAATACTACAAGCCTTGTTCCCATAACGTCCATCACGAGTGTGAGTAATCTTGGTACTGACCCATGGTGGGGCATTCTTTCTAAAGTAAACTTTGAAACAAAACCAGAAGCTTCGTTCACATGCTGACCTTGTGTACCAAAGAAAGACTTTGCTATCGGATAAGACAGCAACAAATCATGACTTTATATATGGTTGCTCTGTCCTTCATTACCTCTTGAAATGGCAAAGTTCACATGGTAAATTTTCGATATTGTCACTTGTCTGCTGACGATGACAGATTTAGGTCAGTATAAATGACATCTTGGATAACTGCCCTGGCCTCCTGGGCTATATGTAAAAGTCATTACATGAGTGTAATGGTTCTATGCTTAAAATACTATTCATTCATTCTTTTGTAGAAACAAGTACTAGTAGATTATAATTTCCACAATCTTTCTACTAAGACTACAATCTCAGTAAGAATGTTTGAATTGTCGATTGTAGGGAAGCCCATTCAAAGCTACAGAATCAATGTCCTTTATTAAAGCTTATTCCACACAAAGAATATCTTGTTGACTATAGGCAGTATAGCTTCAAGCATGCCACCTAGACAAGCCCTTCTTTTCTCCTGTTTCAGTTCTGTTGGGAGACAGTTTAAGCAAGTGGTCTTTCATCCTAGATCTTAGATCAACATTTGAGTCCCTCAGAGCCAATCTCTAGATGTTGAGGAAGAGACCAGGATCCCAGGGAATCCTCTGGAGTGAGACTAAAGGGATTACTGACTGACTCCACTGGCAGCACTGAACAAACCTGGCAGCAAATGTCAACCTCAGATGTCATCATCAAAGCAGAGACATGGCTTGTTTACAAGATGGTCAAAATCCTAGTGATGACAGATAACTCATTAATACGTGCTTTAGGGAGAAAATACGCTAAAACATGTTTATCATGCAAACTGGACGAATGGTGTCACTATTGCAATACTATGGAAAGGATAAATCTCATATTACAGGAGTATATGAGGCAGATCATTTGTTTTACGTATAAGCTTGGTAAAGAAATATACAGAAAGGGAATAAACCTGACTTAATAGAAATCTGCTATTCTGTGAGTCTTTTTATTGAATGATGCAAGAAAAACAATTTGCAACCAGCATAGGCTGTGCTTTCATACATACAAACATGCACATTACAGACGAATCACTTGGATATGCAGTAAGCCCCATGTCTCTCACGTGTGGGCTGACTAACGCTCGCAATCAAGATGCTAATCCACTTGCGGTAATTCTTCCAGACGAATCACAGTCTAATGAAGACTGGGCTTTAGGTCGAACACAGTTTCGATATGCAGATAGCAAAGCAGCATTCGGGTAATAAGTAAAATGCAAATAGCCACACTCATTCTAGTTACAGCAAAACTAAATATTATTTCTTCTTCATGGATCCTTCTTTTCACACAAAAATGAGAAAACAACTAAAAAGAAAACTATCATACCAGCATTATTTGACTTATCCAAGAGAAAGTTTTTCTTGACCAACAGGTCTCTTAAATTACTGTAGTTCAAGACAGAGATTGAGAGAGGGCAGACCGGAAACAACTTTGATTCAGGTTCAAGTACTTAATTGCATGTTGCGGTGATCTTAGTAATGAAAGCTGACTCAAGAAAAAAGGTGACCACTGTTCACCCTTTACCCTGGCTTACCCTGCTTCCTGTCTTTATTCGCTGGACAAAGCAACCAGCAACACTGTTCATATCATGGCCTACAAGGGACACAAAGCCAAAGTCGCCTCCTAGGGTTGTTTTGGAGAAACCTCTCCTTTCTTATCCTCTTTCTTGGCAAATGTAACATGCCAGTCAAGATAACAACAACCCCAGCTTTGGTTTCCTTTGCCACAGAGCCTCACCCCATGTGTTAAGTACAAACACCTGCGATACCTTCAGGCAACGTGACACCAGGTGTGCCCTGCTCGGTGTTTTGCCTCCCGCTATCTTCCTCCCACCTTCAGGCTCAACTTGGACCTTACAATAACCCAAGGAATGCCTAGCATTTCTCCTGTTTCCCTCCTGATGGTTATCTAAGTTGCTATCAGTAAAGTCTGGCTGGGGGGTTCTTTTATATTCCAGTCTGGTTCTCAATGTTACAAGGGCAATACAAATGTGACAACCTGTTTAATGGACAAGGGAAATTTTTTTTTTTTTTTACTTTGCCAAAAAGAAACCACATTTTGTGCCAAACAGAATGAAGTGTTCAAATGATCAACCTTCACCCTTTTCTAGCATGTTTCCTTGCCTATTGTTGGTGGGATAGTGATTTTTTATAGGGACTAAAGCCACATCATCCTGGTGTCTTGGCATAGATCCATTCTGAACGATTTTGGCCCCTGTTGACAATAGCATAATTTTCAGCCTAATGCAGTTGTGGCACGTAATATTATAATAGACCATGGCGCGATCTTTCTTTTAGTGTCTGGCACAGGGGTTCATTGTCGTGTCAACAATAGTGTTCCTAAGACAACTTATCTGGCAATTTTGATGGAGTGGAAAGTTGCCTGCTATCTTTGAAGGTGATGTCAATTATCCAATCACATACAATCTATAATCATGCTATGTAATATATAACTGTTACAGAAGATAAAAACTGACACTACCCTTTGCTCTCATGGGCTCTGTGGCTTTGGGTGTTATTATATCTAATGAAACCAAACCAACAGATATTATTTTGGGAGCACTTTCCACTTGAACGTAATTGTAGAAAGAATGTGGCGATGCTTTCAGGTGTGACTTCTCTAACCGATCCTGAAATGCTCGCTCCCTGTCGAAAGTGATCAAAGTCATTGCACAGCTTAACCAGGGATTGACAGAAAAGAAAAGTGACAGTAACTGGCAGAGAATTGGCCGCATGCCTGAAGTCTCACCAAAGGTGGGATTGGAAAGTGGAGCTGTGCCCACTAGTCACCCCATTGTATTGCTAAGCACCCAGAACATGACCCCTTTGTGCCCCCCCTGCTCCCCTTCAGTTTCCATGCCTCTGTTCTGAGGGTAGAAATCTCTTTTGGTACAGAGAACTCCTACAACTTTGTCATGCAGATATTCCTCTCAAATGCCATGCCAGGTATTGAGGCCCCTGAATGGTGTGAATGGGACAGCCCTCGCCTTTGTGCTTCACACCTCACCCCTGACTAGCCTGACCCCTGCAGGTAATGGGAAGACTAAAATGAGATCTTAAATGGGCTTAACAAATCAACCGCCCTTTCTACATGCGCTAAATGTGTTATTTTGCCCCCTTCCTGTTAGTTCTGTGATATTGTTGAGAAGAAACATGTGTAACTTTGTAACACAGTTTTTCTCTAGTAACCACTTCCTTCTCTCGCCCAACAATGCCCCAGTTTGTGTTTTGTCACCTGAAAGCCCGGCCTATTGCTACATGCAAATCAAATGAATATATGCATGTGACCGACATTAAGATTGACAACCACTTTGCCCTTTGAACTGACTCCCGAAATTTCATTACCTTGTGCGGTGAAACAAAATATGAGAAAAACCTTGTCAGCTATGCAAATGACCTGTCATACTTTGAATCATTAATCCATTCTTAATTGCCAGCATTCGTTTTCTGGCGGCATAGTTCCGATTCAATCTCCGTTGAATTTGTCAGACATGACTGCATTTGAAAAGGTTATAGTGGTGGGGGGGACGCCATGCCAGGGTGCCCCGGAGCTCCCAACCCACCGATGAATAGAAAGCTTTCCCATTCTTTTCAGCTGCCATTTTCCACACATTCAGATTTTTCCATGAAAAATCTTCTGTGACAAAGGCAGGCATTATCAGGCTTTGAACATTCAGTACCCTTTTGCACAATAAGAGATTTGTTATATGCTCCAAAGTGCTGTAATCAGCATCTAAGTAAGATTACTTTCCATGTGTATGACACTGATAATAACGAACTCGCAACATTACCTCCTCCACTTTTTCTATCACACAAATGCAGAGTGAAAATTTGCTTTTGAATTTATTTTTACAGTCGCAAATGATAATCTTTACTCTTTGGGGAAAGCATTTCATAGCACAGCATTTTACAACCAAGAGAGGATAAAAGGAGGATTGAGACCAGTGCTATCCATTCTTTAGGAGCCCAGGGCAAATGAAGTCTGACATCTACCAATTTGCAGCACAAAACCACAAAAACAGACTGCTGTGCTGTGCCCGCAGCACCCTTTCATTTAATAAATTCTAGCCTAACTCTTTCAACTTTTGCCCTTGAAAGGTTGGTGATTAACCACAGTGATATTCAACTGCCTAGGAACAATAATAGTTTATTGCAAATTCATGCCCGTAGGCTAATTGCATGTTGACAACAATGTCGAAATACAAATGTAAGGTAAAACAAAGGTATACAATAACAAGCTGACTGAATAGCAACATCATAGTGTTCATTTTCCCTGACTTATGAAATTGTCTCTATTCTCTAGAACTATAAAGACAGCAAAGCTCTTCCAGGCTTCTACACATAGAGTACAACATGTTCATCTCTACAGCAAATACTCAGGTGTAACTTTCTAATTGTCACCTCTCTGTGAAATGGTTTACAATCTCCAAATCACCTAATTACCAAGTCCGCGTGTTTGTAATTGTGATCGCTTCACACACTATAAAAACCCGCACAGACATTCCAGACCTGGTATACTTCCCAGGTATGTGTTGGTCAAATGTATGTTGTATTTGCTGAAAGCGGACTTGGTAAACTTTGGTATATACGGCGCCAGTGCGGCTCCGCGCTGGAGCCACGCTAAGTCGCTCTTGAATGGCACTCTTGCACGTATCACACCCGCCGGTATTTGCAATTGGTTGACAAATTGCTGATATCGGTGCAATCGGGTAAACAACTGGCTCTTAGACAAACTAGTCACCTGTTCGTAGACACCTTTGCCTTTCCTCCACCTGTGGACACACAGTCTGCCCTACCTGTCGTCGACGTTTTAATACATAATCAAATACGGCAAGGACATCGCATATACATATGACGCGATTTGTCTCCCAGTGAAGTGACTCTTAACACCTTGTGAGGTAGGCAAGTCCTAGCTTGCCTATAAAATAATCTTATCTCAATAGAATAGTCAAGTCGGGTGCAGTACACTTTGTTCCACTCTAAAGATAAGTGCATACTCTAACACTACTAACAGGAAATGTCTCGTGAAGACTTTAAAACAGGAGAATGTGACGTGGCATACCTTTGGCTGTTCTCAGCACCAGCACCGCGATGACCGTTTGAAGGAGAATCCTTGTCATCTTGCAATCCATGGCATCGTTCCACCGTTCTCCACTTCCAAGTTCACCTCAGTTCCCTTGTCCTAAACCTGCACCGCCAAACACAGTAGACGAAAGACTGGTTAATTACATTAACAGGTTGTCACAAAGATTCGCCAGTAGTGACTGGGTGCTGCAACGCATTATGGGAAACACTGCTAGCCAATTGTTCGATCTTCAAAGTATCGGGTAAAAAAACACGGTAGGGAACCAACAACATCAACAAACAATGAAAATAGTTGGTTTGGGATTTCAAAGCTTACTGTTTATGGTCGTTATTTACACCGCAGAAAAAGTAGGGCAGAAACATGACAGGATGAACTTCGAATTGTGCTGCAGATGGCAAAACAATTCAATTTGAATTGCCAGCAGAGAAAAAGAAACACGGTCCGAGCGCCCAATAAAGGAAGACCCACAGTCGAAGGGAAAGGGCGGCGGCATGTAAGTCGTGCGGTGATTGACACCCACTCAATTTACAAAACACTGCGCTGAAAGGGAAGGTGGAAGTGTCAAAGTAGTTTGACTTTGTAATTTTGACCCCCTAGCACTACCGTCTTATACCTGCTGTATATTTAACCTAAGCCTGTTCATGCCAGTTTTGATAAAGAATTTCCTTTTGAATCAAGGATGATAGGAATGACCCTTCCAGCTTCCAGCTCTTTAATACCCTTATGCATGGTAGGACTTTTTGCTGGCAAACAATAAAAGATGATTCTTATCTGTTATGTTATGTTACACTTAAGTTTTAAGTTTCACATCCATAACAAGCTTCAGGGTAAGATAAGCATGAGAAAGCTTTTAGGCACGTCTCTCTATAAGTGTATATTACTATCTGATGCAAGCAAGGACTTCTGCTGTAGAAAACCACCAATCAATACAAATTGTTTCAGCAGACACTTCTCACCATGTCCTATCACTGAATTACCATAAATTGTGACAAAGCAATCTGACTTCGCTGCTAATAAATAAGTGGAACAGCATCCATGGGATGTGCAATCACTTCTGATTACCCGCTATATTGTCTCGTTCCTCATAAATGATACAGGAAAATCCAATTGTCGAGTGACTCTGACAATTCATATTTCAACACGGGTTTGACGGGAAGTCCACATTTCAGATGCTGGGAACATTATTGGTGATTCTACATATGGAGAGATATGGCAGCGATGCTTTACGGATGAGTGGACGAGAATATTGCAGTAATAACTATTAACCAGAGGTAACTACTTCTATTGTAGCTATTAGCTGTTTTGTGATGAATAGCCGTGCAGTTTGGACAAAGCCTTGAGCATTCAAATGATAAGGATATGAACAATGATATTGATTACAATTCTACACCCTATTGGCAAATTTGGGGAGGACCTTGGCTGTTAAAATCAGAGTACTAAAATGAGGACTCTGGTAGGGCATCATGCATATAAATAGGTTTTCCCCGGAAACTGCCCATCCTCAAAAACAAATGAGGTTCATCACCAGAAATTGGAAATCTGTAAAACAGAAAATTGTTCACTTTTCCTGCGGTAAGTAAGGCCAGGTCTGGTCATCAATCTGGCAATAGGGATTACCTGGTGAGGCATGACTTTAAACGAAAAATCAATACCATTTCTTGATTGGGATTTGTCCAGAGAAGGTCTATCAAGGTTTTGATTTGTACCTTTGGTCTGAAAAGAAGTAGGAATTCTCAGAACTTTGTGCAATTACATGGTCTGTAATATGAGACTTGTCACTCCCCACATGAAATATGATCTACACCTCTGACACAATCAAGTTGGCTTGAACCATTCAGATATGTTATTTTTACTCATTATTACACTATATATGTCATTCATTCATCTGCATAAATCTAGTTCATAAAAGGACAGAGAATAGACCTTCAATTCAGTACATTCTGAACGGCTTAGTATTCACCAAAACCAAACAATGATCTCCGCAAATCCTACCTTACACCATCACCCCTAATCCTTGGTAAACCAGACATGCATTTTCAGTCCATTGGATGAAAAATTTATTTTTCCTCTGGGTCCACTAAATAGGATGCAAATGAGGAGAAATGATAATACGGCATCCAGGCTGAGTCATATGCACAGCTGGGGCGGCCATCACGTCAACAGATCCATCAGCCAGCCGAGCGTGGATGGCAACCGCCATGTTGCTACGCCCAAATCCAACCGCCGGCGCTTCTGAATACAGGCCGACAAAGACTTTGATTTCCTTTAATTCCTAACTGGGGATTATCAAGTCGGCCACAAGGACTGATCCTCGCATTATTACCTCACCTTCACAATAAACTCCAAACCAAGAACTGTTTGTGTTCGTTTATCAAACATCCATACATGAATATTAATGTCAAATAGGGAAACTCATCTGGCAACACCTGAGAACATGATATACTCCATCATATTTATCAAAAATTTTTAATGGAATTGGACTATGCATTATCACCAAGCATGAGAAGATGCCCATAGGTTGCAAATTGTTAGTGTCAGAACATCTGATATAAATACAAAATCATGATATCTGTACACGTATCAATATATTCTACTCATTGCAATACACTGAAAGTATCAAGGTAAGGATTTTTATGATATATTTTCAGTCTTTAGATTGCCTCATCATGCTATTTAAAGCACAAAAATGGAAAGTTAACCTTAGTCTGACAGCATGATGTCATTTCCTACTACCAAATGTGAACGGAACTGACTCAACTGTTTTTCCAAATGCAACTGGAACAGCTATTACTACATCAGGAGCAAAGTCTACCAACACATATGTACTGTATATGTAACATGCATACTCACAGTGGTAAGTAGCATCCGAGACAGAAACTGTAGAAGCAAATTATACACAGAAAATCCTACCTACAATTCAAAATATGCTTTCTCTGCCATTCAGACGTGAAGCCAGAAGAATTCTGCAGCCTTCTAATCCATCAGGCAGGATGCAGCTCCTGACATTTACTCCCAAAGGGAAGGGGAATGGAGACCCATGGGATAGCTAATGTACCATTTTTCCAGAGCTGAGGACAGGTCAGAGGACAAAAATATCTTGACAGGCACGCAGACCCAGACCAGGGGACTGTCCCCCCATAAAACATGTATCATTAGACTGTCCCTCTTCGTTTAGTTGGAAATGTTTTGCATCTCATTTCACTTCCCACCTTTCAGTAGAAAAACATGCATCGGAAAAATTGACTACCATCACGTCAACACCGGAGTTTGAAGCAGTGAATTACATTTTTCGGAAGCAGAACGGTATAGCCGGAGGCAAAACTAACAACGTAGTAAAACTGGCAGGTAATAACATCATAAATATTCATGAACGGTTCCGCTTCCATTATCCCGCACCGTACATGGAGGCAGAGATGTGGAGAAAATCAATGAGATCAATCTATTGATGCCCTGCAACACTGGGGAAGATTCCGAGGTTATAGGAAATGTCAGAGCAATGTGCTCAACACATTAACAGCTTCCTAAACTCCTTTGCCCTGACAGTCTGACATCTTTCTTTGAACACTAAGGCTGGGATTTCAATTGTTGTTGCAATTGTTACCAATCATAACCTTTACTGTTCAAGTTTACAGTATACCAAAAATATTTTTATTCAAAACATTTGACCTGCGCTGTATACTTTCATACTAAATAACAACAAAACATGTCCGCAAAACGGGTTGGTTTATGGATTGATGAGTAAATAATGAAAGGGATGATGGCGGTGTTTATCGTTATGATCAACAGGATGCTAGCAATGAAGGGGAAATCCTTAGACACCCTTCTGCTAATACCCATAACACTTCAACAGCCTTCTGATAATCACACTCAATCTTCAAAATTGGCCATATTTCACACAGTTTCAGGCATTGTTGCACCTCAAGAATAGGATGTAAACTCTATTATTACTGTAATAGTTTACAGTATGCTTTGCAGTACTTCTACATCATATGATGTACAACATTTTTGCACTTCTACAACACAAATCACTGCTGTGAATGAATGATTTCATATGATGTACAATATGTTTGCACTTCTACAACACAAATCATGCTGGGAATGAATGATTTCCGACTAAGAAGAAAACAAGATATCCTTTCCTGGCTTCCCTGAAATCTCTACAATGGAGACAACAGAGTCTGGATAACACAATAACAGTGCCAACAAGATAACCAGCTTCCTGCCCATCCTTGATGTCTCTCCGTATTATCAAGATTCCACCAGCTTGACATTTCCCTACAACTGTGTATGTATCATACATCAAACGGATAGCGGACCCTAACTACGCACTTTGGTCACTTCAGAATGCCGGGCTGAATATATCATCCATAAATACTACTTATCATCGCATCATAACACCCCGCCTGTGGATACAGATAGAACCACTGACGCACTTATCATTTTCACTGTGCTGGTATATATCATACCCTTGTGTTTTGTTGGTAATACATACACGTTTAAGTATGATTTTTTCTATCAAACATTAAATCATTACATTGATTTTCTTCCCAAATCTTTGGTAATTGTTATTTGGCCTTGTAAAGAACTACAAACTCTCATGACTTTGTCAGTAAAAACAAGATATTTTCCACAGTCCCTCCAGACTTCAGAACTGTCACATACTAACAAGCATACCAGAGACAAATTTGGTATGATCCATATTGCCTTCGTTTGGGAATGAAGCCAAGAAATTTAACATCTTCTGCTGGGGGGCAATCAAAATTACATTTAGGAAATACATATGAGGATACAATTTTATTACCCTTTAGATAATGCAATTTATGTTGGCACGCACAAAATGCAGCAATGTTAATGTACAAGTATGGCATTTGCTTTTGACGAATCCGTCTTGGGAAGCTAATACTACTACTAGTACTAGCAAACACAGATTCGTTGCAGGAGAAAACAGGTGCGGGCAGATCAAAGGGTTTTTCCCAGGTATTGATAGGCGCACTCCACACACAAAAGCACCCATCGCACTGAGGAAAGTAGGAATACCGCTCAGGGCAAACACTCCACAGCTACTCCTGGCAAATTGATCTGCCTTTGCTTGGGTACTACCAATTTGTTCCCTAGCACCTTTTGAGATGTGAGAAGCCGCAGCGCACCAAAGCAGACGGCCGCGAGGTTCCGAAAGCTTTCTAATCCAGGGATGCAACAGTGAAGTGGTCTCAAACAAAACTGAAGATACCTACGGAGAGAACTACAAGTAAGCCTTCAGGCCACAACATATAGAATAGCCTTATACAACCTATTAAACACTCGCAAAAAGGACATCCAATGCCCATTCTTTTAACATGATGCAACCATTCTTTGCTGAGATTCAGGATCCATTTGTTCACGCTTTAGTGTTTGTAAGAGAAGGCTTTACTGGGCCTTACTGATAACGGCACTAGAGGATGGGTTAAAGCTACTGACGCGTGCCTGAAGGCATTACTGTATAAGAACCCTCAAGGTCAATTCAGGGTTGTCTTATCTCTCCACAATGAATAGGCCACGCTTCTGTCCAGCTTTCTGTGTAGCAGTGGAACAAGCCCAAAGGCCAAGGAAATCTGACCTGTTCCTGCTCATATACATATATATAGTATTACATGTATGAAGGACTTTTCTTTTATTCCACCATAATTATCTAGCCTGGTACAGAACACTTCTGTTTTTCGGGATACATTCATAATTTCTAAGAACTAGTGCTTGCATCTAACAGACAAGTGCCTGAAAGCTTTTTTGACAGATTGTACCATGCATCTTCACTTAACATTGATCAATTATGACAAAACAGATACTACACTTCCTACAATAATGCAAATGTCTATCTCAACACATTAAGAGGTGGTATTTACAGACAAGATTGGGGATAGTATTATAGAAATATAAATATTCAGTCTATGAGTGAAAATATCTCCCCACAAATAAGGTTGGGAAATTTGAGGTAAAGACTTCTTCAATGCCTCAAATGAGAAGTCTACTATTTATAGGAAAACACTACATCGCTTTCTAACGACTTATTTGTCAATATACAGAGAGCGTCAAAGATTTAACGAAGACAGGTGATAGATATAAAGCAAGCAGTGTTCCAATCCAAACCTTAACAGCTATATCATCACAGTCAAGCCTTGTTGAAAGAGAGAAAGCACAGCTGATAGCATGACAGACAATGAAGGACAGGACTTTGGATGTTTTTCCACTTGGCAAAATTCCAAACGGTTACTTTCAGCTTGTGTTTGCTGGAGACAAACGACAGACATTAACAGTTGCCCGTGAAACATTCTTGTGAACAGTAACTGTTCTCCTTCAGAAAACGAGCCAAAACAAGCAACTGAAGGGAATTCACCACCTAGTTTACCCAATTTATTATTGCTAGCAGATGAGTACACAAAAACCACTTAGGGCTCTTGGAAAATAATCACGACAAGGACACTTCTTTGTGGTTCCAGGATCTTGTTGTAACACCATTTGACAATTCTTGTCAAATAGAGGAGAACCTTGTTAACTGAAGTGAGTGGCAAGTTTATCTTGAGTTACAGGCTGGCATAATTGGATTCGGGTCCATAATTAAAACATACATCGTTGGGCACTTCTCTCTTGTGCCTGCATAGGTTGCAGTTACAAAAGGAAACTCGATTGACAAGCTCCATATGAAAACAACATTTTTTGAGCAGCCTCCAAAACAAAGACAGTTCAAGGTGTTTCTTAAGAAGTGACAAAAAGGATTAGGTTGCCAGGATCCATTTGTTACTGAGTCTAAGCAGCTACTAGGCTACACGAAAACACTGCAACAATAACACCAAAACAGTCAAAACAAGGTTCACATCAAACCAACAATGGCTTTTTATGTTCAAGATCAGGCTGTTACATGCACTTGAAGCTGAAAACTGGCCATTTTCGGAAGGAGCTACTGAACAGCTACGATACTCATGAGCATTTTCATGCCTCAGTGAAGTTAAATTTACATGATGCAGGCAAGTGCCCCCCTCCCCCATACCCATACAGCAATGTTGGACACAGTACACATGCTAGAGGCCTTTGTTGAAAATACTACATTACAAGTCAATACAGATCTTTGCCATACTCTTCTACTTGAACATAATTAGGACTTCCTCCTTGACATGAGAGGAAGAAGGAAAGAAGAAAAATCCTTGAGACAGTAACCAGGATGACGCCAAGGATTTGTAAGGAAAACATTCGCCGCATGACTCACAAGTCTCTTTGGGGTTTCCATCATGGCCAGGAGGAAGAGCTTGACATTTTTTGGTGATTAACGAACAAATAAACCGTACAGGATAAAGCTGCTCATATACAACACACTACAGGTGTGTGGTTGCGCTGACTCGCTTTCTTGGCCCAACTTTTGGATTAACTGCTTCCTTCCCCTATAGGATATCCAATTTGTTTAGACAATGACTAACAATTACACCCACTTTCTGAACAAAAACCAAGAAATGGCTTGGTTGTCACACATTTAAGAAAACAAGAGTGTAACTTTAGACCTCATACACCCTGCAAACAGAACCAAATCAAGACTCACAGCAGTTTATCACAGCAGTTTATGTCTCTTCAAGTTCTACATACTTCTATTTTCCCTTGCCAACTAAATCTTTCTCTTTACCCTTTAGAACAGGTCTACTGTAGCTGCTTTGGCTCTTTTGCAAAGGCACCCAAAATGATAATGCCCACAGGTATCACAATCACAGTAGCTCCCCAAACTGGGAATCAAAGAAAATCTCAGAAAAAGACCCTCAGAAGACCTACCTGTCCAAGACCAGTGATCTTCTCCTGTTCACCACGAAAATCCCAATTTCCAAGCATCTAACCAGCCAGCCTTGCATGCATAAAGATGTGGCATCAGCTGGACAAGGGATCCTGATTACATACCAACGGATTTACCTTCCCAAAACCTGCCCTCCTGCCCCCTGACCACTTCAGCACTAATCTCACAGGGGAGCAGGAAGTAGGGTATCACGGATCGGGAGCATTTCAGGATGGGCCATCTCCACACTGCTTACCATCCATGTGGGAACTCTCACACCTTCCTGTGGCAACCTTCATGCTGATTTCCCACTCTCCCAAGATCTTTACTGTAACTAATGCCAAATGTCATGGTGGGATCTTCTGGCCACCTCACATGCAAGGAAAACATCTCAAACCTGTGGCATCACAGCAGGGGGCAACTGGACAAGCCACCTGAATCTTGTTGTTTTTTACCAGGGAGCTTCATGAGTAACAACTCAAAGTACCCAAATCGTAAGAGTTACATTACATCGTTAACACTTAACACCAGTATCATCTTCAAATAAACGGATGATTTAAAACTCTGAAGGAAAAGAAATGATCGGCCTGATGCAGTCTGTGAAGGAAGTGCTATTTCTAACAGTTCCACACATGGCTTTGACCTTCCCCTGGCCCAACCTGTGGGACAGACATGTCAGCAGGCCATGTCCACAGACACCACAACAAACAACCTTGGTCTGGCATCCCGTGTGTGGCAATGGGCCAGGCAAACTTTCTGGTGGGAATACATACAACTGACCTTGGCAACTTCCTCACCCTTGTACCATGTTGTAACCCAGCGGAGAAATGACATTAGCGCTGGACAGAACAGACCCCGCCATTGATTGGGCAGAACTGTAACCGTGGCCTCTCGCCCTGGAGGATTCCATGGGGTATAAACATGGCCATGAAGAAATTAGCCTTTCCATTGCAATGGAGATGTTGGAAACTTTCCATATTATAATGGATTATACCAGAATACAATCCATATACATTGTCCTTTTCACCAAGGTAACCAAGGAGGTTCTATTCATGTATAAAAAAGAAGAAATTGCAATGATAACAAACAATAGAGAAGTCGTTTATCTGGCGACTATGCCAGAGTGTTGGACACACTTCACAAAATTATAGCCCTTTTCTCTGCAATTATGCTGTTGATGAGCTATAATTATATGCCTGCACGCGACACAATTTCACCTGGCAGACAGTGATGTCACGCTTGCTCCCAGGTAGACGCTTCTACTATGCTTCAGGAGTCCGATGGACGCCACAACAACCATCCACCAATCCCACGCACCCATGTTTAGAATAACCTTTCCTGACCTCAGACAACATGAATCTTCGCTTCGGCAAGATTGTATTTCATACACCAGGGCTATTTTCAGAGAAGGGGGATTTGATTTCTCTGTCCTCACTAACATTAAAGGTGGCCGATCCATATTGCGTGCCCTTTAATTATACTTGCCATCCTTCCCAACCTTGTTATGTATTGGCGAATTCATTGATTCACATTCACAAGCCATCCAAGGAATCCATTACTCTTCTCGGGGATGGGAAAGTGTGGTTTTGTGGCAGTGATGAAGGTGTGTGACTCTGGGACAAGAACCTAATTATGCCATGCCTTCTGTGGCTAGACCCAATAATTGGAACATGGGTATCCAGTGACATCTGCGACACTCTGCCACCAAAACCTTCCATCCACTTTAGTCCGGTTGATATGTTACTGAATGTTTTTAGAAGCCAATTCTAACATACAGAATATAGCAACACACATCCAGACAAGATGCTTACAAATTTGAACGAAGTATGCATGTGTTAGACTTTGTTCTGTTATTGTTTCAGCAAGGAAAGGGTCTAACTAAACTTGTGACCCCAAGTCACATCTGCATCCAGTTTGACAAAATCCAGACTAGAGTAGTTGAGCCACGCAAATGCACAAGGTTGAATTTCTCCCAATTAAAAAACAAGAATGCAGCAAATGAAGCAAGGTGGCGTAACCGAATGCCCGCTTCCATGATAACAGGCACAGTAACTAGACTGTTTCTCCCACTGGGCAGTTGTCATGGCCAGACCTGTGTGGCTGGTATCTCTCAATGTCATTGTTGCATAATGTGAGACTACAGGTCAGGATGTAGTAATGTTCGTAGCCAAGCATGGTAACTTCCTTTCATAGGAAGTGACAGTTGGGACACCCTAATCAGTGCCCGGGGGGGTCCACGTTATCCTGCAGGGCTATGGGAAACCGTAAAGGAGAAAAAAAGCAGCGGAGGTAGTTATCATTCTGCAGTGACATGATGCCGCCGTGGTCCACTGAGCCAGTTAATATCAGGATGGGCAACAGAAGGATGGAGAAAGTCGGCTCTATCAAAGGGTTGCTAACCGCAGGTATTCCTGTAAAAACACAGCTTCTCTCTGAAGCCACGCTGCTAGAGCCCTCTGTCTTTTCAGGCAATGGGGGTCACATTTCCATCTGGACATGAGCTTCTACAAGTGCCCAAATACCTAGGGGCAAAGGTCACTGGCAAAGGATAATGACTGCCTATGACAAACCCTGATGACCTCATCCTGTAGTTGTAACCCATGAATGTTCTCTGTATTGAGACTCAGATCATGTTTCTTCAACTCAACAGGAATGCAAAGAGCTGAGAAAGTACAGGAGCCCTGAAATTGTCCAGGACAATTCTCCCTGTTTTTGAACTTGCTACTACAAAATACGTGAAATTTTATCCAATGCTTCCCTTTAGTCTTTACGTTATTACAGAGTGCATTTAATGCTGCATTTAACATTCAGCTGACTGTGCAGCTACAAAGTCTGTCAATGACTATGTATTAAGACTAGCCATAAAATCATTGGAGGGTAAGCCTAGCCTAAGGATGTAAGCAAGCCCCTGCATATACTTTTCAACTGTGGTGTGAAATATTGGAAACAACCAGGGAACCTGACGGCAACACTAAAGCAACTTTAGATACCATCGCTTTCTTTGAAGCACTGCTGCCTACATCAGAACTGATACATAAAATGTTGTTAAGTCAGAAAACATGCTGCACCATAAAATTGTCTATTACACTTGGCAGACAGCCCTTTCATTACATGCACAAGCACGGTTTTCAATCTGGCAAGATGAATGGGTCTGAATATAATGAGGATCATAAAGAGCCCCAGAACCTTATCAATATTTTATGCCGTAATACCCCTATCACACATTTTGCACTGGTTATCCCAGACACTGTAATCTTTCCTGACAGAGACATTCGCTCAGTCAAGTTCCCGATACTTGCACAAAGCCTTCTTGCAGAACGCCAGAAAAGTGCATCATCAGAGAAAGAACCCGTCGTCGCATAAAAACATCTCAGCAATTTTAATATGGGAGTCATGTATAATGCAGCGACATGCTGAATATGTATGGTTGTCATAGTAAAAGGTGCCTCCTGCGGAGCAGAAATGGATTCCCAGGATGAATGGGTTGACATGAAAAAGGACCATTTGGGTCCCCAGCACATCAAAGCTAATGCCTTTGGGGATGCTATATCCAGATCCAGACAGCCAAATCTCTGCTACACCATTTTCTACAAGAATGACTCAGAATACCCTGGCTATACTTAATGTTAAACAGACATGTTTTGCTCTAAATTTCACCACCTACTTTAAGCACATTATTTGCCCTAACAGTTAGATCACAAGATTTTCCTCCACTACATAATAGTACATTAAAACATTGCACATATGAGCAAATTTGGACAAAGAAGCTTTCATAACAAATAAGACTAGAGGTTTTTAGAGATTCAATACAGCTCTATTTTCTGGAATTAAACAGATCAATAGTATTTTACACATCAAGGTAAACCTGCTTAAAGTTATACCTGCACTGGCGGCAGGTTATTCAAGAATGAGAGTCACAACAGTGAGGTAATAATGCTGAAAGCTATTAAGAGACAGAATGTCCAAGTGGGTACCTACAGCATTAGGCTTTACAAGACAATAAAACAGGGAGATCTCTTTAGCAGGGCCTGCATACAGCATATACATGTAGTTACATTTCCCCCTGAAGAGGTTTCATGTTTATTTGCATCTCCATGCCATTCTCTGCTAACTGCATATCAAACAAGGAGTGGCTGCAAATAATGGGAGCAAAATAAGGTAACATAAAACATGAGATAGGAATGAGCTATTGGGTTATAGCGATTGTTGGATAGGATTAATGTGTGATTGTAATACTAGGTGCAAAACTGACTAATGCTATTGTGGAATCCTTATCAAAAGTGGCCAAATCTTATCAACAGACGTGTGAATTACTTTGAATGGTGTAAATCAGCCCCATTCAAATGCATTGCTATTGATTGTACAGCATTTAATTTTTTACAGGAGTGTGGACCGGAATAGGTCTAGGAACAAAACAACTAGATAAGTAAGAAGTTTAGATTTCAAAATGGTTGGCAATTGCTGTTCAAAGCTTTTTTAGTATTCAAAGCAACGCATCAGAGTCTAATTCTCCAGTCTGACCCAATCTCGTCCAGTCTGTCTAAAAGGATTTCAGTTGGTGCACTTTAAAAATGTATTTGCTGGTGGTGATACGACCTCCCGTCTACTCTTTCCATTATGGTGCAAGCACATTTGTCTTCATGGTCATTGTGCAAGGGTCAGTATAGCTTAAGATACATGGGATAACTGTTGTCCAGGCCAGGAAAAGCATACAGTGAGAACGGCACAAGTCAATACCATTTCCACATCGGATGGATGCCAATGGCTGCAGCCTCCATCCTGGTTGCTATTTGAAGGGCAGAGGGCAGATGATTTGCCAATTCATCTCTGCTCTTGGAAGAAAGATGGTGGAACCAAAAGAAGAAAACATTCATCAATGTACACAATGCACTCCCCCTCTGTGAATGCACCAGAGGACCCCTTTGAAGCCACACAAAACTTGCATTTGGAGTTAACCAGCGACATGAGGATGGAATGAAGAGGGATGGAAAGGCCGGATGCGGGTACCATATTCCATAGAAACCGTGCAGGTGAAAAGAAGATTAAAAAACCCTGTCCGTGGAACACAAAGACACGGTTCGACTGAAACTCACGAACTTACCTCTCCGCACCTGGCCGAAGTGAAAACGCTCAACAACAGTGAGGAAAGTAGACAAAGCCCTATCAGATTCCATACAAATCAGGTCTATAATTGATGGGAGACCGACCATTTTCAAGCATAGCATGCCAACACCTGGAGCGGAAAGCAACTTCCTGTACCTCTATAACCTTCTTGTCAAATGAAATTAAAGAAAAATATAATACAATTTCAATATACATAATCTAAAAATTGCCCAGAATACAATGTAATTCAGATATCACACAATTGATACTCAAACCCCAAATTTTCACACCAACTCACTACTCGTGTTTTCATGGCAACATAAATTGACACGCATGTGGCATCCTCCGTGATTTTGTAGCAGCCACAAAAAATGTTACAAGTTATAGTCTGCGATTTTCGCCACCTAAACAAAGCCTGGACTTAAAATATTGCAAACGAGATGTATTTCTAAAGGTTATATTCTTTCTGTTGATCCAAGAAGAAGCTGATAATACAGGAATAGCTGGAAGCCAGCCCGTTAAAACGACGTGGCAGGCAATTTTTACTCCGTCTAGAGAGACAATTCTGTGGCAAAACTGCCACCATGGCGCCAACGTTAGTGTCTGGATAACGTGAAATTGTTTGGAGGATTTACCCGCGGTTTCAACACCAGAAATCCCGCAATCAACCGACGATTGGGGAAAATTGGGTGGTTTGTGATCAAGCTTTCAACACCGAGAGATAACGGTTCACAAGGCGGTCTCTCACGTTTTTTTTTTCGGCGGGGCAAAAGTCAAAATACTGCGCGCGGCAGTCGGACCAAAAATAGCAAGTCTAGAATGGCAACGACGGACGGAGCCGGCTATAATTTCATCACAAGATTATATAAAAACATTCTTCGGTCGCTATAATGTCTTCCAGCAACCTACATTTGGCTGTGGGTAAAAACTGGAGATTTGGAACCCTGCATGGGGGTTGGAGTGGCAGATGGCCGAAGAAAAGACGTCGGGACAAAATATGCACGTATATATTTATCCAGACAAGAACGAGTTCAAACATGTTAAATCTCGGTTTCTGAGGAAAATCTTTCTATCACGTTAAGATGGATACGAAGATAAGCATGTATTCGTCATAATATGATGTTTAGGACGTACCTGAGTTGTACACCTTCCTCGGAGAGTTCAAATCCCAAGCAAACGCCGGCCCGAACACACAACAGAGATCTGAGCGGTAGTGTAGTAGTCTCTCCCCGCCTGACAGCTCTCCCCGCTCCTTGTGTCCCGACCGGAATTTTTCCTCTCTGTTTTCCAACTGAGTCCTAACCACGGTAAAAGCAGCTCCGCCTATCTACCACCAACCCTTCGCACGTTCGAATATCCAGAGACTTGCTTTAATTTTGACGGGAAAATGCCAGTTTCAGGGGCCAAAACGTCGTCTGACACTCTGCTTCCCACCATTCAAATCCGAAGTGCGGCTGCCGCATTCACATGTATATCGATAGGCGGATCTACCCATTGGGCTCATTTAGGGTTTCTGCGAAACCGGTTTATCCACACAACAACAATATCATTGCCTTAGTTACCGTCAAAAGAGAATAAAAACATTTTTCAGTAACGAACTTTATCTAAACCTTAGATTCTGACAGAAATTTAACATTTTTAAAACAGAAAATTACAAAATACGCGTGCTTGTATACACCATTGGTACCCTCCCATAGCTCGGCGTGTGTTGGTACAGTGACGTCAACGTTGGACCACCCGCCTGCGCTGGCCGGGTTGATATAATGGACTGACCCAACCCAAACCGGAATGGGAGTAAAAAGAATGAAATGTGTATTTGTTCACACATTTGTTCCCGAATATAGGAATATTGCGTTTAAGGCAAAATGAGTTACCAATTGGCAGACACTAAGGAATATCTTGACGATTTGTGACTTACATTCTTTTAAATCAAAATTTGTGTTAGTATTCCTGTAATAGTCTAGTGCCGCAATCAAGTCCACAAATGTCTATGTATATTTTGTACACAGAGCTATCCCTGTAGAGCTGTTCAATGGAAATAAAATGGGGGCACAGCACCACAGCTTTACAACGATCCCATGCAAGTGCATCCACCAATGAGGTTTCCTTGCAACCATTGAACCTCATTGAACCTCAAGTTCAGCAATGGCCAGAGACCCTTCCTCCTTTAATTCTTTTTCTGTTGTCTTGCCCCCAGCCCTGCTTTGATTTTTATTCTAGAGCACCCCTACAGGACCATCCACTATCACAATGCCTCATATCTGTTGTCCTCCCGGGAGTTGTTTTGTTTTGTCCTGTTTTGTAAGACTACCCTGCTCCAAAGGACCACACAAAAGTGTCTCCTCCCAGAAGATAGCATGCTACCATTAAGCCATCAACTTTATCTGATAGGAATTGATCTTCTGGATCTTTATCAGGATGGTCTGGTGTACCTCCTGCAGCTTGCATTGTTTTTGTTTACTTAAATCACATTTTGTGTAAACACGTTGACATCACCACTTGGGCATCTGAACCAGAGTTTGATAAACACAAAGGGAAATGATAATAAATGTGAACGTTATTTGCTCGCCATCCTGTTTCAAGGTCCGTTTCCTGTCACCCAGTGACAATATCGATTCGTTTACATGATAGTCTTGGCTGTTTGCTGTTTTTTGCTCAAAGGTCACAATGATAAGTCAAAATAAACAGGAGCGGTATTAACATACAGGTGTCTGTGTACAGAAAATACTGTGACTAGGTCTAATTTTTACTCGCTCTGAATGGTAATGGCTCACCGAAAGAGAATCTTTTCATATCATACAATAGAGAGTATTATGACATCAAACATCTCGGTGGGGTAGGGGAAAAAGGAGAATGATTGGGGTCATTAGGATCTTGTTCCATACTTTTGTCATTTTATGTAGGCTAGACAAGGTAACAATCATTTACAATGTTATAACCACACAAACTATTTTCTAAGTGCTTGTACTAACCACTCACTGAACAAAATATTTCTGGTGATTCTTCAACAGTAATACATTGAAGAAGGAAAAGGGAGAAAATATGATGTTTCTACTGTACCTTTAAAGATCTTTAAACAGCGCTTCTTGTATTTAAGATCAAACTGTCATCAAGCAGAGTTTGTGCTGTAGACTCAGCTGAAAACTATAAGGTCCAGGATGTGTCAATAAATACATGTACTTTCAACTAGAGGGTCTTGAACTTGAAGCTGTGCTCCCCTTTTTTTGCACTTGAAAGAAAAAGTGGAAAGTTTGCTTGAATGGGCTAAAGGTTTATAGACAGTGGGCAAGACATCCATTCTTATGTTTTAATTTAATTTGATACAAGACTGACTAGTTCTCTGGCTGCTAGTAATGGTGTGTTTGAAAAAGTCAAATAACAAATAATGTAGGGCACGTGTAGTTGAACATGATATAGCACCTCAATGGAGAACCAACATTGTATATAAAAGGAAAAAACTATAACGTTATCAATACAAGTAGACCACCTTTAACATCTATGCAATTGTTTATCCAATGGAGAAAAATTAGATTTGAATTAGGTTTTGAACAAATATTGGAAAAAAATTCCTCTTTTCATCTGAGCAACGTGCCATTCTCACGAACACGCGCCATGAAGCACGCGTAAAACCACATGTACCTTCTCTGGCGAAGTCCTTGTTTGACGCCTTTGTGGTGCCCTATTTGTACATATGGTGTAGGAAAACAAGCGCAGTGGAAGATTAGCTCTTAAAGCTGCAACAGCATGTTTGTTATTGTGAATTAAATTCAAATTACAATTGGAGCATGGGACACAGTTTACGTAGCTGTTACTGTGCGCTGAGTACATCCTCTTCCAATAGTTTTTGTTTCGCTCCTTTTCAAGACTATGAAAAGTGCTGACGTGTACAGAAACTGAGATACTAAGAAGAAACATGGGACAAAAAGGTTGAAGTTGAAACGTTACGTCCAATATCTTCTTCTCCTTTTGGATTGGAGGATGTCAGATACATGTATTTGCCTAAAGGCTATGAAAATCAGTCAAATCACTTGAAAATTAAGGGGATAGAATTGAGGAACAGGAACAACGAGAAGTGCATTAATTACTTTGCCTCCTGGTGCATAAGGCTAAACCATCTCACTAGATGGGCACAAAGGAAAGGAAAAAAAAAAGAATTCTTTGTATTCCCTGAAAGTGAACTTATAGTTAGAAATAACAACTTATGGTAAATAGCTATCTCCATAGGCATTTATAAGAATTAAGGGAGGCTAGGTCAGAAAAATCCATCATTATCATTACCACCTCAGAGGGTAAAACAATGCACCCACCCTTCTCCACCCTCCCTCCAAAATACACATACTGTATTTCAGTACACAAAATGGTTTCCCCCCTATGCCAATTTGCCTTCGGATTCAACTTCCCCCGTTTTCTTAACACAGACTCAAGAATAAGATTTTGGCACTGAGCCTGATCAAACAGCCAATTTGCTGTGATCTGCATGGTAATCTACAGGCCCCCCAGGTGTCCACAGGCTATTGTTCTACCTGAGGAGGTTATATAAGCCATCTTAACCTGCTTGTTGATAGTAATTAGTGAGTACGTGTTGTTTGCAAGAAGGTCCTTTTAAATGGAATGTTATTTGTCGTTGAAAACTGCACAACTTGCCAGTGACATTTGCCAGTGACTAGAACACAGTGTCGTGTAAAAGTCACACCAGTTCAATTTGATGGTTCTCATATGTAATTTAAAAATAATTTACAAACAGTTTGAAAGTCTGCACCTTTATACAACCTGTTTCAGGGAATCTTCCCAGCCCTGTTTTCATCTTGAACTATTGTTATCTTTATCACTTAAAACATACCGAGAACCAAGGAGGCAAATTGATGTGGCCTAGAGCCCAACTACATCTATGGGTTAATATCTCACCTTATGACTCGCATATTTGATGAAAAGATCAAACAGTTTGATTCAACAATAAACCTATCCAGGTGTATATGTTCCCAAGTGAAAACACGATGTGGAAGAAATTTTGTTGCCTTTCTGACACTTTGACAAGAGCATTGCTTGATGTCAAACATTTGCCACCGTCTGAACAAAAGATCATTAAGCAGAAAATTATGCATCCCATGTGGTAAAACCAATAAGCTACATGTTCATACCCCTATAACATCCCAAGTTTATACCAGTGAGTAAATTTTTATGGGCTTGACAGCTTTGCAAGCTCAGCTTTTCTTCTGCAAACACAGCCATTTTATTGCAGTTTATTGCTAACGTTACAACAAAAGACCTGAGTTTTAAAATAGCAGTCAGGTTATTTTCTACAGTTTCACTTTGATCAAAATCAAGATTGCTTTGTCGTCCAGACTCAAATGTTTAAGAAAAATGGTAAACAGAAGAAATTTTGGAATTTTGCCCTTTCTAAAGCTGCAAGAAAAACGTGCTGTCAGCAAGTACGGTAAATGGCAGATTTAAACGAAGCCCATTTCCAACTTAGCATTCTCCACACACTACAGTCTGTTAAGAAGACAGTGCTTTCAGTGTCTTTGAAGATAAAACTTCCACTTGGGGGCATTCAAGACATCTCAATAGGTTGCTTTACCAACGATATATCATCTATGTTGTTGCTTTGGCCATGAACCATAAAAACTAGTCATTTGTCGGTTGGTACGTTACAAAGGGCACAATTCGCACAATACACAGCTCTCTCGCTATCAAAAGAGCGACACCCAAGTTAAGACTTCAGTAGGCCGTGGGTAATCAATGTGTCAGTCTCACCTGTTTGATTTATTACCTGTGTGAACACCTGTGTGACTTACCAAACACAAACACATCAATTGTAGATATCCCGACTTTACGGCTGTCAAAAGACCAATGCCGGAAGTCCATACAAGTTTCACACCTGCAGTTCATATATTCAATGGCTTTGTCCGGAAACCGGACATCGCCTTTAGACATATAGGATTTTAAGTGCCTTTGAGCATCAGAAATCGTATACAGATCAAAACAGCTCTCTTGAATCTTGAACAACAACGGACTGTTTCGGGAAAGGAAACAACGGTGGGCTGAGAGGGCACTTAACCAAGAAAAAATTGATGATTAATGGGTTTTGTTATCTGAGAGGTTGAAGATTTGCATCAAGGTCCATTTTTTTTATTTACATCCTGTCCTCCCCCATTTGTTCCTTTACTGGAACAGTCCTGATTGATCATTAATATACATATGATATTTTTATGATGAGTTCAATTTTCAACCTATACATTCTATACATTTAAACAGATTCTGTACACATACTATATTCTATATCAATACATTTGATGTGACTTTCACAAATTGTGGCACAACAGTCAAGACATGAATTGCATGAACAATAAAGTTTTCGTCAAGACAATAAAGAAATACACCTATTTCTACCCTTAAATAAAACAGTGTCATCCATATGCTCCATCCAAAAGTGGCTCTTTTGACAACATCCAAATCTTGACACAACGTTCACCCCCCTCGCCCCCTTCATACTCCGAAACAACACAGGAACTACAGGATAATAAAGCTGTAAATGAAAGCTCCTGGTGGTCAGCAGGTGGGTGAACAGGTGTGTATGTTCAGCAATTTCCATTAAACGGTGGTTTACAGTTATTGGGGGTGTTTGCCTTGTAAATTGCACAACATGCTCGCACCTGTTCTTTGTTGATAGGACAATGATATAGGGACTGGCCGCTATATACATCTATAAGCCATTTGTTTACGCTTTAAACACACGTCACAGAATGGTGAGAAGTCACTAACAAATTCACAAACAAAAAAACTGTACATAGACAATTTGATAGAATTGGAAGTACGAACAATTACATCATTGCATCATTATAGTGTTAGAATTATCCCACTTTTTTCATTGCACATTCTAGTATACTTTGTACACTTTACATTACAATTCAGAATTCGCAATGCAAGACCTACAGCAATGGAACAGGCTCTAAGATAATAGTTTTAAACTATTTCCTGAACTATCACATTTCGCCTGAATGGTCCCTAATTTTTCGCACCATCTCTGTACTTGAGTAACTTCGGAATGTGCCCACAAACAATTACTAATCCACCTGTACATATTTACACCATGGTTTATGTACGAAGGGGCCATTCGGCGCTCCTGTATACCCTATCCCTGGTGGGGGAGCATCTCTGTGTACTGTTTGTGTGTTGTTGGAGACGCAAAAGGCACAATAGACCTTGACATATATATTCCTGATGGTCTGTTTCTCAGTTGATCCCCAGGTTTTACTGGTGTCACAACATCGCGGGGATTCATACAGTACAGAAAAGATATGTGGACAAAGCATTCGCCACAGGAAATGTTTCGTGAAAGGGGTTGTTGCCTGGATTGGGGCTGGGTCAACGGTGCTCTAGTTGGTATGACTTACTTTGTGCACATTATGTGCCATGCGGGCGTGTTATTGCCAACACACAAAGGAAGTGGCCAACTGAAGCCCAGGTGCGGACTGACTGGTGTGGCATGACTTTTAGTAGCCTTGGTTCCTGACTGCAAGTTCAGAAATGTAGGGCGGCACAAACATGGTCCTGAGACAAGTAGGTCCAAAAAAATTACTCCTTGACACCAAGAAAAACTTTTTTTCGAGACATCACAATCTTTCAAAACAAGTTCTTGGTGACTGACATCAACTTTTTGTGTCTTGGATTTGCTTGATGGAATAACGCTATAGACAGGAAATACAAAGTCTGAGGGCGAAGTCTGTACCTCATGTTTCATATAATTTCAAGATTTGCTCCGAGTTTTCCGTTTCAATCATCTTTATCTCTTTTACTTTGAAATGTCTAAGAAACAAGGAAGTAAATTTGTATGGCCAAATCTTTCAATGTAGTAATACAGAACTGACAGAAGGTAGTTTGGAATGGACGTTAAACTGGGAAAGATGCATCAACTTAGTCCTCCATCTTCAGTTTTGACTGACATCTCTAAGAGTCCACAACCCCTTGTGCTTTTGAACCCATGTTTCGGCGGATAGCTTCTGCATTTGCTCTGTCCTTTTCGTGTCTCATCCTCATCTTCTGGATTTCCGACAGCACCGGGTTCGGTGCAGGCTGCGGTGGGTCGGCGCGTTCTATCTTCAGGACGTTTGGTTGGTGGTTCTCCGTCGGTGGTGGATGGTGGTAGGGGATGGTGTCAGGATGTTGGGTTTCCAGGACTGTGACTGTCTTCAGTGGAGGCGCAGGCTTTGGCTTTGGCACACTCTTGGCATACTGCAGGGCCTGGAAATGTTCTTACATTACACACTGTCCAACAGCACTTATCTACACAAAAGCAGGATGAGTCGTTACTCAATGAGGTAGCAAAACCATTGATGGTAGGGATTAATGTGAGGAGAGCCCTCTAGTGAAAATTATTATCACTGCACCCAACCCAGATTTTAATGACCAGTTATTAAAAGGTTGGTATGAAAATCAGTTCACTTAGATAACAAGAAAACTTTGAGTATGCCATTTGTTCTACCATTATGACGGAAATAGAAAATCCATTAAAAAAGTCATGACCGTGTATTTACTATTGACAGGCACACAAAAATAGGTAATATTTTTGCTACCGGTACCCTGAATGTAAATTGTATATTGTCGAGCTTATGATGTGCATAAGCTCTAGCAGATTAGTCTATTCTAATTCTTGTTAGGTATAAGCTGGTTATGCAGGCACCACTCCTGGAGCTTTTAGTATGAGAAAACTGCAGTGAAATCAGAATGAGAGGATTAGTCTACATGCATATTAATGAGATGGCAGGAGTAGATGGGTATGGCTTAGCAGCCATATTTGAATATACCCCATAATACTCACTCTCTTTCTCCTTTTTTGGGCATCATCTTCTTCTTCCACCTCCTGCTGCATAATTGGATATTCAACACATGCAAGGATCATATTGAGATTTTTGGAGATCTAGAGTTTCTATGGTTGAAGGAAGGGAGTTGCAGGGATGTTAAGTATCGGGACACTGGTGCCTCGTGCAATTTTCTGCTACCTAGGTGCTTTTGGTTATTAGTGCTTTCTTGCCTATCTACAAAGAATGCATTTTAATGCATTTTACTACCCTTAACGGCAAAGCGGTACGCATTTTTCTCAAACTAAAAGCACAGCAGAAAGTCATAAGATAATATTTCCAACAAAGGCTTTTTAGTTTTCAAAAAGTGTAAATGGTGTTCAGAGATTTGGGAATCCCAAATTTTTTGCCGTCTTGAGAAAAATGCATACCAAGTTGAGAAACAGAAGTTTGTACAAAATGACTTACAACTTCTCTCCTTGAGTAGAAGTCATCCTCCTCCTCTTGTGGGTAGTGCGGCTGGCCGTCTCTCTTCTTTTGCCAGTCTGTCTTCTGTTTGGCGTGTTGTTCTCTCAAGGAGTTGGCATACTCCTTCTGTCGGCGAATCTTGTCCACCTTAAAAGACATAGCCTGATTATCACCAGGTATGGAACAAATCTTTTGAATCAATTCAAAGCCTTAGAATTAGATGATTAGAGCAACAGAAAAGAAATACAGCCATGCCAAGATGGCTACTTATAAAGAAGCCACTACAGTAGGTTGAATCCTCAGTGTCACAGGACAATAATAACACCAATGTTTAGATGTGCATGAAAAAGTTATTGGGAAGAATATCATAAATGAAACCTTTATGTTGGAAATCGCTGCAAAGAGTGCCATTGCACATTTTGAGTGCAACATCTAAAAATTGCAATGAAATACAAAATATGTCACCAAATAACCTACCTTGTCTTGAACTCTCTCCAGGTCTGGCCCCAGCCCTCCTAGTCTGATATCTTTCTTCAGGTTCTTGTAATCTTGCACAGTGTAGGCCTTGTACGTAGCTGGCTTCTTCTTTGCCATGGCCTTACTTTTGGCATATGACGCCAGGTAACCCTCCGAGTTGCTCTTGGCCTTCAGAGTTTGCTTGTTTGCGTGGTTGATGGTATTCTTGGCAGTTTTCTTCTCTTCTTGAGGACCTATTGGGGGGATCTTGCTGTAAGGGCTGAAGGACTCTCGTCTCACGCCCTCCTGCTGGTAGAAGTCCACGATGTCGCCCTCGCTGGAACGCCTACCAACATTACGCAGGTAGGGGGGAAAGTGGGGGTGAGGGGGTTGGTTGGGGTCTGCATGCCATGCAGGGTGTCCATGTTGTTGGGGTCCATGTTCAGGGGCTTGGTGCCCTTGCATTGTTCTGACATGTGGCCCATGATGTTGTGATGGGCCGTGTGGCCTATTGTTTGGCCCATGATGTTCGTATGGCCCCTGTGGCTCGTAATGTGGCCCATGATGTTGTGGTGCGTGGTGTGGCCTATCAGGTGGCCCCCTATGTTGAGGTGGCCCCTGGGCCCTGTAGTGTGGCCCATGTTGAACACCAGGATGTTGCTGCCCCTTACTATGTGGCCCACGAGGACTTTCATGGTGTTGGGCTGCCTCCTGAGCCCTCCTTGCTCCATGAAGCTCAGCGTAAGTGTGCGGACCTTCCTCGTATTCTTGAGAACTGTTAAAAGGATCATCGTGCTGCCCTCCCCTCTGTGCCCAATGCTCCATGTGGTCAGGCCTTTCCTGGTGGTCAGTGTATGCCCCCTGGTGTGGCTCCCTTACACCACTACCAGGTAGCGACCTCTGTCTCTGTTGTTGCTCTTCTTGCACAAGCCTTCTCTCAGCTTGGTGAATCTGTGCATACGACCCCTGCACAGGCTCTGGTTGATAGTCATAACCCTCTTTAACTTCAACAGGTTTTGAAAAAGTCCGCTCCGTTCTGTACGGCCGTATAGCCTTGTCTGTAGGGTCAGACAAAGTCGTGTAAGCGGTCTCTTTTCTGATTTGCCTGGGCCTTGTTTGAGGGTGAGACCTGTGGGACTCGGGAGATCTAGGGCCATAGCCTCCCATCTCTTCTGCTGGCCCATGGGTACTGTTGTAGGTTAACTCCTGATTATGACGACCTTCCCTCTGTTTATGTCTAAGTGGTGAGTCATCTTGTCTGTGTCTACCTGGAGAATGATGCTTTGTGTCAGGAAAATCCTGATACTCTTCCTGCCTGCCTTGTGCATCTACTGTGACTCTGGGGCTAACTCGGTTCCCCGCCTGCCCCTGCTTTGGACTGTGTTCGTCGATGCTGAGATTGATGTTCACGTTTATGGGTGCCTGCGGGCTTGGAAAGGCATACATTGGTTGCTGCATAGGTTGATATGCATGAGGGGATGTCTGAAAACCTTCAGGATACAAGCCTTGCTGCGATTGGTTCATCTGTGGAGGTAAAGCCTGTGATTGGTAGCCTGCACCTTGAGGGGAGTACTGTGGTGCACCTTGCACTCTGACAGATGGAGCGTCCACCTGAGTGGTGGTCTGTGAGATGGACCGTAGCTCCATACTTTCCTGTGAATTTTTAGATGCGGTTGAGCTGGCGCTTGATGCTTTGCTGGGAGGCGAGGCATCAGTCCTTGCGTTCTTCTGAGATTTGGATTTCTTACCGCTCTTTGCACCACTTTTTGCCTCCTTCGCTTGTCTCAACCTCTCTTGCTTAAGCTGCCACACCTCTTCTGCTGTCATGTTAGAAAAATCGTCCACATCGTCTTGGTTGGGTTCTGAAACTTCCTTCTTTCCCTCCTTCTTTCTTCTAGGAGAGGGAGGCTGTTCGTGTAGCGCTTTCTTCTGTGCATACCGTCTGGCATACGACCCTCCTTTCTTTTCCTCCTGTCTGTTCAGGTTTTCTTTGTTCCGTTCTATGAAGGATTTTGGTGGCGGTTTCTCAGTCTTTGGCGGCCTGGGAAGTGGCGGCTTTTCGACTGCCGGTCTTTGGTTTGTCATGACATTTGTGACAGTCATGTCTGGAGAAGTGTAGTACTCATCGTTTGGAGAACTCGACTGTTTGAAATCTTCCGGCGTTGGTGCTTTCTGAACAACAGGACCAACAGCACGCGGGCTTGTATAACCCACCGGCCCTACAGGTCTGTGCTTTTGCTTGACTTGTTCAGAATCCTTCTTGCTGTGGTACCCTGACTCCTCCTCCTCTCCCCCAACTGGTGGCCAGTGGTAGGCATTGGGACTTGGCTGTTGAGGATACGGAGCCTGAGGTGGAGATGGGAACGGCTTGTTGTAAGGAACAACTCTCGGCTCGCCCACTTTGAGAGCCCTCTGATACCCCCTTATCTCCTCTCGCTCACTTGGGTCCTCCTCCTCGGGACTAGAGTAACGCTGCTTTCCACCTCTGTGGTCTCTCACTGGCGTTCTGTCATCAGAACTTCCTCTGGAGACACTCCTGGTACCACTCTCTGTCTGAAGAGTGTACCGTGAATCTTCTGACTCCCGACTCTCCTCTCTGCTGTTGTCAGAGTCCCTAGTGGGGTGGGGCGTTCCTAACCTTAACGTGCTTTTGTCCGCAGACTCTAAAGAATCTGCAGGAAAGAAATCCTGTTCAAAATCCACCATTCTAGTCCTGGCTTTCAATTCCTCCTGAACGTATGGCGTACTGACAATCAGAGCGCCCCTCTCCTTCCAGTTGGGATCGTATCTCAGGTTTGCATACGGATCCTTACCAGGAGTTTGAGAACCACGCTCCAAGTCCTCGTAACGATCACTTCCCCGCGTTGTCGATGGAGAGTGTTCAGAACTATTTCCTCCTCCACGTTGTACCGGGGTGTCAAGCGAATCTGAGGGACTACCCTCCCCGTCTTCTAGACTGTCATCTGATTGCAATTGTTCCTGCTCTTGCTTCAGACGTTCCTTCAGCTGCTGTTGATAATTTTCCTCTTCAGCTAGATCATCCTCCTCCTCCTCTAGACTGTCTCTCACATCATCATCTTCGTCGTCAGAATTGTCAAGCTGTCGGATCGTTTGCTGAACAGATCCCAGACCCGTTCTTTGTGGTCGCGTCGTCTGTTGTGTCGTAGACATGCTGTAACGGTCACTTTCTGATGAGACATTTCTGCCGTGGCTGTAGTCTTTTGGTTGGTAAGGAAGATGGGGGCTGTCTCTTGAGTGTTGGTGATTTTGGGCAGGACTTTCCGCTGTGTAACGTTCCTCTCTGTCATCGTCTGAAGATGAGTCTATGTCAACAGACCTGAATGAAATAAATGTTATCTGGATTAGGATATTCAAGAAATAGAAACTTTCGGTAGAGACATCACAGAATAATGAACACAGTAACAACCATGTTATCATTTTTGGTCATATACTATACTATGATGAATACTATGTTATAATTCACCCTGAGTAGAAGCTAGTCTAATCTTCCTTTGAACTCTTGTAAAAATACAGCTGCAGTATTTTTACCATTTACCAGAGTAGGTTTGCAGTTTGTTCAACACCAAACATGAATATCAAAACAAAACAAAAATCATTACTGTACAATTATTGTCAATAAGACTCTTTGTGGTACTATTGACAGGACGTTCCTGTCAATAGCCATAGTGTTAATACATTGATCTGCTATGTACCTGTATGTATTCAGGCTGTCCTGTACTGCACCCTTGTCCCTGTGACCAGGTCGGTCACTGCCTTGACTGATGACCTCCTGACGTAACATGTCCAGCAGCTGGTCACTGTTGTGGGTGGTCATCTGTCCACTTCCTCTGGAGTCAGCCATAATGAAGTCAACTGCTGGCGAATGATAAAGCAACAGTTTCAGTTTCAGTCATCATTATTGTTATCATTTAGGTAGTCAGCCATTGGGGCAGCACAATGTTCAACAAAAGTCCTCCACCTTTGGTGGTCCTCCAAGGATAACAGTCTCTTACTATTTACTATTTTTACTGAATATAACTAAGGCTTAAGAGCTGGTCATTTACGAGTTAATAACAAAGAAATTTTCAAACTATAAATCATGAAATTTTTGTGCTGGTCGTTCTACCACAAATTCATGACACAATGAATACATGTACTTCTCCCTTGTGTGACTGTGCACTACAGAATTGTTTCAACCGCAAGCTTAAAACACAGCGAAAACCTCCTGGTCCCTGCTACCAAAATAAAATCACCACAAAAGTACATGAATTAAGATATTAACTGTGTCTATTAGATTTATACTAATGACATAGTCATCAGTACATGTCTCAAAATACACCATTTTGGAAATTGACATTTATAGGTCACCTGATTGATAAAAGTTCATTGACAAACACGACACAACAATTTTAGGTACATGTGGCAAATCAATCAATCAATCGTTCACAGGCATCAGTGTCTGATGCATAGAAGCCTAGAATACACACAGAAGCCCTGCATATTCTAACAGTTACACCAAGTACTGTTTAAAGCTACATCCAATGAAGACGAAACCACTTTAATATAATATTTGATGACAATGCTTTTCAATTGTTCCACACAACTTGACACACGGGTTTCTGGGAACTTCAATATGCATTATAATCTACCAAATCACCTTTGCTATTTGCGTTTCTTTGTGAATTGGCGTTAACACTTGTTAAAAGAGGCTAAAAGCCGCCTTTGATACAAGAATAGAACTTCACATTTGGACCAGCACATTTGTGTGTAAAAGGAGGAAATGAGGTGATTTTCAAAAATGCTTCAAAAATTCAAAAAATAAAAGAGCAGATGGACGTGTATGTGTGCGTGTACGTCATCCTTCTGTGAACAATCCCTCTATAGCTCGATCACCACTTCATCCACCCAGCTGCCATTCAAGAGCCAAGAGCACCGAAACAACAACACCTCTGAATGGACGCTTTTCACTTCAACATCATCCCTGACTGCTAATGGAACGTTATCCGATTAACGTCATGCACGTAAAAAAAAGAAACTAGCTCACCTCCGAATCTAAGCCCTCATCACGCACCAACGTTTATCCCGACTTCGATGAACATGTGCACTTGTCAGAGGCCTTACCAAACCGTCACAGAAGCAGCCGATGACTCACAAAACTTTGATTGTTGTGAGAAAAGTGGAGAGAAATCTTGCTCAGTTTCTTCAGTTTCGACGCCATTTTGGAATTTACCCACTATCCCTTGCGCGTCTATTGCCGGATGTTGTTGTTGCTATGACAACACAAACCACCTGTCAAACAATCTGTTCCAAAAGCTCTTAACTTTGACGCTAAGCGGCTTATTTCTTCTGTGTGTGGCACTTAAATTCTAAACTAATTGCCCTGTGCTGGCGGCTTCTTTGATCTCTCAGTCCAAGAGGATGCCCGCTCCAGTTCCACTCAAAATATTACGTTACCTGCAAAATCTCAGGAGCGCACTCTTTTATGGCCCTAACTAATGGCGTTGCCAAGTTAACAAATTAACTATCGCCATAACATGATCAATCACTCCCTTTCTCGAGGTCAATGAGCTTTTTATCACGACATGCTCGTTTGGTTCGGATGGTGACTATAAAGTATGGGCGCGTCGAGTTAAATAATTCAACGGACACTGACTACATTTCTTTAATTATTCAAGAGTTGCGTGATGCCATCGTCGCAACTCTTTGAAAACCCAGGATTTATCATATCGCGAGAATTGATGGAAGAATTGATATCTATCTGATGTTCTGTTACTTGCTATGTTACATTGGCACCGTAAAGAATGATAAGGTGTGTGCAGGTTATACCCAGACAACAAATAAACAAAGAAAATCGTTTGGATTTCATTAATATGCGTTAATCTTGAATGACGTTCATTTTTTTCGGTTTTCATGCCCCAAGAAGTATCCATAACAATACAAACGACAATGTTAGTCTTTGACGCGACTTCTATCATGGTGAAAGGCGGATACAGGCGCGATGCCGCGTGGCATTTGGAGGCCTTTTGGTAACGAAAGGTCTAACGGTGATTACATTTTACGGTCACGCAAAGATTGGGACGGACTTTATCCTTGGCGACTGAAACGCTCTGTGTTACATGTCTGATACTTAAACAAACCTCAATTGGAAAACATTGTATGTGTCTAACTAGTTTCTAATCCTTTTTGGTGTATTGAAAACATTTGTGAGTTTGTTAACTTTTTTTTTCAGGGGAGCATAAATGCACGGAACCATATTTTTCTTATTAACGTTAACGTTATATCGCTAGAAACCAGTGCAGGATTCATATAAAGAGTATCGTCGTCAATTTGTTGTCTGTGCCTTTTTTTCGCGCCAGTTGACTTTGGGCATGCAGCTGGAGCGCACTTCAAATGAGCTTTTTCTTCAGTTTCGTCCCACAATCCTCTCCGTTAACCTTTACCCTATTAGATAAACAAACTTCACCAGGTGCAACCAAGCCGAGAAGACCAGACTGTGGAATAGTTATCCTGTTTCAGCTTAAAAACCTTGAAGTAAGATCAGAAACGGCACTGCTGCAGACCTTGTGCTAAAGATTGGGAATACCACAGCCACAAGACTCAAGGGAGCAGCTTCTCGAAATCCCGTGTCTGCACCTGTATTCACCGAAGCAACAGGTGTCAAAACGCTACGCTGCAACTCGGGAGCGAAAAGCTAGGAGACCTATACTTGGTTTATGTCGCAACTAACTTAGCGACCCTTTCTGGGTGAATTGAGTGTTCTAGAAACTTAAAACTACGTGGGGATACCAGGAGACTAGTCTTACGTCTTTGAGAGCTACCTTCTTATATAAATCTTACAAGGCGGAAAGAAGTCCAAGATGGCGACCAAGACAGCGGTCAAGAAGGGAACAAAAAATTCCGGTAGCCCGTCTGGGGAAAGGGCTTCAGAGGCAAGAACGAATGGCGCATTCCTGAAGAACAGAGTAAAAGAGGTAACATTATGTTTTCTTATATTTCTGAGGTTGTGTTTTCTTTCTCTCGAATAACATCATTCCCACAGATATATCGGTGGGGACTGTATAGGATAAAGTGCAGTGTCATGATACCAAATCCTATGACTTTCCCGTTACCGTTGTATCCCCACTCTTGAGTCTGATATTCTATTTCTATCTCGGTAGCATAATATTTTCAAGTCGTTGCTGTTGACGAAACTTTCCAGTTTCCACACCACCCAGAGTTAACCCACTTAACGTTACATATATGAAGCTCTTCATTTGATTATTCTTCTCCCTTCGTAGTTAGAAGAGGAAGTCGTTACACTAAAGAAGAGACTGGACGAACTGAGGAAGGCCAAGAACACAACTATACTGAAACGAGAGCGAGAGGTCCTCAGTGTCGCAGACCCATTCAGGTAACCTTACATCGTGTTATATATAACACAGGACCCGGAAAGCTCGTTGTAAAGTTGTGAGTGCCTGTTTCTTTGGTATGCTATGATTGATATTAGCTTGGACGACATGTGCATGTTTCTCGAAAAACTGCTGTTAGCAATGAGCCTAAAATACTAACGTTAAGATTGATATTCAACAATGATGATTTCCACACAAAGTCCAATATGCTCCCTTTTCTATGGACTGGAGAAAGGCATGATAACATATAAGAGTACGACGCATTTCGTAGCGGTACCAGAATGTTTATTTCCTGTGAACCCAATGCAGTGCAAGACCAGCGAAGCCAGCCGATGACGGAAGGCTTGCAGAGCTGCAGCAGAAGTTAGATAGCAGCGCTGCAGAAAGAGACAGGGAGGTCGCCGAGCTTAACAGGCAGTTAGAGAAACTCAAACTGGACCATCAAGCCGATATGGACCGTCTACGGAAGGAAAATCAGGGAAAACAGGTAAATTAGTACTTTTAACGTGTCCGTGCCAACGTACTATATATGGTATTTCTTTGCGTTTTTGTTAAGATGTTTACTGCAGTATTTTTTCAACGAACGTGTAAAAGTTGTGCAGTGCAAAGTGCTAGCGTCAAATGTTGGCTCTACGTGGAACAAATAGAAACCATTTTGCATGACTTAACAATCAAGTTATCACTGTTGGAATATCCAGAAATAAAAGAGAAATCTTTTATTTTCCATTCTGGATAGGTACCTCCCTGCGATCACGAAAAAGAGCTAGAAACACTCAGGAAAAAGCTAAGAGAAGAAGAAACACTCAACAGGGAACTGAACGACCAGAATATGGAGCTGAGGGCACGGCTGTTGATAACAGAAGAGAAGATAGAGGCGCTGTACGATCAACTCAGCGTGAAGGAGGCTCACTGGTGCGAGATGGAGGAACAGTATCAGCTGAAGGTACGTACCTGCAGTTTTGTTATGAACCGGTAGAGATCGCTTGTGAGTGGTTGTCAAAAATCAACCGTGACACGTCGATTTTGACGTTTATCTTCATGTTTACTATTGTAGCTGAAGACACAGTTCAGTGAAAAGTACGCGGAGTGGATGGCGGCCACGGAACAGAAGATTGAAGAGCTTCAGAGGGCGAATGATTTGTTGTAAGTACTGAACATTCAGTCGGAAATTCATGCATGCATTGTCGTGGTGCAAGATCACATCTCCAAGACCATGTTGACTGTTGCATCGATATTTCTGGCTTTCTTTACGGCGTTTACGCAGAAATTGAGTTGTTCATTATCGTTTCTATCAATTGCAAACTTGCTTTCGGAGTGATAGTCAGTATCTGTAAAGCACAGCAAACGGAACCCAACAGAAACACAGACCATTGAGACACCTGTTTCCCTTCCCCCTGTAGGAGAAACTACGTCCGCCGGCCGGGGAGGGGCTCGTCACAGGAAGGGGCAGAGGGAAGCCAGGATGACAGCTGACCAATGGACGGGCTGTACCTCCCAAATTCACCAAAGACTTTAGAGAAATAACGCTTTGACTTGAATTGGACGGTTTAACGTCCGATCTTATAACGATCTTTTGTCATATTGAACAGTTAATACAATGATAATCGTTTTTAATTTTTTCTATACCAAATTCGTCTGTGACAACTGTTAGCAGCAGAACGTTGTCAGAGGAAAGAAAGATACGTCATAGATAGCTTTATGTAAACCGACTTTACCTGGTAGTCTCGATTTGTAACGCTGCAACTTAGTAAAAGCCTGCATGTGATAAAGGAAAACTCCTTTGTTTATAAGACAGTCCTTACCTTGTCCCCTTCGCTCCTGTTGCGTGTCATCAGCCATATTTTGATGAATTGTTAAAATTCTTGTGTCGTTATTGTCACGAAAAGCATGGCGTATTGTTTACTGACTTTAAAAGTTATTTTTACCACGGTTGTGTTTTTTTAGCAGAGAATAACAAATTAATGTTTGTTCTGAAACATTCCTCACAATTGCATGTCATGGACAGCATACTATCTCTTTGGTTACATGTATCAGCTGTCTTGATTGGACAAACATCATGTGGTCACCCCTGACCCTTTACTTCACGCAATGTCTTTGTTGCCCAGAGACTCACGAGTACTTGAAATAAAGTACTAGTATCACATTCTTTCTACTCTCTTCACAAAGAACGCACTCTCGTTAAAGGTATCGTACATTCTCTCAGCACTATATGCTAGCAATTCTGCCATACCAAACTACTCTAGTATTGCAGAATGTAGTTAAACACCTGGGCCACACATGACCAAGAGTGGCCATGTAGCAGAGAGAGTTGGAGTGCGTCAAGAGATGGACTCCTCCTTCGAGCGAACAATACACGGGGGTTATGATGATGATGATGATGATATTGCAGCATACTAAATACCAACTGTACAAATAAATGTTACTGGATGTTGACTTTGATATCACTTAGTTTGTGTATTTACTTTAGTGTTTAGTTGTTAAAAAGAATGAACGTTTGTTATATCGAGATAGGACTACGAACCTCTTTTAATACATTTCAATCTAATGACAGTGCGAAGATTTTAACGTCACCGAAAGAGTGTGATTATCAGTTATATATTCGAAGTCTTCGGCTCTTTTCGTCATGGTAGACAGGCTACTGTAGTGGTGTATAGAAGCAATAGGAGATGTGCACTGCTCGACATCTCCCATTGTTTTAACAGTGATCTCATCACTTTGCGCTTCAAAGTCTTCGCTTTGGAGTGGACAAAATACATGAACTAAACCCGTTGTATTTCATCATGTTACTGGTACCGTATCCACACTAGCATGACTACATCGTACTGTACTACGGAATCGTTCACCTTGAGTGAACTCACGTATCTCAATACGACACCCACAATTGCCCACGACTTTCACGTCATCAGTAGATCATTTCGGTGTACCTTTGTTCCTTGCCGGCCCAAGAGTATAGCAAAACAAGAATTTATCATTAACTGCACAACAGAATTGACATGGTTGCTGTAGCGATGATACCTTGCAACATGTGGTTGGACTAATAATAGCGTACGTGCAGTGTCTACATATAGACTTTAGACTCGCATATGTACACCGGTGACCCTATATAAGAAGGGGAAGGCCAGTTATTTGACCAAGTGTAAAGAAGGGGAAGAACAGTGATTTGACCAAGTGTGAGGAAGCACCGCACGAGCTCGGAGAGAAATCAAGGTAAGGTACTTACCTTAATATTCAAATATCACGCCTTCATAACGCGTTACAAACGTTGTACTTAGGAGGAAAGTTGTCCGGAGAAAACTGTAACTTTTGATAAATGGCATTTCGAAGTTTCTTTGGACCGGTTTTGTCAAGACAGCATTTTTTTAAACCGACAAACGAGTGTGCTTCTACGCAAGATTTTGCATTGCTTATTCGAGAATGATAAAAGATACAATGGAGGGAATGGAAAATTTGGCCTAGACAACGCGACATTGCCTTGGAAGAGCGCAATGCTTTCGCCTACCCGGAAACTTGCATAGTCAGCGCATAAATGTAAGGCCATGTCCACGAAGCCACGATCACTACTACAGCCGTGTCCTGGGAATTTGAATCTTCTGCTTGAGCTAGCGCTTGTCGAAGAGTTGGGGAGGACAGGAGACACGACTTGTGACGAGTCGTCCTGGGTCATATTTAATCAAGTCCTTGTTTTAGTATAGTACTTATCATCGTAATGAGCAACAGTCGACCCGCGTCTCAAAACTAGAACGATCTCGACTTCAGCCTTCCATGTCATAACTCTATTTAACTTACAGGTAGTTAGCTAATTGACAATGAGCCTTCCTGAAATTGCCCATGCATGGTAAACGATCATAGTGAAGTAACTCCACATGGTAGCGGTTTGTACAGAATACAAAATTGTAGCCGCTCCCAAAACAGTTAGATATTTGCGAATACTTACTTTTGAATTACTGTTTCTTCAAAGTAGCTTTACCTTTCCCTCCTTTATGCTAATTGTTATAGGTAATGTTACCACTCGCATGGTGAGTGTTTATCCCTCGTTTCTTGTAACACATATTTATTGTCACAATAAACCGATCCCATAGCCCCACCAGCCTCCATCGAAACATATAGAGCGAAAAATAAAACCATATGAAAATGCAAATATTTGATGGGACACGCAGCTACTCTTTCATTGGCCGAAACGCTAATTGCCAAGCTGTCATTGGTTGAACCGTTAATTGCCATGCTGTAATTGGTTGAACTAAGAATTGTGTTGGACAGTCAGCAATACTCTAGGGTTATCGAAGTGAGACGTGGCTCATGTTTTTGGTTAAATGTCATTAGCTACATGGGGACATTTGTAAGGTCGAAGCCTATCGGGTTCTTCAAGGCGCTCGCGAAAGAATGTCAGTACATTTGTAATTGCATTTCTGTCTTGCCGCGAAGCCGATATGTGACAGAAGAGCATTCGTTACTGCGTTTTATGCTAACCACGAAGCAGGTCTCTAAAATCAAGATGACTTCAGTATGGCATGCTTTAGCTGGCACGAAGACGGCGTCCGAATTAAAGAATCTTTTGTCATCGCGTTTTTGGTTACTCGCCATTTAGATATCATAGTTTAAGTTCACTATCGACAAGATAATCATACTATTTGACGATGGCAGATTAGTTAAATTAATTACCTTCGCCGGGAATGTATGCATTCGCAGTAAGGTTATGTTATCGGTTACGCCAGCTGTAAAGTGGGTCCGTATGTATGTCGAGATCATAAGTCGAGAGAACTTTGACGGATCTTGCTGATTTTTGGTAGGTAAGTGGCGGTTGTGGAAACGAAGGTCAAGTTTGAAAATGATTAACCTTGCGTTTTCCTAAAGTGCTCCAGTGGACTTTTTTTGTTAGTGTGTTTGTATGTAGTCAACATAACTCGACGTATTGATGATGATGGATCTGCATGATTTTTGGTGGGTACGTAGAGATTGTGAAAACGAAGCTCAAGTTCAAAAATGGGTCACCTGGCATTTTCCTGCGGTACTGCAGTGGGCTGTTTATGTATGCGTGTTTGTTTGATGACAGGATAACTCGAGAAGCTGTTGATGGTTGTGCATGATATTTAGCGAATAGGTAGATTTATTAAAGGGGAAGGTCAAGTTCGATGATGGGCCTCCTAGCGGGTACTTTGGGTACTGCAGTGTAGCTTCAAAGTTTGAAGTCGAATTTTCTGCAAGTGCTACGATCATGATTTTTGTGTGGTAGATAGTCCATGCCACATGAAGTAAGTTGTGCACGTTTGGGCTCTCTAGCGGCTTGTTTGGAGCTGCAGCGGGTGTTTTTAATTTATTTGTTTTGACCTTTGGACATGAATAACTAGACTTATGGTCAACGGATCGTCTTGATTTATGGTATGTAGATAGCTCGATTAATGATTTACATAATTGAATATTCATTATGCAAATTAGGAGCTAATTTGCATAATTAGCAAGGAAAGTTTATAAATCTGCTGCCTTTCAAAATAGGACTCTCAAACGTGTGACATATATAGCTGAAAAAGAGAGAGGTATCGATAGATACCAATAATGCTAATAGCTACCAATGTTGCATAATTAATGAGAAAATACTAATTGAAAATACCACAATAGTAAATGATTGGAATTTCATTCTTGTATCATTAGGAAGCTAAGTAAAGGTGAACAATATCAGACAAAAATTATGCATGACAAGGTCTCATTAACATAATTTATAAGGAAATGTCTACAATTCCCTTTCAATTTGCTATTTTTAAGTCTATTTATTCAGGTTAAATTGCACTGACAGGTGACCTAGTTTACCGGAGCAGGCTCCCTGTGAGACGTCCCTGGAGGACACATGTGATACTTTACTTGCCTGGTGCAGGGCTCTGTTTTGGGGTCAGGGAGGTCACACGGGCTTACGATCTAACGCTCTCCCTGTTGGAAGGTATAGGTTTGATAAAAACTGATTGATATGTCGACTATGAAAATATGGGCATAATTGAAGCAAATACATTGCCAACAAATTGCCTTATTTTCTGTAGTAAAGATAAAAGTTATGATACCAATTAAGCAAAAATATTCTTACAGTGATTATTTTTATAACTCTTGGGAGAACTCGTGTAGGTTTAGGTATGGGTTTGTTTTAAACTTTGAAAGAGAATACTAGTAACTCAAGAAGGTGATGACGGATCGTCATGATTTGTAGGGATGTACATAGTTTGAGTGATGATTTACATGATCGTATAAGAATCATGCAAATCAGGATCTGTGATGTGAAAAAGTATACAAACCCTTGCATTCTATTGTAGTCAAACACGTGACATGTAACGAGAAAGAGAGGAATATTGATAGATATCAATTATGCAAACGACTACCTAATTTGCATAATTTATGACAAAATACTATAATTCCAGAGTGGTAAATGATGGGATTTCATTCTTGTGGCGTTTGGGAGATAATCAAATGTGGACGTTATCAGACATAAATCATGATGGCCTCATTTAATAATATATGAGGAAATGCTACAATGGCCCTCTTTTCTAAGATTTTACTTTAATGCTGTGTTTTGTGTAGAGAAAAGGATCACTTGAAATTCATGCAATCGAGGACCTTATTTACATACTGAGTGATAAGCATTCACTCGAAAAGGCTAACATCAGTCGGCGAAGGTATGAGGTCGTGGAACTCTAGTTCCATACTTAAATATCCAAAGGCCACATGACATAAAAGTCATGCCATAAGGAAAATAGACACTTTTACGTGGCAGATAATTGAAAAACCAGAAAAATTCAGACACTTGCTTTATGAAAACTAAAATATGCACAGCAGTTTTTTTAGGGCAACCATGTCTTGTCAGACTCCCAGAAAAGCAGCATTCCAACACTGAGAGGGCGGATATTTTCCGAGTAAACCTTCAATAAACACATAAAGCCATGTGCACCTATGTAATGACGCACATTTGAGTCTGCCATTGACGTTGAAAAACAAAACAAATATAGGTTCAAGCCCTTTACTGACAGGTTCATTGTGTGGCGCCCTCAAGATGATTAAACAGTTCGGCCCACTGTAATCTCTGGCGTCATTATTACCAGGGTACGTGTTAGGCATTATGGTAACTACAATACTACAGTAACTACCCACTTTTGATAAGGTTGCAGTTAACGACCCTTTTTCACATGGGGCTACGCAACCGAATACTTTACAGATCGCTCAACGAATTTGATTGACAAAGAACGATTTGTGTTTCACGTTTTGTGTGTTATGTCGCATCGTGTATCATCTTCCAATCATAAGATCAAGGTTCATATAGAGACATTTTTAGAGACTTGAATGGGGGAACACTGATCCAAAAATCGTGATGTTTTGTTACAATCGAGAGAAAAGGGCAATAGGAGTAGAGGTGAGCCGTGAATACTATATAGCTGTATCGGAACAGTTCTCAGTCATTTCAACATGACACAATGATTTCCGCAACACAATTTTGTCGAGGGCCGTTTTGCAAATCAAGTCAAACCTGGATTAATGTGACCGCTAATAAATGACATATTTGCGTATGTACTTTATATATGTACATTAGCCCTGATATCAAAGACCACATAAAATTCCACACAAAGTCGGCGGCAATGTTGACTTACATAGATATGGTGCCACCTTATTAAGTCGTAATTGATTACAAGTGAATTAATCGTAAAGTGTTTCGTCAACTTAGTAGAGATTTGTTTTCCACGTAAGTCAAGGACTTATGCAATGTTACAACATCGGTGGTCAAAGCTTTCACGTAATCCATACAAAGTTAGTCGATTACAAACTGAAAGACGCCCAAATCGCTTATCTCCCCTACCATTTCTCAAGTCAGTGTTGCACTATGTTGTACCGTTTAAATTTGTACACATAACAGGTAAAGCGGTACCAGTTGTTATCTCCATGAAAAAAGGCTTTTTCATGGAGATACTGTTTTGCTTGCGTTTGGTGTTTGTGTGTATGTATGTGTCACCGGACGCTTAAAGTCACCATAACTGTAGAACCTGTACATGGATCGTAATGATTTTTGGTATGTGGGTGGGTGTTAGGAGGAGGAAGGTCAAGGTCGATTTTTGGCCCCCTGGCATGTGTGACTGGAACTGCAATGGCGTATTTGTTAAAATCTTCAATGTAGAAGAACTGAAGAGTGGATCGACAGATCGTCATGTTCTTTGGTACACAGGTAGGTTAGACCAAGTTGTACACACTTAAGTGCAAACTATGCAAATGAGACCGAATTTGCATAAGTATGGAGGTAAATCGTTTGCATGGGTGTCGTCGGATGCTTAAAGTCAGCATAACTGTAGAACGTGTAGATGGATTGTAATGATATTTGGTATGTGGGTATGCGCTGGGAGGAGAATGGTCAAGGTCGATTTTGGGCCCCCTGGTTTGTGTCCCTGGAACTGCAATGGCCTATTTGTAAAAATGTTCTGAAGGGGTATAACTGAAGAGAGGAACAACAGATTTTCATGTTATTTGGTACGCAGGTAGGTTGGACAGAGATGTACACACTGAAGTGCAAATCATGCAAAGTTAGTGTGTTTGCGTGTGTGTGCGCGTGTGTGTATGTTTGTGTCACCGTGTGTGTATGTATGTGTCACCGGACGCTTAAAATCAGCATAACTGAAGAACGTGTGGATGGATTGAAATGATATTTGGTATGTGGGTAGGTGTTGGGAGGAGAAAGGTCAAGGTCGATTTTGGGCCCCCTGGTATGTGTCACTGGAACTGCAATGGCGTGTTTGTAAATATTTTGCAAGGAGAATAACTGAAGAAAGGAGTGACAGATTTTCATGTTATTTGATATGCAGGTAGGTTGGTCAGTAGCTATTTATAGCCACTTCTCCCCTTGCCCGGCCAGTGTGGGTCATACCATTGAGCGATATAGAATGGGGGGAACTGGTTTAATAAAAAAACAAAGTTTCATGGAGATTTTGGGTCCTAAGACTCTTGTTAAGTTGTTGTGTCATGTGAGTTCTCTCATAATTATTGGTTTGAAGATTTGAGAACCAAAACGAAGAAGAAAAAAAAAGAAACCCAGACAAGTTTTCCAGCAAATATCATGATACCATTACCTGGATGTCTAACCTTCATCAACGTACCATGATACTAATGTTATAGGCTTAAGTGGTCTTAGGATAAACATATCTTTCACGACACTGTAAAGAAAAGTTGGGCGTGGAAAGTTACACGGGTCCCAACAGAATAAAAGATATCTTAGCTGCAAAATTCTAGATCTTTTAAAACCAACACATACATTTCTTCATCCACAGATGCGAGGGAGACTGATTCTCCTGCTCACAGCGGCGGTCCTGACACTGTTGTTGATCGGAGAAGTTGACGGCAGTGGTGGCCGCAGACGTCGCCGGCGCCGTAGCAGCCCCCGGCCGCCCGTCGACTGCCGATGGTCCTCCTGGTCTCTGTTCTCCTCCAACTGTGGTAACACCTGTGGAGGCACGAGGACCTTCACCAGGTACAGGTGCAGGCCTGCGCAGAACGGCGGCGCGGATTGCACCGGGGACACGCAGAAGACGGAACTGTGCCCGGGCTCGGTGTGCCAGAACGGCGGACAGTGGAACGGCGTCTCCTGTACCTGCCCGAGTGGCTTCTACGGATCCTGTTGTCAAACAAGTACGTATACGGTTTCAAATCTTGAATACTTTGCAACTGTGTTGCAGTTTCGTGAATACTTTTGCAGTTGTGTTGTAGTTTCTTGAATACTTTTGTAGTTGGAAGTTCATTAGAGAGAAATTCACACTGAGAAAGCAATGCCGTCGTTCAAAAATGGTTGTGGTTATAATGCTAGATATTTTGACCTAAAATAACCATAAAAGTCACAAGGAATTTAACCTGTTCTCCCATCAGCTCTGATGTGTCCACCCCTGGACGCTCCCTCCAACGGTCAGATCAGCTCTCCGGACGCGACAGGCGGCAATGTCCTGTACTTTACCTGTGACCCCGGCTACACGCTGTTGGGGAGCAGCTCTGCCACGTGCGAGTCGTCCGGCACCTGGTCCAACACCAGGCCTATATGTCAGAGTAAGTGTCTGGTGCCTTGTCACGCAATAATCGTAGTGAATACGTTTCACCATTGATGCGTTGTCCTAATGCGTTCAAGTTACTAGTAATATTCATCTGCACAAAGAAATCGCGTACTTGAAGGCCAAATTGAAGTTTGAAAATCCTTTGTGTTGTGCTGTGTATACAAGTATATCCGACTTCTCGACCACCCGCACTTTACACATTGAGACATACAGTTACGATAAAGTAGGACCTTGCCTCTTCCATATCCATCTACAAGTAGGTCCTTGCTTTGATGAAGCTATGCCGTCCATAATCATCTAATACTTCTTCAAGCACAAACGACTGCGCTTGAGCAAAGAAACGCTAGATCATCCTGACTATAGCATCTCTGTATCTAACGTTATCTCTATATATACTATAGCGTTAGCCACTATAATCGACCTTCGGCGTAACACACCAGCTTCGCAGGCCCGCGGCGCAACAGTTGGTCATATATCCAGACTTAAACATGGATTAAACATTTTGATAGGATGTTTGACTTCTCAGTTCAGTTCATACTCTGTGAGATGACACCAGTTTCTCTAAGTCCCTGCGAAGCATGACAGAACGAAGTTCATCATCCTTAAGTTTGACTTCTACATGTATCTATTTTGTGTTCCCGTAGGGGGTTCCTGTCCTGCCCTACCGGTGGTGCCGCATGGTGAGATGTACGGGTCCATGTCCACGGGTTCCACCATGACGTTCTCGTGTTTACCCGGCTACACTCTAACCGGCCCCTCCTCCATCAGATGTACACAGCAGGGCACGTGGAGTGCGCAACCACCGACTTGTACAAGTACGTACTAGATCGTCAAATACTCAAGATATTAATAGTGACAAAGTAATCGAAGCAGAAATTTACACACATTCGGCTGATTATTTCTTGTTTTGACGATGTAGATGTATCAGAGTTTCAACGACACAATACACGCTTAGATGTCATGACCGAAACATAACACACCAGGCAACACGTGTACGTAGAAAAGCATATAATGTATAACCTACGAAACAAAAACTAAGCATCAATTACGATCTAAGTAGCATGTGATGTCCTTGATTTTTTAGTCTGATATATACATGTAGGTCTAATACACTTTATTACCACCAACCAAAGACTTCAACACTTCAGCAAACATGAGATCCAAACTAAAGAGGTATTCGGAGGAACTTTTAGGTTGATTTCAAAAAAGCTTTTGACAAATCACAATAAATTGAGATAACATTCATGTTGGTGGGCCATTCAATATGTAAGGTAAAATCGTTCTCGAAATCTAAGTTACCTCCTTTGATTCACAACTCAATGATACACCACAACAATATATCGGTAATATTCTGTTACAGTTGTTCAGTGCCAGAGGCTGTCACCTCCAGCTCATGGAACCATCAGTAGTGTAACAGCTCCCTCTGCCGGCACCTGGAACTCACTGCAGTGCGACACCTCTGTGGTAAACCAAGGCCCGGTCCATACCGTGAACTGTGGTACTGACTCCACCAACTTCAACGGCCAAACCTTCACGTAAGACGCATAACACATGATTTTGAATCCAATATGTTCTTGACGTATTCTACAAAAAGAGAAAGAAAATCACGGAATCTTTTGCTGTCTCTGTCACAACCCTCGTCAGGTGGGACGTATGGCATAACGTGACGTCAGCAAATCGATCAAAGATACCAGGAAGTCTATACCGTCTCACGTCCTTGTCTAATAAGATTGTATACCTACAACAAAGTTGTCGTTTTGATTGATGCATTATGTTTTCTCATACCTTTGATTGTTTCTCTCAAGTCATTTTGTAAGATTCCTCAACTATTAGACACAACTTTCCCTCCATTTTACAGCGTCAGTTGTCCTGTTGGGTGTTCTGGGTGCACTGGTTGTGTCTGGGGGTCTGGTGTCTACACGGTCGTGAGTACTATACTTCAGGATACTGGAAGCTACATACATATTTAAACGGATACTGCAGTTTCTCATAGTTCTCAACAATTCAGATATTGCTCAGTATAAACTGTACAGGTAATGCATTTTTTTGGGCAACAGGAGGTACTGACGAATAATGCTACTCTTTGGCAGGATTCGAGTATTTGCTTTGCTGCTATCCATGACGGAAGGATCACGTCTGCTGGCGGACAGGTGACTGTGCACAGATGGCCCGGACAGAGCTCGTACCATGGATCCTGGCAGAACGGCATCCAATCAAGGGAGTAAGTGACATAGAGGGGTACATGTACATCAACATTTGCTACAAATATGACTTTGTAAGGACTAAATTCATCTTGCTAACGACATGCTAGTCTGAATTTTCTCTGAACATAAACGTGCTGTCCATCTTTTTTTCTTCAGTTTTGGACACTGGGGCAGTTCCTTTGCCTTTACACCAGGTATCTCAACAGTTTATACTTGTCGATTGCTTTGAAATAAATGCTAAGTTTAAAACGTTAATTGCTGCTGAAAGAATGACGGAGGTACAAAGTCTCGGTACTCTATTTCAGTTTGAAAATATTTCCAAAAGGGCTCATTAGATGAGGACCACATTAGATAACCATGTCACCCTTGCTATAGTTGTTTTGTGTACTTTTTATACTTCAGCGTAATTCAGTTTCAACCTTAAGCTAACTCTTCTAACTCTAAACATTATAACAACCGTGTTATAGTCCTGAAACCATAATATGTTTTGATGTTGCAAAATCAAGAATGATACAACAACACTCCACTGTTCTTTCATCGATAGGTAGCAGAGAACAAAAGTCGTCAACTACTACCTGCGCTATATCGGGCTACACCAGTTTCAACGGGATCTGCTACAAAGCCTACAGCCGAAACAAGAGCTACAACCAGGCCAGACAGGTTTGTGCCGCAGACGGCGGGTTCTTAGCCATGCCGAAGGATGCTGCCTCCAACGATTTCATCAACCAGCTGTGTGGCGGTGACTGTTGGATCGGACTGAATGAACAGAGTGTTGAAGACCGTTGGCAATGGGAGGACGGGTCGATTCTCAGCGCTGCAGGCTTCAGCAACTGGGCCAGAAGAGCGAGAAACCACCACGCAGGAGGAAGGTCCGGTTCGGGTTCAAACTCAGGATCAGGTTCAGGCAACAAGGATGACAATAAAGACTGCGCCCTGCTGAAGCAGAGTGGACCGAAGTGGGAGGAGCACGACTGCGGTCATGGTCACCATTTCGTCTGCCAGTCAAATCATGGTATGGCGTTTTCATCGAATTGCATGGTAACGGCTAACAACGTTAGTATGCATAAACAGTGACCAATCTCTTCAAAATTTCCCTATCAATCATGCAAAATAAGTTATAGTTTGCATCTAATCATGTGAATCTCTTAGTAACCTTAGCTGATTGTATTATATATGCCAACATTATGAGAATCCGTTTGCCCTTTCTTTAGCTATTCTCTTCCAAAGTTTCAAACATAAACGCCCATGCAGTTGCAAAAGGCGCTGTAAGCTTGCTGGGGGCGATGCACACCCAAGCCCAAAACAAAACGCTTACCTCCTTTTTGCAAGACGATTCAGTAGTATATCAATCTATGCAAGATGGAGTTTTATTGTCCAAAAGATAAGAGAGGATCTACACTGTATGTCGAAAATCAGTGGTAGAGGCTAATATTTATTGACTACAGTAACTGACGAAATACGATGCTGTCTTAAACGTCTGACTGTTTCAAAGTTTTATCCAGTTGCTTGAGAAATATCATTTGGCGTGAGTAACTGTTGTGTGGTTTCTTGTTTTCAGTAATTCACTCCCAGGTTCAGACCCAGTGCACCGTACTGGCAAACCCGGATCCCATATCCCAGGGCAGTGTGACGGGGCCGACCCACGTGTTCGGTACGACCGTACACTTTACCTGTCCGTCAGGGTACACCTTGGTCGGTACAGCCGACAGGGTATGTCAAGCCGACGGCCAATGGAGTGGCTCACAGCCTACCTGTCATGGTAAGTATCAAACACATTCTATAGAGTAATGTTACATAATAAATGCAAAATGTATGTTATATCTATTCATTTATTCATTTACTTAGGGTTAGCCCTTAGAGATAGCTTTTGGTAGTCGGGAAACTCTATGTATGTTATGTATTTCATATCATTGATATAAGATTTTTCTGACTTAAGAAGTTTCTCTAACCTAGGCCTTTATCAAAGAAAACTGCAACAGGTAATACTTGCTGTTAATAGGATCATTTCAAGGGATATTGTGTGAAACTGTAAAATGAATACATTTGCATGATTAAACATGATATAACATTAATAACATTTCATGCTTAGCTTATAAAAACGAAATTGTTTATTTCCTTACAGCGAACCAACCGCAACAGTGTTCAGCTCTTAGCGCACCTAATCATGGAAGCATCAGTGGGGGCAACAACGTGGGAGACACGGTCACCTTCTCCTGTGACACCGGCTTCACGCTAACAGGGTCCGTCACAAGAACCTGTCAATCAACTTTGGACTGGTCTGGGACACGGCCAACTTGTACCAGTAAGTCACCATCGTTGTTTTCTTTTCTAAAGTTGTATTTAGTGAAAATGCTACATCTTTTTCTATCTGTAAAGTACAATTGGAATTTAGGCAATCTAACTTTGTTGGATCTTTTAAAGAAAAATTATTATCTTTAAGTCATGGTGATAACAATGTACTGATGAACAGAGGTCCAGTGTCCTACCGTGAACGCTCCTCTCAACGGACAGGTGTCTGGTGGCAATCGATATGGCAACACGCTGCAGTTCTCCTGCAATGCGGGCTATCAACTGATAGGGGGCAGCACTATAACTTGCCAGGCCGATGGGACCTGGGATGGACCAGAACCAACCTGTGACAGTGAGTTTATGTTTAACTTGACTTTAAAGCTTTAAAGACAAAAACTCCGGGATTAGTGTATATTTGTAATACCAGCTCTTTCAGTTTGAGTAACTATGTGGTTGTAGACTCTACATATGGTCTTGCTTTTTGGCAACACCCTAAGGGCAGAGCCATATTGAAGACTTTGGAGAAGGACCAAAAAAATCTTGTGATGGAATGACAGAATAAAATAACATAAAAGCCGGTGGTCCAATGTTTAAGGATTCAGCCACACCTCAAGCATATGAAAGAACCCACCACACTTATTGATGAGAGTAGGGGTCCATCCTGCTGTGAGTTGATCAAACCTTTGACAGACCAATTTCTGGATTGATATCTTGAAAAAGGTGATAGTCACCAGTAGTATCAATCCTTCCACAAATGAGTAATCAAATAAATAAACAACCAACCAAAATGACTATTTTTGCATGTTGTGTACTTTTCCCACACAGAGATACATTGCCCCCCTCCCCAAGCCCCATTGAATGGCCATGTGACAGGGAACATCCAGCAGTATGGTGACATGATCAGCTACACCTGTGATGTCGGGTACCTCCTGAATGGTCCCAGTGTCAGTACATGCCTCAGTACTGGTGTGTGGAGTGACCAGGCACCGCAGTGTACCGGTGAGTTCACTCATGTCTAGAAAATGATGTTATTGTAACTTTCAATGTCCTTCCCACACCATATAGTGTATAGGGCAGTGCCTATCTCTCTTTCCTTAGGCCTTGGGCCACACAATGTGTGTTCAACTTACATACTCATTCCATACAAGTCTTTGGTATGACTTCATCAGGGAATCAAAACTGTAACCTATAGCTACTGCATACAAAGCAAGCACACCAGCTTCGTAGGCACGCGGCGCGGCAGCAGCTGGTTATATCACACCGAACGACCTGTCACGCCTAACCTTTGCATACAATTTCTCTGTACAAAGTATACTCTGTGTATCAAGGAAGCTTTGTAAGCGTCTTTACACATCGTCTTTTCTGTCTTCCCTTTCCAGCGATGGACTGTTCCATGCCCTCCCATCCTGCACATGGCTCAGTGGCAGGTACCACTATCTACGGGGGTGTGATCACCTACACATGTGACCCTGGCTACACCCTGAGTGGAGCCTCTACACAGACATGTCAGAGCAACCAGCAGTGGTCTGGAACTCCACCAACTTGTCAAAGTAACTTCCACTTATTCTTCTTAGATTTCCCAAAGCAGCAAATCTTACTGGCAGTTACAACCTCCGTGAAAACTGAGGTTTTGTTTTCAGTCTCTGCGTTTGTTTGTTTGTCTTGGTGTGTATCTGCAGTTAACGTTATATGAATATTGTACAGTGACAGGCACGATGTGGAAGATGGTGTAAAACATTGGCAAGACAGGAAAGTTGTCTTGGACCCGGTACTAAGTTGCATAGGAAGGAAAATGCATACTATTGCTCACCACCACCCTAGCGAAAGACACACGATTTAGAGTTCAGGAATAGAAATAGACATGCGACCTAAAAAAATTTCATCCTCCTATGAAAACCGGAAATGAATCTGAGGAAACCTTATTTCACGAGGCCTCATAATATGAATCAAGGATTACTTGAATTAGTTGCATCCTTTTTTTTTCAAACTTGTTTAGAGCTTCAGTGTCCCAGCCTGGCTTCACCTAACCACGGAACAGTCAGTAGCTCCTTGAACCTTGTCGGGGACACTGTTACGTTCTCCTGCGACCCTGGGTTCGAGATCGTTGGCTCCACGGATCGACTCTGTCAGTCAGACGGGACATGGTCGGGAACACAACCGAGGTGCAGAAGTAAGTAACATCCATAAAATCATGCGAATGCACTGTGAAGGTCATCCCTAAAGACATAGCATTAACTAACAAGTTCACATCACATCACTACTGTTTGTCAGAAAACTATGTCTTCATAAATGATAGGTGACAATGTCACTATTTGGCACTAAATTGTGCATGCACTGTTGTCACTGAGGTTAACAACTGACTGTAAAAAGTTGCAAACTCTTGTCATGAAAATACTGATTGACATTTATCAGTGCTATGCAAGGAGCTATAAATTTGGAATAAATTCACTGTAATACTATTCACTGGTTTCTTTGGAAGAATATAACCAAGCAGAAGGGAGGATTGTATGTTCATCATTAGCCGAAGCGTATTCTGTGAAAGTCAGAATTGTTAAAAAGTCAGTTCCTGCAAAGATATTCCTGGTATACCCTGTCCTTGGTGCTGAACTATGGTTCTAATAACAAATCCTATATAATGATTGAATGCAAAATGTCTTTTCTGCACTCATTTTGTGTAATTTGATAATATAATAGCCTGATACATGCATCTTAAGATGATCTGTCTATCATACTTTTGTTCTTGTGAAAGCCTACAGTGATCATGATCACATTAACTGTTGAAGTTGTATCCACACAGGGGTAAGGTGCCCGGTACTGAGTGCTCCAGCCAACGGGGTCATGACAGGAAACAACCGGTACCAGAACCAGGTGCAGTTCAGCTGTAACAGTGGTTACCAGCTGGTAGGCAGCACCACCCTCACCTGCCAGGCTGACCAGACGTGGAGTGGACCGGTGCCGAACTGTAGCCGTAAGTTACTGTTTAACAGTTATTTCCTCCATTTCTTTTGATTGTTTTCACTGTGTGTTTCAAATCTTTGCAACTGTCATAAAAATGTGATTTTGAATTTGAAAATAACATCACATTTTACTCTGTATGTTAGGGATCCATGTATGTAATATAACATGTGAAACAAACTCATAACATGTGAAACAAACAATAGTAACTGTAATGTTAGCTCTCATAATTCCGCCAAGTACCCTAAGACATCAAAATAAATGGTGCTTATTGAAACCTTCTCAAAATATCTTGAACACCTAGATATCCAAATTGTGCTTACCCAGGGATTTACTGAAATGCAGTATTTATTTAGTAGATCTCTTTAGATTCATCTTTTTTATTTTTTATGCGGCGGTCTTGGGGTACCAGAAGGACTTATGAAAGTTTACATTATTCAGACATGTTACACCACCAAGTTACATCCTTACTGAATTTCATGTGTTATAAAATGTGATATGTACTTCTTTCATTCTACCAGCGAGTCAGTGTCCCTCTCTACAACTGACCAATGGTGCTGTAACGGGCGGAACTGTGTTTGGTTCCACGGCGACCTGTGGTTGTAACCCTGGGTTCCTCCTGGTCGGTCAACCCACCACCACCTGTCAAAGTAGCGCCACCTGGAGCGCCGCAACTCCTTCATGCACAAGTGAGCAACACATGGCAACTTCTTGTTAAGAATCTCATGAGCTTTGTCTCTCAGCAAAAGAATAAAAAAGATTTGGACTGATCGATGTAGTTCTGTTATGCAGAAGGCATTATAACTAAATTGTCACAAAACAACAAGATAGAGTCACCAAATACTTGACCATGACAATTTCTTGTTAATATGAATCCCATGAGCTCTCTTAGAAAAAGGATGAAACACGATGTAATTGATCTATGTATATGATAAGTTCTGTTGTTAAGCATGGTTTGACCCTATTCTAATTGTTACAATGCAACAAGAGTGGGCTCACCAAATATTTTGTCCTCCTGAATCTTTTTCAGGATAACTGAGGACCCAATTGTTTAGAACATGATTGTGGCTTTCTTTTCAAAAATATAGATTCTATGTTAGAACAAACTTTAATCCTTCTGAATAATGTTAATTGTACGAACATAGATAATATATAGGCTTCTTTTGGAGTTCAAGAGTATATCTAGCATGTGTGATAGTCATGTTAGAACAATACATGTAAGTATATAATGTTAATACAATGGTTTGGCTTTCATATCACACAAAGCCTGAAAAAGAAATACTCATTTAGAAGTTATATCATGTTTGATTGCACCATTTCCTTCACCAGTAAAGAACTGTCAGCCCCTTGTGGCTCCGAACCACGGGTCGGTGTCTGGCGGGAACACCTACGGGGACGTGGCCACCTATGACTGCGATCCAGGCTATGAAATGGTCGGGAGTCCCACCCAGACATGTCAGGACAACGAGCATTGGACAGGCTCTCCACCATACTGTATTAGTACGTAGTCACTCACTTCTGCATTTAGACCAATTTGTCAACCAGTAATCAACAAAACAGCCTCTTTTGGGACATTTCCATGTGTTATGTTTGTAATACATAATGACAAAACTGCATCAGACCTTGAATGTTATTTGTACCTTTTTGGACCTGTTGCAGCTGATTGATTTATCTAGCATATTGTATGATTGGCTGTGAGCTGTCAATAAGAAACCCTAGCTGTCTTGAATTATATGATATATACTTGGCAACATCACAAAAAGAGGCATTACAAAAAGATAATGAAGCTCTCATATTCTCGTAAGCTACCTTGATTTGAAATTATGATTGTTATTATACAATTTTCATTATCAAACTTTGGATCAGTAAGTTAATCAGAGACATGACTTAATTCCAACTTTAAATGACCCTACCTTTATCAATGAAAAGATTGCCATCATGTCCATTCAATTGCAACCCAGGTACTGGAGCATTATCAAGCCTGACTGAATGTTTCATATGTTTAACATATGATATTTTTTCTTATTTCTAATCTATTTTGAAGGAATGGAATGTGCAACCCTGGATGCGCCCATGCACGGGTCCGTCGTCAGTGGGACCAGCTATGTGGGTGATACTGTCACCTTCTCCTGTCACACTGGGTACGAGATTACCATCGGTTCTCCCTCACGGACCTGTCAAACAACACAGACGTGGACTGGAACACAACCGACTTGTACAAGTAGGCATACCCATTATACTTCATCATGATTGACATCTATGCAAATTACATTGTCATTGTAATATAGCAACTGTGAGTTCTGAGAGCTGGTAAAAAAAAGGTGTCAACAACTGTTATGATAATAATAATTACAGCTTATGGTAGTTTGTCTTACCTGTAAATGAGCTAAGAGGGAATATTTCCTTTCTGTACGTTGTTTTTCTTAATCCTCCAAGTGTCATTTAGATATGGGTAAATCATGTATTTATTGATATCACTACATACTGTAAAATGCATTTAAGTTCGCATGGTTTTTATTTCGTGCTAAGGCAACAATGGAGTGTTTGCGGTGGTTTAAGTTTGCGATAGCGCTATAGGCACATACTGCTACAATACTGGACAAAAATGTTTGCGATGGTTTTAAGTTTGCGGTGAAACGGTTGCCACATTTCTACATATACAGTATTGCATATCATCGAAAGGTTAATTGATTGATTGACACCAACATCAGAAAGGTGGGCATTATGATCAGATAGAATATTTGCCTTTTTTTTCAACAGAGATCAAATGCCCTTCTGTGAGTGCACCAGCGAATGGCTACATGGTGGGAGACATAGAGTTCGGTGACCAGCTACAGTTCTCCTGTAGTCCCGGTCATCAACTGGTTGGTAGCAGCACGCTGACGTGCCAGGAAGATCAGACGTGGGACGGGACTCCGCCAACCTGCGATCGTGAGTTTGAAACTCGCTACTGATTGTTACATCCTTAAATGATATACATGTAGAAAAATATGTCAAACAGTGGTAGATTTGAGGTATAGGTAACATCTACTAAGTTTTGACATTCCACCAGGGTACATAATTCGGCCACCCTAAAAGAAACGTCCATATGTTCAACCCAACATCCCCGTATAATGCACTCCTGTATATCTTAACTGTGCATAACTGGTGTCTGTGTGTGTGTGTGTGTGTGTGTGTGTGTGTGTGTGTGTGTGTGTGTGTGTGTGTGTGTGTGTGTGTGTGTGTGTGTGCTGCACTAGAGATATCTCAAACACACTGTTTTGTAAAGTTTCTGATTTATGTAACCCGGCGGATTGATGTTAATGGAAGTTATTGGTAGAATGCTTTTGCATGATCCATTCCAAAAATTTTGACTATTTCAAGTTAGATAAGGGGTGACAGCTTTATTTTTCATTGTATATACTTGAACATTTCTTACAAATGCATTGAGCTACATGTGACCGTGATGTTAAATGTTTTCTTTTCTCTATCAGCCATTCAGTGTCCACCCCTGCAGCCTCCACAGAATGGCCAAGTCAGCGGCGGTAGCTCCTATGGGGACACAAACACCTACACATGTGACATTGGTTACCTTCTGTTTGGGGACAGCACCAGTGACTGCCTCAGTACTGGTACCTGGAGCTCACAGCCACCTCAGTGTACACGTAAGTCACAAATCTGCTGTGGATGTGTTGATGGTGTGAGGAAGAATTGTCTCTCTTGCCATGTTGAATGTCTACATTTTTTTCCCACAGAAAATGCCCAAAGAGAACATAATATATCAGTTCATAATGTTATTTTGTACCATAGTCCATTCTTTCTTTTACATTGTAAAGTAAGACACACTCAGGTTTTACCAGTCTATTTTACATTTTCACACATTTTTTTTGATACAAGTTATAACTTGTGACACTTACCCTAAAGTCTTGAATAATAGAAAAAGACATGATAGAATTTTCAAACACAAGGTCTCAATGCCCTAATGCAGTTTTGCATTTCTTTGTTGGCATTTTTAAATGTAGCATGATCTATTCTCAGACTGTAATGTTGGTCTCCCACCAACATACTCTGTCCTTGGTGCTGAACTGGCTTGTAGCACATGATACACTCTTTTAAGTCACATTGAATGTATCTTCATGGTTACTTTTGGATAATTTTCTGTCATTAGATATAGCCTGATGCATTAAGAGTATTTCCTATGTTTGTTCAGATGTATGGTTGGTGATTGTTGGAAAAAAACAACATTGGCTGCATTAAGTATTCAGTAGTGATTATACTGTACTATCGCTGTCAGCATTGTTACAAACTCTTGTTTCTCTTCATTAGTCAAAACCTGCCCACCGCTGACAGCCCCCACTCACGGTAGCGTGGTAGGCGGGAACAACTACGGAGACGTAGCCAACTACACCTGCGACCCGGGCTATGACCTTGTCGGGGTTCCGTCGCAGACATGTCAGGACAACCAGCACTGGAGTGGGACAGCACCATCCTGTCTGAGTATGTACACATACTGTAAATGTTGACATGTTCACGGTGGTTTAACGATCACAGTTTTTTAAAGGGACCTTTTCCACGAACTTGAAGCCACAGTGAAAATGCTTGTTCTGTCTTCTGCTTGCTTACCCCCTTGTTTCAACTGGGAACTTAAATCCACCGAAAACACTCCATTTTCTCCCTACCACAAAATTTAATCCCCGGAATCTTAAATGCACTAAACTGTTACTGTAACAATATTTACTGATGGCAAAGATACATAAACTGATATCTTTTTCTTTTGATATAATACCTATTTTGGCCCAAGAACATTTGGTTCTTATCATTTTGCTAAACACAACTTGATTAATTAACGCTAATTAAGTTATAAGATTAATGAATAAGCAGTGATTAAAGCATTAAAAGATGATCTTTCACGCATCCAGATTTCACTATAAAAAGGCTTTCTACACGATGGACATAATTTGGTACCACAATAACAATAAGTTCTATGTTAAAGTTATTTTTGTGCTTCTGACTTCTTATGTTCACCCAGTTCTAACACTAAACCTATTGCCAACTCTGTATCTAGAAATGGAGTGTGCTATCCTGGACGCCCCTCTACACGGAACAGTCAGCGGCACCAACTTTGTGGGTGACACCGTGACCTTTGCCTGTGACCCCGGGTACGAGGTCACCGGTTCGTCCAACAGAACCTGTCAATCAACTCTGGTCTGGTCGGGAAAACAACCAATCTGCACAAGTGAGCCTCAAATCTTAGTTTGATTTTCCTCCCGTGATGTTTCATGAGTCCATTTGCCATGTTGCATAACATTATGTGCAGAACAATATGACAGGTCAAATCAGCCATACTAACATTTGGGACAAGCATTATAAGTCTACTACAAGAGGGTTTTGGTGCAAATCTTGCACCGCTTTAGAAAGACCACTAATCATAAGGGAATTAGACATTGTATTAGGTTTGGGGCTTGCTCTTTGTATGTACAGTCAAACTTGGTCTCAAAAACCACTCCAGTTAAACTAAAGGAAAGTGGTTGGTTACTGGGGATGGTTGCTTCACACAAGAGGGTCTTAACTTATGTAAAATTAGGTGGGACTGTTTGTATGTGGCTTATGACCGGAAACAGTTGGCTGCACCAGGTTGTTGGCCAACTGGTTTTACTGTAGTTCTGTTCTACATTCCTTCCTCAAAAGGCTATATTTTGAGACTAGCAGCTGATACACAACCCACTGCTTCTTGTCTTCATGATTAGTCTCATCAAATCAATGACTATTTCTATCTTTAAACAATGATTATGTTCCTCATCATGCGTTCACAGAGACACAGTGTCAGCTCTTCAGCACCCTGGCCAATGGACACATAATGGGCGGGAATGAGTACCTGGACCAGCTACAGTTCCACTGCAGCGCCGGTTATCAGTTAGTAGGAAGCAGCACCCTGACTTGTCATGCTGATCAGACGTGGAGTGATGCAGCACCAACTTGCACTCGTGAGTTTTCTAATACCGGTAGTTCGTATGAAAAGTAGCCACATGATATGGGCAAAAATACAAGTTATGTGCTTAATTTCTTTAGGAAAACATCCAGTGAATGAACTCATATCATTGTCAAGAGACAGACTTCACTTGTACTTTTGAGTTTAAAAAGCTTTTTTTGGTCTGTAAGTAATGATTGCAATTGCAAATGGATGAGGTTCTGACTGGGTCACTACTATTACACTATAGTACTGAACCAGTAACTTTTTCCATACTTTTAGAAGTCTTACAAAAATTAGTGACTTAAAGACATGTGTTGATTTAAAACCTCTTAGTGCTCATCAGCTATAATGAATTGTAGTTCTCATTGGCATTGACACTGTGAATATCATTTTGAGTGACCATATTTTCTCTTGTATCAGGAGTCCAGTGCCCTGCTTTGCAGTCTCCACTAAATGGTGTTGTGACTGAGGGGAACCTTTTCGGTAACACAGCCACCTACACCTGTGATGTTGGATACCTCCTGAGTGGTGTCAGCACCAGCACATGCCTCAGTACAGGTGCCTGGACCAGTCAGGCTCCCCAGTGTACATGTAAGTCCTTATTGTTACTAATTTACATTAAGAGAAAAGGCTCCATACCTGAGGTGTTACCAATAAAAACCCTTTCCAGTTGAGTTTCTTAGTCAATACTTAAGTCAACTTGCCATTGATTTACATGGCATTTAACCGTCAGCCTACTAAGATAGCCATTTGGCTCCAAATTTGTACTGGTTATGGGGTTAGGCAGCAGGGAGAAGGTTGAGAGAAAAGGCTCCACCCCTGAGGTGTCACCAAAAAAGCTTTGCAGTTGACTTTCCTTATTCACTATCATTCACTTATAATGTTAGCAAATAGCAATAGTTGTCAATTTTTTAGTAGAACATGTATCAGAAATGTGTATCTGTTTTTTTTCCTCAGAAAAATACATTTCCATCTGCTTGTCAATATTGTAATCAAAATTGTTGCTGTTGATAGTTTTTCTTGCTAAAATTCAAATATTTACACTTCAAATACCATAATGTTCTATTCCAAAATGCATCACCCAATATTTTCTCCCTATATAGTGAAGACTTGCCAGCCACTACTGGCTCCAGATCACGGCACAGTGGCAGGTGGAAAAAACTACGGAAACGTTGTCACCTACAGCTGCAATGTCGGCTACGACCTGATCGGAAACCCCACCCAGACATGTCAGGACAACCAGCAGTGGACTGGCACTCTACCAACTTGTCAAAGTATGCATGATTTAATAAATTCATTAACTGATTTAGTATTACATATTTGCCCGCAACAAACTCCTTCCACTTTTTGCCCCCACCTTACCACTTACCTCCCATGCAAAAAAAATCTGCTTTGCCCCCCCCTCATTCCTCTTCCCCAATGTTTGGCCCCCGCCCTTCTGCTTTGCCCCCATTGGTCGCCATCAACCGGCATTGTACATAATCGACATGAAAATTGTGTTGAAAGTAACAAAAATGGCTGTGTCACATAATGTAAGGTAGCCGGAGCTCTGTTACATATTCTGGATCACCTTTCTGCTAAGTGGATATTGAGTAAATCCTTTTCAGTCTGAATTGAAAAAAAATACCTGAAATGGTAATATCGCTGCACACGTATAGCTTAAAAATCAGTTGGTACATATACCTCTTGATATTTATCTTAATTGCATGCAGTCTAAATGCCATGAGAGAATATTCTATACTTGTCCAGAGCTATGATGCTCTTGCCTTAAAAAACATTAGCATGATCTATTCTAGATCTCTCATTGACAGACCCTGTCCTTGGTGCTGAACTAGGTTTTAGGATGTGAAATCCTTTTTTCTGAAGTCATTTGAATTTGTCATGATATTGGTTAATTTTGAGGTCATTTTCTATCAGCAAAGAAGCACACCACATTCTATGAACACAAAGAACACATTTTGTTTAACATTAGCTGCAATATGCTATTAACATGTTTTCAAACGATAAACATCTTGATAAATAGTTATTACACATTGCAGTAAAACATATTCTGACTTTCACATCTTCTGTTCACTTCAGAGGTCCAGTGTGCCTTTCTGAGTGCGCCAAACAATGCACACATGACGGGGATGGGCTTTGAGTACAGCGATACCGTGCACTTTGACTGTTTACCAGGGTACGCTCTGACAGCGGGAGACACCGACCGAACTTGTCAAGCCGATGGCTTGTGGAGTGGTCTTCAGCCTTCCTGTACAGGTAAATAGATATCACACGTTTGTATCACATGCACTTAAATTTTGGAATCAGTGTCTTACACAAAAATGCAAAAATGTTTTAGTGACATCCATTGAGACTTCGCAGATGCAGAGGTAAAATTGTACAGAGGGTTTTGCCTTATAAAGTTGTTTTAAACACATCATTTTTCTCTTTTGCAGAGAATGAATGTCCTCAGCTTGATACACCTATCAATGGCCAGGTTTATGGTCAAAACCACTACAATGATGTGGCAGTCTTCTCCTGCAATGATGGATATGAACTGGTTGGTGGTGACATGGTGCGAGAGTGCAATGCAGTTACCGGCACATGGACCGGAATTCAGCCTTCTTGTCAACGTAATTGTGTATTATATACTATGAATTTTTCCTAGAAATGTAGATAGAGAGAAACATTAGTTCATGAAAGGTTGTTTGATATACTGTACGTAAGGTCTGCATTCGTTCAACTGACTTGACCTTTTTCCTCACTGACAGATCCTGATTGCCAACAATGTTACATTAGTTTGAATTTCTGTCAATGAGATATAGCAGAAATATATTAAAGATAAATCTACCTATGATACCGTTTGGCTTTCACTTGACTTTGTCTTTTTATGATATCCTATACAGGAAAAGAGTGCCCCACACTGTCAACTCCAAGTAACGGTTTCATGTCTGGCGGGAACTTCTACGGTGATCAGATGACCTTCACATGTAGTTCCGGGTACGAGATCACCGGAAGTGCAGTCTTGACCTGTCAGGAAAACCAACAGTGGAGTGTAACTCAACCGACGTGTGAACGTGAGTGCACACTTACCTTCAACTTCATGGCATCTTAAGTTTGAATTCCAAGGATTTGAATAGAACTTGTTACCTGGGTCTTCTGGTAATCCCGATGGCAAGTATAGTCCCATAGCGTTTTTCAGGCCATGGGGGCAATGGGCTGTTATCAACATGTGTCCTGGGCATGGTATTTGAAGGTGGAGCCCATCCCTCTCCTTCCACAGCTGTTTCTCCCCTGAACTGGAGTCAGGTACTCATTTTTTCAGCTGGGTGGAGTGAGAAAAGTTGTGTTAGGTGCCTTCTCCAATGGATTAATGTCTAGCCAGGAATGTCAGGAATTGAACCCTTGACCTCTGAATTTTGTGTCCGCAAGTCACTTAACCAGTCATTCTGATAATGATTCTATTACAAATCATGATATAAGAATCTGATTCACATGAGGAAATGGACAGTCAAAATTACTAGAAAATATACCGTGAAGAACATCTATTCAGTTTTATATGTTATCACTACATTATATACTGATGTTTTTGATGGTTGATTTGGATAATCAAATTTACCATTTTGCCTTATCCCAATTTTTTCTGATATCAAAAATTGTGTTTGAATCATTGGTTAGCTTTCTTCATTCCCTTATATTATACACTTACATTATACACATTAGGGATCCATTGTCCGCTGTTGAGTCCCATAGCCGATGGACAGATGAGTGGAGGTCATGTGTTTGGCGACCAGGTCACATTTGTGTGCAACTCTGGTTATGATCTCAACGGAAGCTCCTCTCGGACCTGCCAAGCAGACGGGACATGGTCTGGAATCCAGCCAGTTTGTGACCGTAAGTTGGAATTCAGAATTCTACAATTTTTTTCAAAGGAGGATATTGACATGCATTTTTAGAAATCAGTGTTGACGCAAAAAAATTAAGCAACGATGTTAGCCATAATGATTGCATGTTCAATTTCTTTAATAAGAAGCATAAACATTTCAGGTGGGTGAATGAAAGTCTCTTAGAGCATCAAGGTAAAAATTGGATAGTGTAAACTTTGAAATGTTTATTTGCATATTTCCATTGTGTCACTTCTACAGGATTGTTCCACTGCAGGAACCTATCTAGTACGATCCTATTGCAAAATTAAGTCCCCTCAAAAAACAATGAATTTACAGTAAATGATTTGATATTTCCACGTTTGTTCTAGGCCTGAAGTGCCCAGACGTGTCAGACCCTGCCCACGGCTCAGTGACTGGAGGGTTGTATCTAGGTGATACAGTGGCATACACCTGTGACTCTGGGTATGAACTGCATGGAGCTCCCATCCAGATATGTCAGTCTGACCAGACATGGAGTGGCACTCAGCCAAGATGCAACAGTAAATATGGATTTATTTCTTAGAGCTCAATCACATTCATTTTACAATTGTCGCACGATTGCAAACTGAGTGCATTCTTAGAATAGTCATGCAATATGTCCTGCAAAATTCAGCTGTCTTGTAATGAAAAAGGCTCGCTTAGATCATTGTCGTAGCTTGCTCTAACATTCCATGGCATCAAATAGTACAACAACTTACGATGAATGTGAACAATACTGAACATGACAGGATAAAATTGATCTGCTGACAAGAACTGATTCCTTTATTCCTTTATTTTTGGTACATTCAACCCTTTTCTAATTACAGCTGAGTAACAAGATGTAATAAGACTAATTTTGTTCAGGAATGAGGCAAGATTGCAGAGGATAATATGAAGTGCTGGGCACATCATGGTATTCTGTAGCTAACTGTGATAACGCCTCTATATCGTTTCTTTCTGATGCTAGGAAAGCAATGCTCGACTCTTGACCCCCCTCTGAACGGGAAAGTTAATGGTTCCAACCTGTATGGAGACACGGTAACATTCACCTGCAATGTTGGGTTCGACCTGGTCGGTGACCAAATAAGGACCTGTCAGAGTGACCAGCAGTGGAGTGGAACACAGCCATACTGTCAAAGTAAGTTAATTCCATCAATTCTCCCCTGCCCTTGGTGCTGATTGGTTGTCAACAGCTTTGTGGAATTTGTCTCATATGTTGATTGGCCTGCTCTAGTGCAGTTGTTACCATCTCTGTCGTTGGTGCTGATTGCATGGCAATAACTCAATGCAAGGTTTCCCCATAGAACTTATTGGCTTTCTTCATTACGGCCAGTGCTGTCCCTGTCCTTGGTGCTGATTGGCTGGTGAGGTAGCAGCTCAGTGCTGTGCATCCCAAAGGGTGATTGACTTTAACCTTTGATCTTATGTATCCTTATAGAGCAAGAATGCACCCAGCTACAAGCCCCCAGCCACGGCACGATGTCAGGTGGCACTTTCTATGGCAATCAGATGACCTTCACATGTGATCCCGGGTACGAGATCTTCGGAAGTGCGGTCTTGACCTGTCAGGGGAATCAACAGTGGAGTGGAACCCCACCCACGTGTACAAGTGGGTACTACTCTTTCTTTAATACTTTCAAAATTTTGTATGTCTATAACGCTGCAAACTTAACTACAAAGCGTTGTTGTTATTGTCAGGTCCATGTAACTGTAGCTCTTGCTCAATGCCTCTATAGTTCTTCAAAAGTTGCAGCCTGAGAAAATTCTTTATTTTCTGACTAACATCCTCCAATCTGTTTCTTTTCAAAACAGTGATAACATGTCCGCCTCTAAGTCCGGTGAGTAACGGTCAGATGAGTGGCGGCAACTCTTACGGAGATCAGGTGATGTTTGTGTGTGATGTCGGGTACAGTCTAAGTGGGAGCCCAGCACGTACCTGCCAGGCAGACGGAACATGGTCAGGAACCCAGCCAGTCTGCAACCGTAAGTGGATCTTGGTTAGAATGTATGTATTTCACATTTGTAGAGCACAGGACAAGTATTACAAGTGCTTATGGAACCAAAAGGCAATATTTTCTGATTATATTCACAAAAAAGCATTCTTCGATTCTCAAAATTTCACCGCTCCTGTTATTGAACATCAAAAATCCTCATCGCACCATCAAAAATACATATGGGTCCAGATATTTGCCACATGGTTATCAAGTCATAAGTTAATTGTTTGGTAATGGTATCAAAGCAAACACTACAGCTTATTTGGAAACTGTTACCTCTGTTTGCCAAAAAAACAACATATTTTTGAGAAGCAAGCAACTGTTCATCATTGTAATCACATACAATTCCAAGATATATGTATTTTGATGAATATTTTTACAGGTTTTCAAAAGTACATTGAACTTCTTATCCTTGCCACAATCAACCTTCATACTCTATACATGATGATATATTAGTTATCTTTTGCTATGTTCAGAAATTAAGTGCCCTGATCTGGTAACACCCCTGCACGGGTCTCTGACCGGAGCAACATATGTCGGTGACACTGTGACATACTCCTGTGATACTGGGTATGAACTGGTCGGGACGTCTTTCCAGACATGCGAAATTACTCAGACATGGACTAATGCAAAACCAACATGCACAAGTAAGTATGATTGGTGCATGGTAACATTAATTGAGAGACATTGTTAGATTTGCATATTATATTTACTGTTAATACCTACTACTAGGCTTCTTGATTAATCCTTTCTTGCTAAGCTTAAACAAATTCAGATGCATACAGTAGATGGCCAACAACACATAGACTGTTATTTGGCAGGTTGTTGTAGTTTATAGCATTCTCAGACTTATTTTAAAAAAAGCAATTCCTACGAAATGATGATTTTTATGGAATGAGGTTTTCTTAATTCTTCTGGAAATTTTGCCTTGGAGTCATTGTTGTAGTACAGTGTAGTAAGGCAAAATGCAAATGTTGTTTGAATACTGACAGCACAATTCTTTCCAACATTAACCTTGTTTTCTTGCTTGTATTTTGACAGGAGTGGCATGCCAGAAGCTGGACCCTCCTACTAATGGCATTATAAATGGAACCAGCAACCTGTATGGAGACACAGTGACATTTGAATGCAATGTTGGGTATCAGCTGGTAGGCAGCCAAACCCTGACCTGTCAGAGTGACCAGCAGTGGAGTGGAGCACCACCTTACTGTGAAAGTAAGAAAGATTCCTTTTGAATTGAAACTCTGTGACAGAAATGTCATCTGCAAATGTTGTTGTTCCAGCCGCGCTGGGGATACCCCGTGTGACATCACTTCCGGTCCAGCCGCACGTTTGAGGAATGTGAGACGGAGGTGCACTTTTCATGTAATGTTCACAAAATAGGGGGGCTTGGTCAAAACAGACTTTATTTCCGTGTTACACATGGTTAACCCCATTTACTGCTAATATGTCCCATACCCTGTTGCATGGGGGCTTAAAAATTTGATAAAGTTAATCTATACACATGATAAACAAGCCACAAATTTTCATAAATGTTAAAGTTGTTATAAACTGACACATGATCTTGATCTAAGATAATCAATTGTCTTCAATGACCTGGTGCTTTATCATAAGCACATTCCACTGCAAAAAAGGACCTGGAGTTTTGTTGTGAGAAAATTTTTCTCATATGAAAAAGTTGGAGACCATCTCCGTTTCGATAGCCCTGGGCCACACTGAGGTGCAATCACTATAGCAGGGGGCTACTCTACTGGCAGTGGAGTATGTTTTTAACTTCCCTTACACTGTTTCAGAAGTATGTCCCATTTTCTTGTTACAAGTCTTTGGTATGACTCTATTCACCTCTTATCCAGATGTGTCCACACCCGGGCGCAAACTCGGGCCCTCTGGCTCCTCATAAATCATATCATTTGTGGTCACAGAGGCGCAAGCCACTACATCGCAAGGCCACGGGTTCTCATATGATGTGCATAATATATATATATATACAGAGTGAGACTGACATGTACTATTGGTTATGTCATCTAGAAAAACAGTGCCCACCGCTGACAGCACCAGCATTTGGTTGGCTGACTCGCGGAAACTCCTACGGGGACAAGGTGACTATCGTGTGTGATGCTGGGTACACCGTCGTAGGTAGCGCCACGCTGACGTGCCAGGCTGACCAACAGTGGAGCGCACCACAGCCTTCGTGTCAAAGTACGTGGGAATGGTTATCTTTCATTGCAGTCGAGCTTGATCTGTTGTTATAAACCTTAAACCTAAGCTAGAACCTAACCTAATCTAATAAAATGCTCACTCTTCTTGAAAATAACATTAAACAGTTGATACGATTAACTGCTATCCAGCAAATGATATCTCTATGTTATTGATTGGTAAGGTCTCAACCAGATTAAGTATTGTTAGACAGAATATGAGGTTGCATGATGCATTGTAAAATTTAGCTTTTAACATTCTCCCTGCCACCTTATCCCATAAGCAATAGAGAATGGGTAGCAAAATGGCTACTTCATTGTGCTATGAAAGGTTAGCGTCTTTCAAGAATCTATTGGGGAAAAGTCTGTTTTATTTGCTCAAGTCTAACAGATTGGTTGATGATGATAGCAACTATATCATGACTTTTATGTATTTTTCTGTTATAATTAGGGACCCTGTGTCCTCCCCTGAGTCCGATATCGGATGGTCAAATGAGTGGCGGCAACTTCTTTGCTGACAAGGTGACCTTTGTGTGCAACTCTGGCTTTGATCTCGTTGGGAGCTCCGATCGGACCTGTCAAGCGGACGGCACATGGTCAGGCATCCAGCCTGTTTGCAACCGTGAGTGAAGTTCAAGCCATTTTTATCTGCAGGTGTTAGTAGAGATATAACACGGTGTATTCTGCATTACTCAAGGTTCCATCCCAACTGCGGGTCAGAGCGCCCGACGGTCAAAACATCTTATGTCATATACAAAAATTATACTCATCTGAGAAAACACACATTTCAATGCAAAATGCACCAGAAGTTGCAAAATTGGTAAGATTCCAATGTCCAAATCTAGTACTCGAATGTTCAACATTGGCTCACGTGAAGCATTCCATGGAAGGCTGTGGGATACAGATAGAAGCCAATGGGATACTGCCAAATACTGTAAATAAGATCAGTCCAGAACATCCGTATCGAATGATATCACAGCCCTGAGGTATGATGTAATACACGATACACATGTACTGAATCTAAAAACATCACATCTTAATCAGAAAAAGTCTGACTTCACCTTGAATTGAATTTTTTCAACCTTCCACACTGCCCCTGTTCGAAGGCACCAAGTGTCCTGATCTGGTTGCGCCAGCCCATGGGTCTGTAACAGCGGGAACACTTTATGGTGACACAGCAACATACAGCTGCCAAAGTGGGTACGAAATCGATGGCACAGCAATCAGGACATGCCAGGCTGATCAGACATGGAGCGGAATGGACCCAACCTGTACCAGTAAGCAACTCTGTTTTGTTGTAATTTGTTGTTGTTCAGTTGTTGCTGCTTATAAACATAAAATGTTGTCGACTTTTGCTGTGACTTTTAGGGTTTTACACTTCGGTACGTGGACTCTCATTGTGAGAATTTGTCTGCATTATTAAACTCTATGAATCAGATGAACAAATTTGAATGGACTTTGAACAAATAGTTATCTGATGTATTCTTCATTGTGTATGTACACCTGGGTTTTAAACCTTGCTGTCCCTGTCACCAGTACCAAGCAAATTGAAATAGACAACCTTCTTAATTTCAGGAAAGGAGTGCTCAACCTTGGACCCTCCCACCAATGGCGGAATCCAGGGGAATAGTAACCTGTTTGGGGACACAGTAACCTTCTTCTGCTTCTCTTTGTTTGAGTTGGTTGGCGACGCAACATTGACCTGTCAGAGTAACCAACAGTGGAGTGGGACAAAGCCATACTGTAAAAGTAGGGACATTAGTTTTCATGGAATGTGTTATATGTAATATAGGCAAATGCAAAAGTCTGGGTACACTCTAGTTTGCACAGTTTGGTTGTCACTCACTCACTTAAGACATCTATGGTAGTCTAGAAAGGGTTGCTGTATACGCTGGCTCATTGTAGATGATGGCTTGTTGAAAAAATTTCCCTCAGTTAAGCTGAAACTGTGTAATACATAGTATTTTGTTTTGAAGATCATAGGGGTCATGCTTGTAGCTTAGTTTTCTAAAACTGGTATTTGATTTAGACTACATATATGCTGTCTGTCATTCCTATCACACTTGTAATTTTAGAATGCTCTAAATGAATTAAACCAATATTGTTATTTTCTTGTTAGATATTCGCTTACAACACTAAAGATAGCCTCTTCTTTACCTTTCCATACAGAAAAAGAATGCCCACCGCTTCAGGCACCAAACAATGGAGGGATATCTGGATCCTTTTCTGTTATGGACCAGGTCACCTTTACATGTAACCCTGGGTATGAACTCAACGGTGATGCAACACTGTCCTGCTGGGCACACCAGGTGTGGAGTGGGACACCACCAACTTGTGACCGTATGTATATTTAGTTGACATGCCTTTGACATTTAGTAGTGCGTGTCAATCTCTAAATCATAAAAAGTCGGTATGAATTGTATTCAAGACAAATAAGGTACAGTAGTAAGGACCAGGTCTTGGCTGCTGTGTAATGAGGCATTGCTTTCAAATGGTCTTTAATCACTTATGGCTGCAAATAACTCCAAGTAAGTCCAAGCTATGAACTGAAATGAAACTGAATCTAGAAATTGCATTTTGACCACCTTTCCATAGCTTTAATGATACAACAAAGGTGCCAAAGTTTAGGCCTTTTTGAGATGGCCTCTTAGTCCTTATATTTGTATTTTGCCATGCAAAATTACAAGAGGTTTATTAAGGATTACAACTCTTACTACTTTTAATTACATTTAATGATCCCCATGAAGACCTATAACTGCCACCAGTATTTGTATGATCTGATTATTCAAACTTTTGGTATTGCTGTTTGTCCAATCAGGGATTAGCTGTCCAGCTCTGAACGCACCAACCGATGGCCAGATAAATGCAGGCAACAACTTTGTTGGAGACCAGGCGACGTTTGCCTGTGACCTTGGGTTTGCTCTGAATGGAAGCAGCTCTCGCACATGCCAGGCTGATGGAACATGGTCGGGAATCGAACCAATTTGTAACTGTGAGTTAGTGAACAATGTCTGTCAGACTCTGTCTAATACTAGTATTTGGCTTAGGACTTGATATATCAGTTTAACATATTAGCAGTTAGATTATAGGCAAATAGACTCAATGATTGTGTATTTTGTTTTGATATCACAGAACTTCAAACAGTACTAATTCTGGGACTAGTTCCACAGTTGATGTCTTTCTACCATTTATGGTTGAGGTATCATTGGTGACCGTATCTGATGCTCATCATCATCATCGGTCCTCCTCTTACGAGGTGCAGCAAGTGAAGTTTGTTCTCCAGAACTTCTTGTCATTCATTGCAGCAAGGAGTTCCTGTCCTTCCAAATTAGTTAATTAGTTTCTATGAGTTTCTTGAGAGTTGTGATTGGTCGACCAATCCTTCTGTTTGCGTTGCATGTATCTGATGCTACATGCATTTTTTGAATGTGAAAATCACTGAGAAATACATGACAAATCTTTATTGACACATCAAAGGTACAGCGACTTTTGTAAAGTCTACTACACATACAAACAGTCAAGTGGACACTGATGAATGAATCACTGAACCATCAGAAATTTATTTTTGTTAATTTTGTTCTAACTGACTTGCTCCTAGCCTTGAAGTGTCAGACCCTGAATACACCTACCCATGGGACTGTACACATGCTCGGAGGGTCATCATTTGGTGCCACTGCCACGTACTCCTGTGATGCTGGGTACGAGGTGGTCGGGACTCCCGTCAGGATGTGCCAAGCTAGCAGGACATGGAGTGGAAATGAACCAACTTGTGAAAGTAAGGGATTCGTTGTAATTAAAGTACCATCTTTAGAATTAGATTCTTTCAAAACTCTGGATGTCATTATGAAAAATTTGCTCAAAGGGTGTAAAAAAATTGGTAGTTCGAAAATCTGTTGTCAGATGCGCATTAACTTAGTTATAGTTAAGTGGTGCTTTCTCAGGACATTCATGACTATGATATTTTTCTTTTGTGGAATACAGGGTACAAGGGAATACACTAAACCAGACTGCATGTAGACTCTGACTGTAGTAGCTTACTTGGTTATCAATTAAAAGATTATGATGGCAGAATGGAGAAATTCAATGTATATCTTTAGACTAGTAGAGTCTATAACAAGATTCGTTAAACTTACCTTTACAGAAATATCATGTGTTACCCTGGCTGCTCCCCTAAATGGTGGGATCAGCGGGTTCAACCAGTACGGAGACACGGTGACATATGACTGCAGCACTGGGTTCCAGTTAGTGGGCGACCAGACACGGACCTGTCAGAGTGACCAGCAGTGGAGTGGAACACAGCCTTACTGCCAAAGTAAGTTAATTTCAGTTGCTAGTAAAGCGTAGACAATATTCACATCATTTAGCAAATCCACTGTTTTTGATATTGATTGGTTGTCAGTAGCTCAGCGGAATGTTTTGCATGTGTTGATTGGTCTATTCTAGAGTTGTTACCATCTCTGTCCTTGGTGCTGATTGGGTAGCAGGAACTCAATGCTAAGTTTCCCAAGTACATATTGGCTTCCAACATTATAACTAGTGTTGTCCATGTCCTTGGTGCTGATTAGCTGGTAGCAGCTCAGTGTTAGCCTTCTGAGATAGCTAGATGCTGATTGGCTGGTGATGTAGTAGCTTAGTGTTAGCTTTCATATATGGTAGTCCCACAATGATCTAATTTAAGATATGGCAGAACTTTACAATCATTCATTTTAATACTGGTGATTGAATTCTCTTAAAGAACAGACTGAACTGCTCCAAAAGAAGCAGAAATGCTATAAAACTTTAAACATCATTCTTGATCATCCATTAGGACTGCAGTGTCCACAGCTTGGTACGATCACAAACGGTGGCTACACAGGTGGGCTGTACTATGGTGACCATGCTTCCTTCACGTGTAATCCTGGGTATGACATTCAGGGGAATACCAGTGCAGTGTGCATGGACAACGGACAATGGAGCAATGCAGCACCTTCATGCATAGGTAAGCAGATAAAAATGCTCAACTTTAAACGAGATCAATGTAGTCTAGTTTCAACATTTATCCTTAGATTAACCCTCTCCCTGCTGCCTAACTCTGTAACCAATAGGGTGCCAAACGGCTGCTTCAGTGTGCTAAAGGTTAAGATTGATTTGCTAAAAAGTTCTGCATGCAAAAAAACTAGGATATGGAAAATATACCTCCATCCATACTGACCAAATTACAGACCATTGACTATCATGTCATCACACTCACTTTGATGTCTTTTGAACATTTTTTCAATCCTTTAGTACAAGAATGTCCTCCCCTGACAGCCCCAGCTGATGGTGCCATGAGTGGAACCTTCTTCGTGGGTGACAGGGTGACATTCTCCTGCAAGACTGGGTTTGACTTGGTGGGCAGCAATGTCATTGTGTGCCAGGCCACTCAAACATGGAGTGGAACTGAACCGAAATGTCAAAGTAAGATTTGATGTTTTCAATATCATAGTATTACTAGAATTCAATAAGTTGCTTTTAGATAGTAAATAGTCTTTTAGATAGTCTTTTTGGCATTCTGCCACAATTGAGAGAATGTAGAATATTAAAACAGATAATGATAATGACCAACTGATTTATTCAACCAACGTTTCGTTGACAATCTGTCATCTTCATCAAGGCAATTCTGACTGGTTCACAGTGCACTGCAGCACAGGTGTCGCTGCTTATGGATGCGTTCCCAAACGCAAAATTTATTATACACTGTTACAGGGAGCGACATTGACAATGGGGTCCCAAACGTACAGATGTGTAACACATAATAGTCTGTTTTTAAGTATGATAAGTCAATAAATTGTGACGTATTTTGGCTATGTCAATCTAACAGTATTTTTTTCGTCTCTCTTTGAAATAAAGGTGTTACTTGCAGCTCTCTCCTCGCCCCTGTGTATGGGAGTGTAAGAGCTCCAGGGAACACTTATGGCGACACAGCAACAATTTCATGTGAACCTGGATACGAGCTGATCGGTGACAGCGTCAGGACGTGTGAAGCCAGCGGACTGTGGAGTGGTTCCACGCCTCTTTGTCAAAGTGAGACAGTTATAACAATCAAGGAGAAAGCTATACGGCACTACTACTGAAACACCTGCTGCTATGCAGATATCACTAGGAATTTGAATTTTAAGTCATATATTTTCATAGGGTATTATTGATGAAAGAAAAAATGTCTACTCCTCCTGGTAATTAGTCATACATTATTTGTGATTATGATGGTGATAGAATGAATTACATTTTGCTGAATACAAATGAAAACATTTGACAATTTCACTTTCAGTTCACCCAATGCTCTATACAAGACATGCAATTGTGCAGAAATATGGTACTTACCATCAGTTCAAGATGCATTGTCCGAATGTATATCAGGAACATGATTTCCTTGTCTCCTCAACAGAAATAATTTCTCTTCCCTTCCAACAGGGAAATGCTGTAGTGCTCTGTCCGTTCCGTTTGGTGATTATGTGGGAACTATCTGCTACAACGACACTATCACCTTCAACTGTGACCCCGGCTACGAGATGTTTGGAGCGACGGGGGCAACATGTAACGAGACTGGTCATTGGGACACTGCAGTTCCCCAGTGTCAAAGTAAGTAAGCAGCTTTATGTCAAAGTTGACATTGTGTCTTATACATGTTATGGCATCTTGTCAAAGAGGTTTGGCATCATAGAAAATCGTAATTACAGTGAAATTGTGACATTATTTTTTTAAAGGAACATCGGTTAAAATGATGTTACAACAGCAGTCGTCTCTTTCTAAACGTCAAAACATGCCCACATACTCTACGTCGCCAATATGTTTTTTTAACACCGCTCTTGTTTCAAACTTTTGCCCAGAGGTGTGCTGTAACAGTTCCCCAGTGATCCCCAACGGCCAGCTGACTACTGCACGTGGCAACTGTTTCAATGATGTAGGTCTGGTAGACTGCTCGGTAGGCTACGTAAACTATGGAAACGACATCCTTTACTGCAACGCAAGTGGACAATGGGAGGGAAAGATGCCCCAATGTCAACGTAAGAACACAACGTTTTTTATGTCATTAAGTGATATACGTACATGTATAGAAATCATTGTATAGTCATGGCTTCTTTGAAATGAGACTGATTCAGAACTTGTCTATTGTGTACTGTATGTTGTAGGTGCATCAAATATATGCTTGCATGATAGCAAAGAGACTTTCAAATTGTCAAAAATGCCAAGTAGATTTTTTTTATATTCACCATGCAGGTTGTATTATTTCAGCCAGTAGGTACCCATGTGAGTAATGAGGCTGTTATAACGCACTCGAGGCACCTCCTCGAACACGGGACCCCCATTTTTCGTCTCTTCCGAAAGACGGTGCAGCTCCGACAAGGATACCCTACCCGGGATTCGATCCGGGGTCTCCGGAAACAGGAGGCTCAACTGCGAAGCCGCTACCAATTGAGCTACAGGGACATCCTATACTCGAAATCACAACTGTTTTATTGATCTTCTAAGGTTTAAAGACAGAAACAGCCAGAACGGACCATTTTGATTGATTTAGGAATTAGATTGTAGGAAAGCTTGAACCAAAAATTCTAAATTGTTCATCATGATTTCAATAGTTACTAAACTGTTTCTTTACTGCAGCATAACTGTTTGCTTGGTTCTATCTACCTTACAGAGATGTGCTGTGGAGACCCGGGGTCCATCCGAGATGGTGCAGTAAGCTTTACAGGAGAGTGCTACGGTGATGTTGCAACCTACTCATGTGACAACGGATTCACTCTCGTGGGCAATGCAACGTACACCTGTTCTGCAAGTGGTGACTGGGGACCATCGCCTTACTGTCAACGTGAGGAAAATAACAATTATGCTATGTCTATAGCAACATATAGATTACTCATATCAAACTATTGTACCTTATCATTAATCTCATTATTGTATTCAACATCAAATCGAAATATGTTGTCTTTTCTTTATGGGAAGGAAGAAGACTGTTTGGTTAAACTACCACAAAAAAAAATAATGTAAATATCAACATAAGTGGGGCAGGCTTGAAACAACTCTGTGGCCAACATTTTTCTGTCCCTGACCTGGAGACTTCTCTGGAGTTCAATGTATAGAGGGTTTTATTCAGACGAATATCTGCATGTGTTCTTTCTTGAAGCTGGACGTTAACCTTATGTGAATTCCGTTATAGTAGTTGAAATATTGTAGTTAAATCCCTTAACCCCCTCCCCACAAGTGTGGCAGTTCACGCATGCTTACTGAGCCCTTTAAATTCTGAAAAAAAACCTAACATTTTATGAATTAACCGCCTATCTGTCTTAACAAAAAGTTACATTTAACTTGGACTTTGGCCAGCATTACTGATTTTTAATATACTATTAGCTTAATGATTTATTGTACCCCTTTCAAATACTACTGATGCAGTCTTGCTGCCTTATCCCATTCAGCTTACAGCTTGTGTGACAGAACCACCCTGTCAGCTCCACACGGAGGCACCAAGATCTGTTTTGACAGCCCCCAGGGAACGGAACTCATAGAGTACTGCCAGATGCACTGCAACGCCGGGAAGGAGTATTCCAACCATAACGAGGCTCTGTATGAATGTAGCGCTGCAACCAGCTGGAAGTGGATGGTTCGTCGCTTTGTGCCAGGCGGCTTGAGCAGTTTCATCGATGTCAATGTTGGAGTGTGTTCTGCCGGTAAGGAATTAGGTTAACGTGGTGAAAATTTGTACTTAGGAACAAATACTCAATTTTGACAAATATGCCCCTGCAGTTCCAAGCAAGCTGCTAGGGGCCCAAACCTATCCTACTTCTTCATTACATGACAAGCTATATGCCACCAAACAGCAAAGACCATAGCACGTCCAGGTAAAAAGAGGCAGGACCCGTAAGTTCTGCTGCAGTACCAAAGTCACAGACCAGAGGTCCCAAAATAGACCTTTGTCTTCCCAACACCTACCCATCTACCAAATGGCATCATAATCCATCAATAGGTTCTTGAGCTATGCTGACTAAAAAAATCTGGAAACACACACACACAGACAGACAGACATACACACAAAAAACAACATCTCCATTTTTCATGGAGATAATTACTCATGAGTACTAGTTAAAGGATGCATCTGCTGGGTGCCCTGTATGAAGGGTTAGTAAACACGCAAAATACTTGATGTTTATGTCACGCTTAATTCAGAAATATCCCTAACACCTTACGTTAGATTTGATCTCTAACTTATTATGGTTCACATAGGATTAGTGTGGTCCCGTTATGAATGACAGATGAATATAACAACAGACTAACACACTCTAGGAAATCCTTCATGCCCTTTCTTCTTGATATCCTTCACAGCCTATTTCAACCCGTTTGCTGCCGTGGTTGCCAACGGTCTGACCATCACCTTCTCCGGAGCCGTTGACATGGCAGCTATCGAGGCAGAGATGAAGAACTACCTCCTCACCAATAACCTCTGCACTTTGCCATGTCAGGTGGGTTTTTCCTCCATTAATATTATCCTCTTCTCATAAGATCTCATAAGGCACTGTTCAAACATACTTTAGAATTGCAAATGCGAGAGACACATCAAAATTCAGATTGCTAGCAATGCTATTGATGCAGATGATGAATACGTAATGTCAGCTCTTATGATTTTACCAAGTATACTATCAAAAAAGACCGCCACATTAAATGAAAGTGATGGTATCAGACACCTAAATATCTGGAGTGTGTGTACATGTACCTCAGGGATATCTGATGCTGCATTTGATTTAATTATCACTTTAAATTAACTTTTTCTAATGTGGGGGTGTTAGAGAGTTACCAGCGGAATCAAGAAAATTGATGTTATATGAAAGGACTTTGGATGTCATTTCTACCAAATGTACTGTGTTTTGTGGATTTCAGGTTGGCAACATTGAGCTGCAAATTGATCCTACGGCCAGAGTGGGACCACGAGCAAAGGCTGCTAGATCTAACAGCCGTGCCACCATGTCAGTCCAACTCTACGCCTACGCAGACGAGAGCCGCATTACCGCAACGAACACAGTTCAGATGGAGTGGGTTCGTCTGGCTGGAGAACTTAGGTACTGTACAGTTGTACTTGATGAATAGATCAACAATCTCTGTGGCATACTCGTATGTAGTCCAGTTGTTAGTGACCATACCTCTGGAGCTAGAGGCTGGGAGTTTGAATCCTGATCGTTGTTGCTCTACTGCAAAAGGTTGCAGTCATAAAGCCCCATTTTCTTGATCATCGCACAACTTTTAGAAATCGGCTAAATTTTGTTCACACATCACCGGACCCCATCCAACGTGATAGGATAAATTTTCAGGCTCGACTTTCTGCCAATTTTGAGAATTATGGCTGAAGTTCATTGACTGTGTGACAAGGGTATTAAGATGGGGCATTAAGTAATGGGATTCATTTCTATTTGTTGACAGTTGTTAGTGGAATGTCCCTGATTCAACCCTGTATATATGACCTATCTTTCCTGTCACAACTAGTGGTAGATTATCTCTTCAGTGAGCTAAACTGCTTCAAGATCACTTTTTACCAGAGTATGAGACTTTTGCTGCTATTACTCTGATCAAAGACTTCTAATAATGAATGTATAACCCTTACGACTTTTATGTGTTGAAGGGATGACTCCTCAATATGCTGTAGCCCCTGGTAGTAATTAAATAATTTCAACTATGATTCCATATTTTGTCGTTTTGTTTTAGTGAAGTGATGACAATCCTCCAACAACCAGGAGGAATTACCCTGACAGTCCAGGGGGTGGAAGTTGTGCTTCATGCCGACAATATGCAGATCTCCCCTCCAAGTCTGGGATGTCAGCTGGGAGAAGTACAAGAGGGGGTCCAGTGTAGTATGTATTAGGTTACAAACAATGAAGACATAAGAATTTAGCAGTAAGGCATGGGTGTAACATTATGGTAAGTCGGTATAGAGAATTGAAAAAGGAAATCCCATCTTGAAGTTAAAAGTTTTCTTGAAGCAATATAATCCCAGACATGACCCTGTGAACCTTTTCTTGGAAGTAAAACAGATATGTTGATTTGTGAACTGTTTCATCAACTTGTCAAATCAAATGATATTAGGTTTTTTACAATCAAGTTCTTCTTAGTTGAATACAAGAAAACCCGTAAGATACACTAACTGTAGGATTTCTGTTTCACAGGGAAGTGTGGCCCAGGCACGTACTACGACATATACGAGAACGACTGCCGCCCGTGCGCGTATGCCACTTACCAGGATGAGTCGGGACAGACCGAGTGCAAACCCTGCAAGGAGGGGACCACAACTGCCATGATGAGTGCCCGCAACTCCACCCAGTGTCAAGGTATCAATCGTTTTGTCCAGCTTCTGCTTTAGTTGTAAAGTTGTTACATTTGAAGAAAGTTTGGACTTAAAAATGGACTTAAACTTGATTATGCTAAAAAGATGGAATAGGGTTGACCAATAACGGTTGGTACCAAATTACTTTATTCCAAATTTACCATCACATGCATCTACATTTGCAAGCAACATGTTTTGCGTATGCATTTCATTTTAGCTCAGATTGTGTTAGATATATATCTCTAGGCTTAAAACGCTTTAAACTTTGACATTTTCTAGTGTTTTCACTCATACTTTTAATTGCAGATACTTTCAGCACCAAGGACAGGTCCATGTCTTTGAATTAGCTATCTGGAATTTGAAGCTGACCCGAATTCGGGCGTTGTTACTTGAATCAAAATTGAAAGTATTGACAGGAGCACCTTACAGTCATCAATTTGTCATTGCAGATTTCAACACCAAGGACAGGTCCTGGTCATGGAATTAGCTATCTAAAATTGGACGTGGATTTAAATCCAGGCCTTATTACTTGAATCAAAATTTAAACTATTGACTTATGAGTGCCTAATAGTCAACAAATCATCATCATCTACTGTGCTTTGCATGCTGTAAATCGTTTTTTTTCTTTCAGACGAGAAAGCTACTAGTGCATATCTGAAAGAACATGAGATGTTCTGACAAACATTTTGTTCACTTCACTATTTTCTAGCATTTGCTGAGTGCAACTGTGGCATCCATCCCTGCAAGCTGACCGACTCAGCAGGATACGTGTGTGATTGTCTGGATGGGTACAAACAGGTGGACATACAAGGGGAATTACTGTGCAAAGGTGTATTGTCTATCATTCCTTGTACATTTGTATTTCATATTTCTAGCATGCCAGCAGGTGCAAGCACTTTTAAATGATGGTCCATGTGAGATGTATTTAGGAACACTAGAACTCTCTCTGCTAGAAAGAACAAAATGCTATCCTATGCCATGACCATTACAATGTGGCTTCTATAGACATCGATGAGTGTATGCAGCCAGACGTCTGTCCAAATGCTGCATGCCACAACCGCCCAGGGACCTACTCCTGTGAATGCTTACCAGGATTTGAGGAGCCAAACTGTATCGGTAGGCATTCTGTTTATCTACCTTCCAGCTTCTCAAGTAAAATGTTGTGCAGGATCTGGTTTGGAATCAAAGAACTAAACATCTATTATTGAATGGAAGGGAGATGATTTTGACAGTTACATTTGTAAGTTGTAGCAATTTCTGTAATAAGCCTCCTCGCAGATCCGACTACGCATGGTCGTGCACAATGGATCTGTGAGAAAGCGTATTACATTCTTTCTATATAATCTTATTGAATTCGGAGAGCAATCAACATATTCCCTGGGATTCCTGAAGGTCTTTTCACTGAATTATAGCAAAGTAGTGTCTTTTCTTGGCTTAATTTTCCTATTTAAAAAAATGTATCTTTATAACATTTGAAATTACCAATGTTTTTGTCCGACAGATATCGATGAGTGTCGGTATGTGGGTTTCTGCCCAGACAACTCCCAATGTACCAACACACCCGGCAGCTACAACTGTACCTGTCTACCTGGATATCACGGAGACAACTGTGAAGGCAAACAGAACTTATCTCTCGCTAATAGATAGTTGTACTTGTAACAAAAATATGCCAATGTTCTAATCTAAAATTGGAAGTATTACTTTTCTTAACCAGTTAGGTTGTAGAATCTCACTAGATAAGTACTGTTTTGGATTTTGATTCAATTTTGACTGTTTTACTCTATACTGATGGTATTATGAACTACTAAATATAAACTGCTAATGAAACAAGTGGTTTGTGAAATCTTTATTTTCAGATATTGTGTGCATGTATTTACCTTGTACTGTATGTGCTTCAGTGCTTCCTTTACCTGGTTGCAATATCATGTGTATTTTCAGTGTACTTAAGACCAATTCAATCTCAATTCAAGCATTTGAAGTCAAAAAATGTCTGAGACCTGGAGTCTACTATTTACACTTTTGAATCAATTCCATTATAAAACCTCAAGTATCAGAGTTTTCAATCATAAAGCCTCAATTATAAGAGTCAACCTTTGAACGACTATCATAATCTTTGCAGAGTGCACACCGTTCCAGGGTAACTGCTACTCGGTGTCAGAAACCGCGGGCTCGTACGACCAGGCTGAGCGGGAGTGCACCGAGAGGGGCGGAATTCTGGCGGTCATCACTGACCAGCTGACACAGGACTTCTTCATCCAGCTCCTGTCTGTGTCCAGCAAGGACACCTGGATCGGACTGGCTGACGAACATTTCAGGGGAGAGTGGCAATGGAGTGATGGAATGTTTCTAAGCAGTAGCACCTACACCTCATGGGCCTATGGTGAGTTCTTAGATTTATCAAAAAACACTTAGGAAGGTTACAGAAAGGTTACAGAAATGCCAATCACTTGCTGCAGCTCAGAACCCAACATGTATTTGATTTACCAACATCATGTAGTTGTAGTTACAGGAATACAATATCGTTGCTCTGTTATTGCATAAAGGAGATGGTAGTCTGAGAAATTGTGACAATTTAGAAATGAAGTTAAGTTCTTGACTATCCTGAATGTATTTCAATGTCTTTGTCTAATGCAATAGGACAATGCAAATTTTAGATAAAAAACACAGAAAGAAGGCTGTATAAAAGAGCCACGTTTTCAGCCAATGTGGTAACATTTAAAACTATTAACAGTTCCTGAATTACTCCTTTTTCCCTAGGTGAGCCCAACGACTCTGGAAACTGCACCCACCTCTGGCCAGCTGGTGGATTCAACTGGGACGACCAGCCTTGTCATAAATCCGCCTACCACATCTGCCAATTCATGTTCTAGCCTGACACATATGTTTCAGCACTGACCGCGCATCTTGGCATGAATATGCAATGCTTTGAATAGCACTAGAAAGATTGAAAAAAGCTATACCTTTTACACATAGACCTCATGATGTAAGATTACGAGTGACTGTTAAAGACGAACAGTCTTTCAGTTTGTTACTGTATACATGTTTTGTGCAGAGCTCAATAATACCTGAGCACACCTTTCACAAAAGTAAGAATGAAAACAACGGAACAACAAGAGATTCGTTGTTTGTTTTTTGTCTTGTGTGATGTATTGCACATCATATTACATAGCATACTGTTGGATTAGATGTGGATAAAATAATGTCACAATAGATTTAATGAGATGGATTGGAACTGGTGACAGTGCTTTAGATGATAGGGTTTATTTGTGCCTTACAATTGATTAGATTGCTTGCTAGGCTTTGCTTTGCTTGGGTGTGGAATTCGAAATAAATGAAAACTGTAGAAAGCTTTAAAACTTTGGTTTGTTGTCATTCCTGCTAGAGTTACATTCTCCTGATGGAGAATTCTCGACAATTCTAGGAAAGGCACATAACGCTGAAACGTTGTAATGCTTACTCGATGCTAATACTGCAAATGCATTTAAGTTCACATGGTTTTAATTTCACGGCAAAGACAACATTCGCGATGGTTTTGACTTGGCGTTTGAAACAATAGTAGCGCTACAGAAACACCGAAAAATGCTTCCGGTGCTTTTAAGGTGGCAAAGAGATTATCACGAAAACCACGAATATAAAACCATAGCAAACATTTCTGCATTTACAGTATTGCGTTCTATTTATTTCATGAATGTACATTGATAAGTATGTCAAATGAAAAATTTAACACAAATTATGTCTTTTCGGGAGTAGTGGTGAACTAAAATAAATGTAAGATGGTGCTTCTTATGTGGTATTCAATTAAGTTTTGTAAATTGTCAGGGTTTTCTTGTGGGCGTTTTGTCGGTGAAGAATGTTTTCAGGATGACCACCTGTCCCATGCCTGCCATAAGAATAATCCCTGCTTGAAATATGGACCACCACAGCACACCAACACTCAGCTGCTCTGCGTTCCCTCTCCCAATGGCCTCCTGCAGACGGTAGTCCTGGTGTGGTACGATTTTCATAAACAAAAGCAATTGTGATATTAGATGTAACAATAAATGTGTCTGATTATTTGGATGGTGACATGCAATCTCCTACTTTATCTAACTTTACTATGAAAGCAATGGGCCGAGATTATTATCACGGCACAAAAAAATACAAATTTAAAAGCACATGAGAGATTTAAGTCCCACCATGAGAAATGGAGTATTTCAAACATGCAGTTTTTTTATGCATTTGGGTGTAAGAATTTCTTACATATCTGCACCAAATTTGAGCTTTAAAGATATTTTTGAAAATTTGGTATGCAAAAACTAGAATATACATGTACCTAGAATATTAATGTTGCATTGCATGGTAAGAGTGAAAGGGTATGAAAATACACTTTTTTTCATGGGTCAGCAACCCGACACAAATATCAGCTGCTGTCGCTTGCTTGTAATTGTAGCGATCGAATATGCTGTCCTGTTCACACTTAATAAATGATTGCTGCAATGTAATTTGACAACTATAACGTTACATGTGTCTGGAATAATTCAGACTTTGTGATAGAGGGCTGGAAGTCACAATTATCAATTTAGAAATATCATGTCAGAAACTTAGAGTTATTAGAAACCGTACATGGCCAAAGGCGGTACACGACAGTACATATGTACACTCTCACTTTAAATGTGCCGTATCGGAAACGTCAATCTTTCAATCATACGCAGCTTCCTTCAAAAATGGAAAATGACCGCATTATCAAAGCGTTGTTATCATCACCTTTTGTAGCCGTACGACGCTCTCTATGTTTGTGTTGATCTTTTCACACAGGACTTCGGTCAGCGTCGGGACGGCTTGGTGTTTGACGCCGATCTTTGCCGACAGGGTCTCGGGATAGTCCGGAGACAAGTGGAAGTAGATGATCTTGTGTGAGATGGTGGAGAACTCGTTGCTAAAGCAGAAGTTGAACTGTCCTCGTGACGTCTCTATGCGGAACTTGTCCCATTTTTTCTTTTGTCCCATATACATCATCTGCAAAAAAGGACAAGCTTACGTCTATAAAAACGTTGATTTGATGATCTTTCAAAAGTCTCCGTCTCTGAGGCTTAGCCAAAAACTACAACTATAGCCGATACGTATTGTATTGGGACGACAATAAGATACAGTAAAGCCTTCGTGAATGGGCACAATACATTGCGCATGTAGTACTATACCATGCTTTCCTTCAGGTTGTTTGATAAAATATGGTAGTAAAAATAAGAAATTCGAAATGCCAGTAAAGAGAACAACAGGAAGCGATGGTACATGTATCGCTTGTAACGATCATCTTAACAGAAATTGTGTTTATTGCCTTATTTTCTACAATAAAGCTAGGAAGTGTCGACGACGGTTGACGAAATCGTTGGGTTATATATCGCGCAGATTAAAATCTGCCGACTTTGTCACAAAGTAAAAGAGGAACTCACTTTGCCGTTGGGTGATAACACCTTCATGTCAACGTCCAGGTTTCCGCCTCGCACAACCTTGTACTCCACCTGTCAAGGTCACGTATACATACATTTGTTATTCTAACAAAAGACAGATCTAAAGGCCTTTAATTGCACATTCAAATGTACAATGTGCATTTAAACCTTGTTGCACAATTTAAACTTCAAAGGTAAATGGTAGATTCAAACCATATTGGCTTCCCTGACAGTAAGCGTGAAATTCGCGACTGGCATATAGTAACAAAACTGAGCTGGGCCCTACATGCACATCTGCTTGGAGATACGTGTACACAATGAAGTTTTGATGACATGAAAATCGTACATGGTTAAGTACACATATGCCACATCCACAGAGAGCACATTTGATACGCTTTCAACTATAGGACGTTGATGTTCTATCAAATATAGTCGTTTATAAAATATCTACAACACAAGTGTGCACAACGCTTAACCAAGAAGGTTGGAAAATTACAAAGCTTCTTGACATGATTCCAAAAATCTGACCTACTCACGTTGTGTTTGATGGGTTTGGTGATGTTTTCCGAGAAGCACATCTCCTCTCGGTCCGCCAACTCGAACGTTAGCGTCGCGCCTTCCACCGAACTCACCACAGCCGCCAGAACGGGAACTAGATACAGGACAATCGTCGAGACGGAATCCATCCTGGCGCATTAACCGAACCGGACAAACTGCTAGAATAAATCCTTATAGGAAAACGAAGTAAAGCCTATTTGGCACAAGTTTTGTAGTAAGTTGTACCTTTGCAATGTGGGTAAGAAAAAACACAGGTAGTAAAACGTATTTTTCAGAAGCCCTCTAGTGAGTTGTATTCTAGCGACGTGGTTGCTAAACCGATTAAACAGGTTGTTCTTTGTCTCTGAAGCCTTAATCATGGTGGCGGCGGCGGTGGACCAATGAGAGGACCACAAGCTGTCAACGCTACTGCGTCAGCTGGACGTAATGCTTCCTTTATAGTGGTCAAGTTGTTATGGAAACGCTGTACAGAATGACACAGAGCACAAGCGTGCGATACTTTATTTCAAAATGCGTTTCAAGTTGACAATGCAAAGTAGTCCTCCCAATGTATAAGGGTATCATTTTCCAAGGAATTACGTTTACATTGTTAGGGTTCCTGTTTCTTACATAACGTCACGTCATACGAGTTACGTATATGCATAACTGAAAATATGAAGTTAACATAATAGAACGTATTGACATATCAGATGTGCATAATGTTGTTGAAGTAATAAAACCTATCAATCATATCATTTGATATGAATTACTGTATCTGGGAAATAATTCATCATTGCCTGTGACAAAATGAAGCAGTTGAAATAATCATACTTATTCTTTGCTTTGGAAATATTACAAGTTATTTCTTGTATTTCACTGTGATTTTACATTTTGCTATTGTCAGTAAAGAACTGCATTGAACACTGGGTTATGATGCCTTCCCCTTTCTTTATCTGGAACTTGATCAAGTCCGACTGAGCAGGGTCTTCCCATGACGTCACAGTCAGCACATCGCCAGTTCGGGCCTCTCCGAGATTGAGTAACTCAAACCTTTTCATCTTGTACTGAGCCATGCATGTCTCCTGTGATGATCGAATACGCACCCTTTTCTGCCCCAAATGACACACAATCGCAGCAGTATCGCACGTACTGATAGTGGCTCACGTGTCGTAAGAAATCCGTGTCGCTTGGTGCAGCTGTTACGGTGTAAACAAACGATGGTTCAGTCGCGAGGGTCCCGAACGGTTGCACGGTTTCTACAGGAGGGGCGGCACACAAGTCGGGATATCGCTGTGCCAGCCAAGCTGCCCAAGGCTCCGGACGACGCGTCTTGGACGACGCACTTATACACTGCATGTAACCACCTGCTATGGGGTCATTGCCGGTTGTCTCAAGGACCTTCTGCTCGAGAAAGAAGGACGTCTTCCCGATCTTACAGATTCTCAAGGTATGCGGTAAGGAACAGCCGGGGAACACTTGGTTGTGATACGAGCGAGAGAAGTCCAGAAACATGCAGCGTCCAAAGAACAGGTCTGTGAACGGTGGTCCGCCTTCAGGAGGTGTGAACCAGTGGCGATGTATGTCCATCCACAGTAGGCTGGTATGGTGGAGCAGTTTCCAGATTGGGATACCACCTAGAATCAACATGAAATATATTTGAGAAGTAACTTGAAAACTTGTTGTTTTTCTTCAACCTTAAAATACATGTCGGACAGATCAGTCTACTGATTGAATAGTCATTGGGATATATAGTAAATTATGACGACAATAAACGACGTTTATCTTTATCGGCATAGATGGTCTTTATGTGTCCATTTGACAGCTGTAAATGTTAATGAATGGGTGATCATGAGTGAAAGAAGTTTATTGTGTACCTTTCTGCTACAATTAAGCAGTTAATAGTATTACGCGTTTGGTGTCCGTCATTGGTTGTGAGAGGTGTCTTACCCGTGTGGTCGAAATCTCATGGCTGGGGACTGTACGTTGCACAGATAGATCGTACCAAAGACCAAAACGACAATGCTACACAGCTTCCCCAACTCGATTCTTACCGGTCCGAGGCATGATTCCAAACGCTCCGAGGCATGATTCCAACCGGTCCGAGGCATTTCCAACCGGTCCGCGATACATTTCTTTACGTGCCGCGGTAGAATTTTAACCGCTCTGCGATACATTTCCTTACGTGCTGCGGTAGAATTCCAACCACTCCGCGCCAGTGAGAATTTCCTGCCCTACGCGCTGCCCTGTGTTCCTCGACAGAATTTCCTGCCCTACGCGCTGCCCTGCGTTCCTCGACAGAATTTCTTTCGCGCTACCGTACCACGGCACAGCCCCCGTCCCCCACGCTCATACAGTGGACGATCCCAGATGGGTCAAGGGTCACTCGTGTTGTAAATGTGAACAGCCAGTCAGGTCGTGTCGGTGTTGAAAACTTTGTCAGTGCTTCGTTCTGACTATCACCGTCTCTAGAAATACGTGCGTACAAACTAAAAGGAAGCCGTGATTGTCAATATCAACTACAATCGACGGACAATTGGAGTTAGATATTCCTTTTTGCCCCTCCCGTGTCAGTAGATCGACTGAAAGGACGATATAGTGGGCGTTGACCCCTCTAGAAATCTGCCTGTCGTTGACTCAACAATGCTACCAGCACACACACACACACGTTCACCACAAAACAATGTTGTGTAATATGCACATTAGATATTGGCCATAAAATTCATTGACAGAAACATACGGTCGATAATACAAAAGATATTATTGTTCAGTCACGGGAAAATCCTGTTATAGCCCCAGCCATGAATGAAATCGAATGTTATAGAAATGCTATCTGTTACTAGTACATGTAGTCTGTGTTGTCCATGTATGAACTTTCATCAAATAACTCGATCATGCGATATGCTGAAAGGACTAAAAAAAAACGTGGCCAACTTGAACTTTTGCCACCGTAGGATTGTCCTGCGAGACAGGTCCGTTTATTTCAGGTTAAGAATCTGAAATAACACAGAAGCAAAATGCAAGCTATAGTATAACGTTATATAAAAGGAGAGCTAGCTGAGGAAGAGAAGGATGCCCCCGTACCGATCCCGTCAAGTACACCGCCAACTCATATGATATCTATACTATAGTCTGTAGCACTGACAGTGTCAGGTTTGAGGTCTCTTGAACTTTAATATCATAATTTAAACAGAGCCAAGCCGGTTTTATTGCTGTCACGGTTGTTGCAACAACAGCAAATATGCCTATGACACACGGCGACGTCGACCCGCCACGTAACACCATGGTAGCGTACGCGTAGTCGTAATGTTACCGTTATGAAAAAGGTCCCCGATACTTTTAGCGAAGGACATTATCCTTGAAAGTTTATATTTTCGCAGTTCACATTCAACACGCGTGACCCTTGACCCATCTGGGACCGTCCACTGTATGAGCGTGGGGGACGGGGCTGTGCCGTGGTACGGTAGCGCGAAAGGAATTCTGTCGAGGAACGCAGGGCAGCGCGTAGGGCAGGAAATTCTGTCGAGGAACGCAGGGCAGCGCGTAGGGCAGGAAATTCTCACTGGCGCGGAGTGGTTGGAATTCTACCGCAGCACGTAAGGAAATGTATCGCAGAGCGGTTAGAATTCTACCGCGGCACGTAAGGAAATGTATCTCGGACCGGTTGGAAATGCCTCGGACCGGTTGGAATCATGCCTCGGAGCGTTTGGAATCATGCCTCGGACCGGTAAGAATTGAGTTGGGGAAGCTGTGTAGCATTGTCGTTTTGGTCTTTGGTAAGATCGGTCTTTCTCATTGAACGACGTCTTCACTGCTGGTTGGGCCGGAAATGACGTTTTTTGGGCCGTATTACCAGCTGAGCATCCTTCAGTTAAAATGGGAGAAAACAGACTCGATAAAATTGTATTTTACAACTTTTTTTCCTTTCCATTAGTATAGTATGTCATGATTTCGTACTACAGTACAGTACATGACGTTGAGTTGTATTTACCGGCATGTGCAGTCATGCATATGATATGGGATCATAGGGCTCCGAATGATTTTCTAAAAACCGACCGACATTTGGATACCCCCTCCCCCCGTTACGGTTACCGTTGGAAAGCTTAGTTATGCCAAACAAACATGTAACAGTTGATTAACGTCAGGCAAGGTTCAAAACTCAGGTGCATTCCGTTTCAGAAGAGTCAGGTACTTACGGAAACCTCTAACGCCGGAATGAAGAGAGGTTTCCCACCATGACGGCCGTAGTTGTCGTCGCATGATTACGCCAACAGCAACCTTAACGTTACATAGCGTCCAGCAGCTTGTCCAAAACACAAGTCACTGACCTAAGTTTGTCAGATTGTTGGAAAGTCGCGAACGCTAACAAGATGCTAACAGTAACACATCGAGCAGTTCAATGTTCAATGTTTGAACTTTCAACTTCGAACTTTATTCACCTTTCTGGACTCGCACTTAGTAGAGTAGAAGATGATAATATCGTTACTTCTATAACGATTATTTAGCTATCTACGCCGATTTCAATATCACCTTAAACATTGCACGTGCTTATCTCATTTGGTTGGCGCGCTCGCCAGGCTGTGGTGACATATTTTCAGCGATAACCCAAGCTTCTGTTGTTCCGCGTGACACAAGCGCCACCTGGCGATAAAATGTAAACCCGCAGCAGTTTCATCAGCCCGGCGCCGCGAATCGTGCAGTCAGCGTGTGGGCCTTTTAGAGTGGACAAACATCACATGACAAGGCATTTTCTAAAAGCACTGCAGTGACCCACTCGGGCCGGCTCCACTTGAAAACGCACGGCCATACTCGCTCGCAGACGTTTAGGGCGCCGAGAAGCTAGTACGAGATGTGTTCGCTTCTCTTGTCGGCGCCATGTCTGCCGCGGAGGCTGGCACCAGTGATCGGCACTGTGCTCCGCAGTTCATCCTCGCAGAAGCAGCCCGTAGACTTACCGGACTTCAACACGGATGTAGACGTGCACACGCACCGCCTGAAGAGGCCCGAGCGCCCGCCACCCTCCCCAGCACGGCGCTGGGCCGGTCTGGAGGGGCTTCGTGAGAGGACAGAGGTAAACATCAAATAAATGTCATAAATGATTGAACATTATCTTGTTTCTGGGACAATAAAAGTAACAACGATGCAAGTATATCAGGTTTTAATGATGAAGAATTGTTGCTATTTATTTATGCTTGTTTACAAAATCTTGCATATTTTTTCTAGATTCAAATAAGGCAAGAAAATTACCGAGTGCTTCGAATTCAGTTCGTTAGATAACGTTACTTGGTTACCTCAAGACAAGTGACCTTTCACCATTGTCCCGATTTAGGTCACACCGCCTCTTTATAGCCTGCCAAAGGTTTCTAGTTACAGTTTAGATACCATAGGCACCGTTTCAGTTCTGAAGGACACCATCTTGGTAAATGATCATTTACACGACAGTGTTATAATCTAAAAGTTATATTGACATTCAACACAGGTCATTAACGTTATGCAACAAGGAAACAAGACCGACCAGCAAAGATCAACAAAGTTCCAAACATTATGTGTTGTGACTGTGAGTCAATGATTAACTAAACGGCAGTATGAGTGGCTTTTACCGGGTTAAGGTGCATATCATTCTTCAATTTCTTGTTTCAAACATGTTGTAAATTTGCATCTCAATTGGAGACTTAATTTGAGGGAACGAAGCATTAATGATTTTAACCAGGATGTAGATTCGTGGAAACATTTTTGGCGACGCCTCAGGGGCCTGCTTGCTACCGGTAGAACTACTTAATCAACTCTGATCTGCCAGCGATGACTTATTTATGTAAGGTGCAGACCATATGGAAATGGGTACTGTATTAGAAAAATGCTCTTGTACTATTTTTTGATATAAGAAAAAGTTTTTCTTTGCTGTCATCACTTTAACGTTACTGTAAATTTTTAATCTGATTTATTTTCTCTCCATTTTTGCACACATCCTTCATAATTTCCTGCTTGAAAGTACATCATACCTCTGTACTACATATCAGATGAAAACAGAAGTACAATGTGGTCAATATCAGAAATCAATTCTGTGAAGACAATGTACTAGTAATAACTTGTTTCATGAGATTATTATTATCACTGCTTTAGGGGTCGCTGATTCCAGACACACTACAGGAGATGGAGAAAGATGAACAGTTTAAGATCACGGCAGAGAACCTGAGGAAGCTGGGTCAGGTCAAACTCACCAGAGAAGAGAGGAAGAAAAGACAGAGGGCGCTTAGAAAGCTCGGGATTCCCAACTTCCGGGAATTCTTACTGAAAAACCTGAAGGAAAACCCACAGGAGGGATTGGAAGGTAGGTGTATGGGGATTTTTGAAAAAAAAGAAAGAAATGAGATTGGTTGTGGCGCAAGTCAAGAGGAGAATTTCCCCACCAAAGAAACTTTTGCTCCTTATTTTTTTTTGTAAAAGAACAGATACATGTGATAGACATCAAATAAAGTACAACAAAAGGTTATATTGCTATTTCTGATACTTAGATTTCAAGAACATTCTGTATACTTAGTGTGCAATTGTGCCTTTGCCCTATAGCCTACAAAAATATCTAGGTGCACTGGTGCACCCACAGTCAAACATTAGGTGCACAGTTCAAATTTGGGGTGCACACTATTTCGAGCCCTGGTATATCATTGCCTCATTTTGCTTTCAATAGGTGCCCATATGAACATACTTCTGTTTGGTCTTTGACAGATAAGCACCAGTCGCTGAAGAAACAACCCATCGAGATCATCCAGTTGAACATCGGCCTGTACTGTAACCAGGCCTGTAACCACTGTCACGTGGAGTCATCGCCCAAGAGGACGGAGATGATGACTCGAGAGGTGGCCGACAAGTGTCTGGAGATCCTGGACAGGAGTCCCTCTGTCCACACACTGGACATCACAGGTACGGCCATGCTGATTTGATTATAATTTATATGGATGGCATCCTCTGAAAACCCCAAAACTTGATGCAGCATGCAAACAAAAAAGTTTGGCCAAAAAAAGGTGCCTTATATAATTATGAAATCTAAGTGGTCAGGAAGGTTGAACAAATGATTAAACACACAAAGTATGGTATACCGAACAATAGAGTCTTCATTTTTGTTCTTTCTCATCTTCTTGACATTCTACAACATTAGTATCCATTTTCCGATATTTTCTGTGTGCAATTTACGGCATATATTTGCTCATTTTGTGGCTTCTTTCTACGATTTACAGTATGGTTGTAAACATTTAATTTTGGAAACGGGACAAAAATTGAAGCGCGTACGGATGTCATCTATATAACTTAAAGCATTTTTAACTCAATAACAGTTGTAATCATTGCCAATGACATTTTCCTGGCTCATGTCACTGCCAGGAGGAGCTCCTGAACTGAACCCGGAGTTCCGTTACCTGGCAGCAGGGGGCGCTGCTCTGGGGAAGAAGGTACTTGACAGATGTAACCTTACTGTACTGCTGGAGCCTGGACAGGAGGACCTGCCTGACTTCCTAACACAGCATGGTGTCAGTGTGGTGGCCTCTCTTCCCTGCTACAGGTATGTATCAGTCAATCAATCAATCAATCAATCTATCGAGTTTTAACCTTGTATGCTGAACATCTGTGCCCTAAATTGTGTTGCTCCTTTTTGGCCTGTGGTTTGTAAGTGGCCAATGCCTTGTAACAAAATGTCTAAAAATGAAGTCTGACTATAGTAATGTATAGGCTTTTAGTTTTAAGAAAAAAGAAATTATCAACAGACCTTTAGCCATCGATTGGAAGCAATTTTGATATGGTACCAACCTCTGTTATTACCTTCGCCGAGAAGGTTATGCAGAGGGTAGCGTTTGTGTGTGTGTGTGTAATGTACAGCATAACTCGAGAAGGCTTGGATGGATTGTCTTGATATTTGGTAGGTGGGTAGGTCTTGATGAGACTAGGAAATGATTAGATTTTGGGTCCCCTAGCGGCTTGTTACGGTACTGCAGCGGAACTTCCTGTTTCAATATCTCGTGTTCTGGACAAGCTATGGAACTGATTTTTGAGTGGTAGATAGCTCTTTGGACAGAGAGTAAGTGGTATAGGTTTTGGCCCCCTAGCGGCTTTTTTGGAACTGCAGGAGCAGGTTTTGGTTCAGACTTTGAAAGGGAATAACTCAAGAAGGGCTTGATGGATGGTTATAATTTTTGGTAAGTAGATAGCTTGAGTGATGATGTACATGATTAGATACTTATTATGCAAATCAGTATCTAATTTGCATAATTAATGAGGAAAGTTTATACATCGGCCAAATTCCACGACAGGACTCTCAAACATGTGACATATGTAACTGAAGAAGAGAGAAATATTAATAGATATCAATTATGCAAATGAATACCTAATTTGCATAATTAATGAGAAAATACTATAACTCAAGATGGGCTTGATGGATGGTAATGATTTTTGGTATGTAGATAGCTTACGTAATGCTTTGTATGATTGGACGATAATTATGCAAATCAGATTTTAATTTGCATAATTAATGAGACAACTTTAAAAACCCGCTGTATTCCATGATATGACTATTGACATATGTGACATTTGCTACTGAGGAATTTTGATAGATAAAAAATATGCAAATGTAGGCCTAATTTGCATAATTAATGAGAAACTACTATAAAACCATACAGGTAAAGGATGGCAATTTCATACTTGTGTCATTTGGAAGTTATGTGAATGTGAACATTGTTGAATCAAATTATGGTAATAAGGAGCCCATTTGCATAATTCATGATAAATGTTAAATTGTTAGCATAACCTTCTTTGTTACGCTCATACTTTTGTTTTTTGGGTGAAGAAGATCAACTGGTATGATTTATAATTGATGACAAACACCCCTGATATGTCAGTCATAAAGGTTAAAATCATATGGCGAAGGTATGAGGTCGTGGAACTCTAGTTACATTTTGAAATATGTTATATCAAGGGTAATCAAGTACCTCTGGTGGTAGATTTGAGTGAGAAAAACGCTTGTATATTTCCTGAGATTTTACAGCAACTTTCAAAGTAATCAGATTGTCATTGTGCAAAAAGTATGAGTTTAAATACTGTTTTACATAGAGCCGAGTGAAATTTGTACCGCGTGTTAAACTGTTCTGTTCTTGTGTGCAGTGCAAAGAATGTGAACATGCAGCGAGGGAAGGGTGTGTTTGATAAGAGTATCCAGGCCCTGCTCATGTTGAACGAGCGAGGCTACGGCAGGCCTGGCACTGGTCTGGAACTAGACCTGGTTTACAATCCTTTGGGTAAGTTTAACCCTCCTCCTGCTAAGTTCTGTTCTAACTGATACATACTAGGTGCAAAGTTCAGTGAGCAGCCCTGTCAATACCGTCAACCCATTATTTAGCAGTACTCTAATACAATCACTGCTGGATGCTGTCCAAAAACTAGAATACCCTCAAGCTTAGATTTCAGGTTATGATCCTACCAGACTCTTGACGCCATTTTTGAAAATGATATCCCTCAAAATAGCTGCCTCTGCGTATGGTCGGTGTAATCTATATGTTGTATTTTTGTTTCGTCTCATTTCCACAGGGGGCTTCCTCCCCCCTCCACAGCGCGAGCTGGAGGACAAGTACCGGCAGGAATTGTGGGATACTTTCGGGATCGAGTTCAACAACCTCTACACTGTCACCAACATGCCGATCAAGAGATTTGCTGACTTTCTGTACAGAAGGTCGGTCGTTGAGAGAACAGCTATTTTTTCGAGGTTCAAAGACAATTGAAAACATTTCATTGGAGTGTAAAGTATGGTTCTACAAAAAAAAGGTTAAAGTCCATCCCACACCATATGGTGTAAAGGGAAGTGCCCATCCCCTTTTCTATCTATACAGCCCTTGGGTCACACAACTGTGCAAGCACTACAGCAGGGGGCTAGTCTACTGGTAGTCAGTGTAGTGTGTATGATTCCAGAGAGGCTTTAGAAATTTGAAAATCATGAAATGACAGGCCTAACTTGGTGATGCTAGTAGTTTTAAGGACAGAATCTTTGCCAAAAATATGTATCGTTAACCATTAGATACTAATAACCTCCCAGTGAATTAGTACAGATTAGGTGTCAAACAGCACCCTTAGAGAGATCGGGGTTAAGGAGTGTAGTGTGCATATGACAGCAGTAGTTCACAGAAACAATTACAGCATTCTTTTCAACATTGCTTATCCTCATCAAGCAGCATCTCAAATGACTTCATATTCAAAATCACTATCTTTGGCAGGACAGAGGGTATCTATTTCAAGACTTTGAGATCTTTTTTGAGCTTTTGCTAAATATGCCCACATCTTAGGAATGAACTTCAGGACTACATGAACTTGTTGGTGCGGAACTTCAACCCAATGTCAGTGAAGGGGCTGATGTGTCGTAACCTGCTGAGCGTGAACTGGGACGGACGAGTGTACGACTGCGACTTTAACCAGCAGCTGGACCTCTCCATTCCCAGGACAAGACTAGGTAAGGAAAATTATCTGATATTCTGCTTTCGAAAACAGATAAAGCTTGGTACATGTAAGAATCGCGGTAGAAAAAAATTGATTCTCTGTAATGTTCAGCCGATTTCTTCTAGTAAATTTGATATTCTGCTTTTGAAAAATAGATTAGGAAGGCTGAACCATTCAGTAATGGTAGAGCAACTGTTTTGAATAAAGGTAGCACAAACATCCCCCTCCCTTTGAAAATGGTCACACACTCAATCTAAGGATAAAGGTAACGGGGGGTGCCCAACCATCGGACGTTTTTTTACGGGCTGGAACTCACGGCGCTCCATTGCTGGTTGCCAGAGAGTGGTCAGGTTTTAATGAATGAATTTTGAACACATTCATCTAAAGACCATACTTGGACAAGAAATGTATTCATACTGTTCATGGGCCCTTCATGCTCCGCTTTACATGCGGAAGACGCTGTGAGACATTTTCACGAATGTACCTTCTGATTTAGTGCTACGCCAGATAGTGTGCCTAACTTAGTACGCTTTGGTAATTTGCTCTCTTCGGAAGTTGGTGATGAAGTTAGGGAAATGTAAATAAGGCTTGAAGTCTGCTATATTCTAGCTTTCTTTTGACCGGAAAATTTTGACCGTGTGCACTTCTAACGTCATGTGAGAAGGGCTATATCTAGCGCATCCCAGCTCATGTTCCCACGGGAAATAGGCTACTACGCGGCCCGACGTACGTATTGAATGCGGCCCGACTTACGAAATCATTACGAAAAACGACACCGCTTACATCAACAATACTCCGTCTACTTATTGGGAAACATCTTCGCCATCTCTGTATTCAGTTTCCTTTTCATAGACGGTACCAATCACATGTTAGAGCGTAACAAAACTGTGCGTTGAATCGTTCCGCCACCATCGCGGCCCAAAAAAATGGCGGGAAAACAACGTCGTCAGACGACAGCAATGTTTACGTTGTTTTTCTTTGGTCGTTTTTCTTCTCAACAAACACTTAAAGACCAAAATTTTTAGTGTTTTATGAAATTATTTTTCTTATGTGTATGACAGCTGTGTGACTTATGTATCTGCTTGGCACAGGTCGTATATTTAGGTGCCGGGCCGTCTAGCTACGCAGTGACCCTCTACTCAGCGTTGCCATCATTATTGTCAAAATACTACTTTTCGACAAAACAAGAAATGAATATGTACACATATGTTTTGAATGTAAATGACAATTACGTGCATGAACTTGGGTTATTTACCTTCCTTATCAGCATAGTCATTGGACACAAACACGGCGTACTTATACAAAATAAGATCAGTAAAAAATCCGTGCGATGTTCGGGCGCGTGCGATGTTCGGGCGGCCCCCGTTATGTCTCAAGTGACACTGCTGCATTTCTGATATGAGAAGTAATATCATTTGCATTTCAAAGTGTTATACTTAAATGCAACACTTTGTTTCCATGCAAGCAACAGGTAAAACTTGTATCTCCCTACTTTACCCTCTCAAAATATCAATGAGAAAATGTGATTTCTGATTCTTGCAGGTCTTTCTGCAAAGCAGTCTGCTAAAGAAGGACCTTCTAGTGTGCACCCTGACCTAAAGTCTAAGGGATTGTCAGTTTGGGACTTCGCGAGTACAGACGACTTCTTGGGGTCAAGGGTCGTAACGGACAACCACTGCTACGGCTGCACGGCAGGCATGGGGTCCAGCTGACAGGGCAGCACCGTCTCCTAGAGGGGATGCAACATTTGACTTTCCAGGGGCTGGAACTTCTTAGAGCAATGATACATTCACCGACTATTTTTTGGCAATGCCTCTGGGGCGGAGGAAATTGTGCAGAGTGCCTTGACATGAGAGTTGGAATCATGTTGCCATGTGCAATTTGTTTGGGAGTGTATCTTTGCTCAATGTATCTTTGACCAAAGGATGACATGTCTGTCTTAAAACTTTTGTTGGGAGGATAGATGTTGATGGTTGGGTCAGGATTTGGGGGAGGTCCTCTGGAGGTTTAAAGTGAGAAAGGAAGATCACCCTATAGTTATGTATCCCCTGTGTTGTTCTTTCATTTCCATTGCATCATTTTAACAGCTTTTCAATTCTATTATGGATTTCTACAAATCACCACATCAGTATTTGAGAGTAAACTGAAGATTCTAGATCTTGTATTGAAACCGGAATGTTTGTGACATTACTTTTGCATATACTTGGAACCACAGTGTTTTTGAAACATCAGTGTGCCCGTTAATTCAAAAACAGATTGATTGATTCATTGATTGATTGATTGTTAAAGTGCCTTGTTGACAAGCTATTGTCGTATTGATGCAATTATGCAACAAACAGAAGATTCAACCACTAGATGAACATTATGAATATTTTGCCTGCAATAGATATTATGAACATTTGAAGTGTGGAAAAGAAGCCTTAGCTAATGTTTATTGAATTCAGTGTTATAGAATTTCGTTAATGTTACTTTGTGACTGCTAAGGTAGCTAATGTTACAAGTGTTTGAAAGTTAGACCAGACTAAAAAGTCTAAAAAGTTCTATAGCCATACAAGTACACTTCTAATATAGAATAAGAGAGGAAGATGAATTCTAAAAAATAACTTCTCATTGCTTTGTTGTTATGTCTTTGTTTGTATCACAAGTTCTACCTGTCTTCACAAACTTATCAATAAGATGTTTGTTGTTAACAAATGTATGCATTGCAATATTGCTGTAAATGTGGTTGTATTTCTTGATATTTTGTAGATACATTTGTACTGTTGTTTTACTGCAGCAATATGTTCAGCTGCTATAAGTATAAGTGCCAATGATCATTGTCATTTTGTTTTGCCATGACAACTAGATTACATATTGATTTACAGTATCAGCGTTTTCATCAAAGTTTTGTTTTTCAGTTGTGAGTGCAATTAGAACCTTACTCATTTTTTACCTCATAGTTTATTTCATTTCATATATGTACAATTTCTATCAAACATTGTTTTTGTACGAACCCTTCACAACCATGCAATAAAAGAAATCATAGCTACTGGGCTACAAAATTGTTCTCTTCTTTCAATACCGATTCTAGGCAACATGCTGCTCTATAGTTCATGGTCTAATTTTGTAATAATCATCATGATGATGCTTTCTCCTCTTTGCTTTGGTCCTTGCTAGTAACATCTTCCGACAGTCCTGTCATCTTAAGACTGAGGTCCCAGAGTTTCTTGGCTATGTCTTCATCTCTACCTTGAGCAGCAGGTGTGATGGCAACTGTGTCCCTAGAGCAAAAGATATTACCAATCAATTTTTATGACACAATTTTGAAATTTGAAGCTACATTCCCAGTATACTATGACATTGTGACAATGTTTATCAAGATAAGTGGTTAAATAGATTTTGCAATATGCTTTTCTATACTCTAGGTATACCATTTCCAAGATGGGCAAAGTAAAATGTTGATTGCTAATATAATGATATAAATGATCACATTCCCTTAGTAAAACTTGCTGTGTTTTGTGACAAAAAGAAAAGCATCACACATAGGATAGTAGGAAAGAATCTAATATTTCAGGAATGTATAGAAATCATGTAGTGACTTAACCATGCTTAAAGAAGCCTAACCGAGTTTTAAAAACATCATTAATTGAAACTTTTCACAATGTAAAAGCGACACTTCACACTGATTGTCTTGAGTGTTTTCTACCAGCAAAATGGCTGTTTTAATATGCGATTATACATTGAAGGCAACCGTTCAAAACAACAACAAAAATTATTTACAGATGGCTTCACACGGATGTTGCCAAAAAAATACAAGGACAAGACTTACTTCCAGTATTTGCCAGTTTTGTCCGCCACCTCTGGAGCGACAGACAGATACACGCCGGTCTGTGCCGCTCGCGCTGGATCCCGTAGTGCGAACCACATGAAGGGTTTGGTCACTGCAGACTCCATCTTGGAGAGTTTGTGCTGGCCTATGTTGGTTTTCGTTACACCAGGGTACACTGTGTTTGCTGTTACACCAGTACCTGTACAAAAACCAAACAAATACTGTAAATCTATTTAATATTGTGGTTGGTAACCGTTGGTAATTTTAGCAGTTTGGGGAAAACTGAGTACTTAAGTTGCATTTGATTTCAATGGTGGGAACAAACATCACTGTCCCAACTGTTAGTGATCAAATATTTGGGATAATGACATTTCAGCGGTTGACTAGTGGCCGTTCAAGTAGTAAAATTGAGTTACCAAGAATAACAGTACCATAAAAAAAGCCACATGAATTTCATTAAGTTTGGTCTTGAATAAGAAGCTGTTGTACTGTTTACTGGATCATGGATACTGTTCAGGAAGAACAACATGGAAACATCTTAGCTAAAAGTACTCTGTTTTTAACTTGACCTCTAGCTAGATGTTTACTTAAAATATTTCTGGGAACTAAGGGAATCCAAATGTACAATAGTGTGGCCTGATGGACAGTATAACAAGATTTTTTGTTCTGCTATACAATGGGCACTGAATTTGACCATAACAGTGCAACTAACTATTCTAAGAATGTAAAACTGAAATGCAGCTTCTACAGTACACTGGTATTCCAAACAATATATTTTGATTAATACATACAGATATACATTGTGCAAGCACAGTTTTTTATTGCAACAGAAATAAGGAAAATGATTCCACAATGTTTTTGTCCCTCAGATGTTAGATCGAAAATTAAGATCCCTTTCCAGCAGTCGACCCAAAGAAAAGGCAGGGTCGGCAGGTTTTTACTAGGATTGGTTGGGCAACCAGAGACAGAACATTTCTTCTTACAAGTAGGCCTAATAAATGTCTAAGTATATTGCCTATTTCCACCCTACCTTCCAGCCTCTTGCTCAACTCGAGTGTAAATAAGACCAGTGCCAGCTTGCTCTGCATGTATGCGTCAGTGTCCTCATACTTGACTGTGGAATTGATGTCTTCAAAGTTGATCTGGCCCTGCGAATGCGCTATCGAAGATGTGTTGATAATTCTACCTTGTTTCGCAGCTTTCAGTTTATCCAGTATCAAGTTGGTGAGTAAAAAATGACCTGCAAATATGACAAGAGTACAGAGTACATATGTGTGTATATAAAAGGCAGTTGAGTGTCACTTGCCAAAGGGTTCGTTGGATGACACTGTCATAACGACACTCTAATCTACTTATCTGCACTATGTGTATTTATATGTACATGTTTCCTTGTGAAAAACTCCACGAAGAATAGTGCATATTGTATCGCTGATATCAGAATAAAACCAAAGCAAACCAAAAGGAACATCATGAAGAACTAAAAGGGACAAAGAAGAGATAGTTTCAGTACCTAGGGTCATGTATACATTTGAGTTCATTTGGGTTGGAAGCATGCTTCTGCATTGCATCAAAATTTATCAGGTCTGTAATCTAACATGTATACAAATCAGTAGACGGTATTGTATGTATTTGATTACTGATAAACTGGTAAATCAACAGTCAACAAGTATTCAGAAATATAACGTTACTCTGAAAGACAAGAGGCACATACAACATAGAAAAATGACTTCATCATTCCGAGTAAAACTTCTCTAACCTAAATAGTTGACTTGGAACTGCCACTCATTTCCATCAGCAGTCTTCCAGTGTGGACAGCGCATCACCCCCGCATTGTTAATGAGCACATCCACCTTCGCTTCACCTGCAAAAGAACAACAAAATCAAGAAAAACAACAACAACGGTGTTTGTAGTTTCACACTTGCTGCAATTACCAAGAAACAGATCTATATAACTCAATTTTTTCCACAAAACCTGATGTTATATAGTCATGTTTCTGCAAAAATAAGTCTTCGTTTAACCTTCTTCCTGATAAGGTAGTCTTTTGGCGTAAGAAATGTATTGGTTATGGGGGAAGGCAGCAATTGGAAGGTTATGTACATGTATCAACCATGCCATGGTCAAGGAAATAAAATGTAGGACAATGATTGTGAACTATCCACTCACTTTTGTTTATTCTACTGGCGAACTTTCGTACAGATTCAAAGGAGGCGAGATCCACTTGTTGACAGTGGACGTTCTGGTTTCCCGTCTCCTGTACGTGTTGGTCACGCGCCCCCTGGCACTTGTCCATGTTCCTGCAGGCCATGATAACACGGCCACCTGTACATACACGAAAACAGTAGTTCTAGTTTCACAGTGACTTTTCTACTGGGAATGCATAGCACCGCAAATATGAATTTCCAATGAATTGATTTATCTAAACATACAGATGAGAATATTGTCAAGGCAGGTCAAGGGTTACAGAGATTTAACTATAGTATAGTGCAACATCTTTTTGTTCTAAAACTATCAGGAGAATATTTTGAAATAACAGATATAGCAAACCTGATTATAGCAAAAGCTGCTCACAGAATTTTGAAAACTCTTATACAGTCAAACCTGCCTAGGCGACCACCTTTTCAACGCGACCACCTGGCCATGGCGACCGCTTTTTCTCGGTACCGAAAATTTTCCCCATAGGCACAAGCATTAAGCTGCCTGCCCAAGGCGACCACCTGATCAACGCGACCGCGACCGCCACGAATTGGGACCGCACAGAGCACAATCCCTGCCCATGGCGGCCGCCTAATTTTCAAGCGTGTGGTGACATCGGATCATTTTGTTGTCGGATTTCACGGAAATGTTTTCAAGACTTTGAAGGACAAAAATAAGGACAAAATGTATGGAATAGCAATGTTATAGCATCGATTCCTCCATGAAGTGTTTTGATTAAACGTTTCCCCTTCATATGTTTGTGATGTTGTTGTGCCTATCGTTATCTTATAGTTTACCGAAAAACTCAGTTCGGTTTAAACTCAATTTTCAAAACGAATATGTAATACATGGCGTCAAAAAGTCAAGATTTCACAGAAATTATGATCTATTTCTTGTATTTTCAACAAAAATGTGTCTGTGTCGAACTAAATTCTTCGCGGCGGGCAAAACATCGGGCGAGAAATGTTCCTTGGTCCCGACGCCATCTTGGATTTGGCGTGGCCTGGATTTGGCGTACCGCTGACCTTTCTAAAACACGATGCTTTTGTGTATGAACATTTACGAATACTCTAGCTATTGATGAAAATTAATATTCTTATTTTCTTTTTATTTCCATGAATCTCACAAACCTTTATTGGATGCTGTGCGATCTGCTGCACTGACTCATACCTTTCGATGCGGTCGCACAGAGCTTGGCGGCGCGGCGCGACGAAATCACACCGTTCCGTTTCATCTTTAGTTTTCAGATCGAAAACTTTTGGACCCTTTTATCCAGCGGTCGGCGCCCCAAAAAAGGCTGGGGCCAGCAGGTGTTTTCTAGGGATTTGTCTTACGCCTTAAAACTTCGATGATGAGTGTGTGTGTGTGTGTGTGTACTATTTAATGTAACGTGTGAATGCGGGAAGGCGCTGCGAGATCATCGAGGCAACCATTGTTTTGTACACAAAATTATGAAGAAAATTTGTACACGATGTAGTGGTATACAATTATCATAACGATAACGGAAAATGTAATTTTTGTAGGATCCTTCTGTCAATGAGAATTGAACCTGGTGGGGGTCATGCTGTCTAAATTCACATACTTTTCCATCCATTTACGTACTGTATTTGAAAACCTCGCCCTGGAAACATGTGAGTGGAATCCTCTTCATGGCGACCACCTGTCCATCGCGACCGTTTTTGCTCGGTCCGCCGGGTGGTCGCCTTGGGCAGGTTTGACTGTATACTGTAACCGTTACCTCTTCTAGACAGTTCTTTTGCTGTTTCCTTGCCTATCCCATTGTTGGCACCTGTGATAATGACTGTCTTCCCTTCCATAGAAGCCTTGCTGGGACATCTTTCACCGTGCATGAAATCTCTGAAATGTAATAAAATAAAACCATTCAATTCTAATTTCTGCTACATTTCACTAACGATTTGTAGGATATAATCAGACACCAAAGAGACCAAGACACAGACAGACACACACACACTCACACACACCCATTTTGCACACATTCTGTACACAGACATATAAACCATGTCAGCAGCATAATCAAATTCAAAGCAGCTTAAGATTGATACTGATACCTATCTAGTACCATATTTTTGTCTATCTTTTTGTACCTATCGTCCTATCCTGATAATTTTACCTATCTATCACCGCTATTTTCAGCGTCAGATCAAATTATCCAAGTTATACGCGATTGCACCACGTATATACAGCTTTGACCTTCATGATAATCATATATTTGCAGCTTTCGTAAACTCCGCTAAAATGTCAGAATTTTGAGTTTATCTGGTTTTCATTTGTACAATTCATTCTGGCACAAATACGTTGACAAAACTACCAAGAATCTTTTGCAAACATTACAATAGACGACTTGCAAATCATAAGGTTGCAGACCACAGTATTTCTCCTATAGGGATTTATATAGTTAAGGATCCCAAGGTGAGAAGCTTCGACGCTTGAAAATTTATAGAAAGGTGCACTATCAGGGTGCCAGATTTTTATATGTTTGATTTCAAGGTTCAATCTACAAAATATCTGCAAAATGAGGTTAAATTTGCCGGCTCGTTCTCTTTTAAAAGCCACTTTGATATGACCCCCAGCGGAGGTCAACGTACTGCAGGCGACTTACAGGAGTCGGGCGGTAACAATATCCAGGCGCGAATCCAACCCGACCGAACAAACATCGTAATCAAACTCGTACTGTCTCAAAACTGACGTATTCCTCTGCCATTCACCACAGTTTCAGCCTCGCTAACGTGCACAAAAAAAAACTACGACCTTTTCAAGCAATGTGACGCACTACTTCGTACCCGAACTACTATTGTCCACGGGGGTCGCCCATTAATACTGTGTTCTGCGACCTTAAGACGACCTTGACCTTGGTTTTCTTTTGTTCATGCAATGTAACAGGTTTAGTTGAAGAATTGTACCAAAGCTTATTGCAAACATCCGAACGGTTGCCGAGATATCGATAGCTTTGCACTTCAGGGCTTGGCATAAGGGTAGACCCAGGGCAAGGCCTATATGAGGGGCCATTTAGTGTTCATAATATCTGGACAAAATTACTATTCTGGTGAGGTTTTTTTCGTGGAAGGGATCATTAGTGTATATTCTTAAGTTCTGAGTGATTTTAGGTTAGGTTCATGGTTAGTTACGACGCGGGGGGGGGGGGGGGAGAAGCGGTGTCCGGGTCCACACCAAGTCCTATAGTTAAGGATAGGGGGCGGTCTTAGAGGGCGTTGCCATGGCAACGGCCGGTCTGGCGGCAACGAAAACGACCGATTTCAAGTGAGTCGACGTCATTTACTGATACGCCAGTAAAATTTGACCGAATGCAACGTTTATGGCCAATCCCCGCTGGGGGTTAAGACGACCTTGACCTTGGTTTTCTTTTGTTCATGCAATGTAACAGGTTTAGTTGAAGAATTGTACCAAAGCTTATTGCAAACATCCGAACGGTTGCCGAGATATCGATAGCTTTGCACTTCAGGGCTTGGCATAAGGGTAGACCCAGGGCAAGGCCTATATGAGGGGCCATTTAGTGTTCATAATATCTGGACAAAATTACTATTCTGGTGAGGTTTTTTTCGTGGAAGGGATCATTAGTGTATATTCTTAAGTTCTGAGTGATTTTAGGTTAGGTTCATGGTTAGTTACGACGCGGGGGGGGGGGGGGGAGAAGCGGTGTCCGGGTCCACACCAAGTCCTATAGTTAAGGATAGGGGGCGGTCTTAGAGGGCGTTGCCATGGCAACGGCCGGTCTGGCGGCAACGAAAACGACCGATTTCAAGTGAGTCGACGTCATTTACTGATACGCCAGTAAAATTTGACCGAATGCAACGTTTATGGCCAATCCCCGCTGGGGGTTAAGGTTGCAGACCACAGTATTTCTCCTATAGAGATTTATATAGTTAAGGATCCCAAGGTGAGAAGCTTCGACGCTTGAAAATTTATAGAAAGGTGCACTATCAGGGTGCCAGATTTTTATATGTTTGATTTCAAGGTTCAATCTACAAAATATCTGCAAAATGAGGTTAAATTTGCCGGCTCGTTCTCTTTTAAAAGCCACTTTGATATGACCCCCAGCGGAGGTCAACGTACTGCAGGCGACTTACAGGAGTCGGGCGGTAACAATATCCAGGCGCGAATCCAACCCGACCGAACAAACATCGTAATCAAACTCGTACTGTCTCAAAACTGACGTATTCCTCTGCCATTCACCACAGTTTCAGCCTCGCTAACGTGCACAAAAAAAAACTACGACCTTTTCAAGCAATGTGACGCACTACTTCGTACCCGAACTACTATTGTCCACGGGGGTCGCCCATTAATACTGTGTTCTGCGACCTTAAGACGACCTTGACCTTGGTTTTCTTTTGTTCATGCAATGTAACAGGTTTAGTTGAAGAATTGTACCAAAGCTTATTGCAAACATCCGAACGGTTGCCGAGATATCGATAGCTTTGCACTTCAGGGCTTGGCATAAGGGTAGACCCAGGGCAAGGCCTATATGAGGGGCCATTTAGTGTTCATAATATCTGGACAAAATTACTATTCTGGTGAGGTTTTTTTCGTGGAAGGGATCATTAGTGTATATTCTTAAGTTCTGAGTGATTTTAGGTTAGGTTCATGGTTAGTTACGACGCGGGGGGGGGGGGGGAGAAGCGGTGTCCGGGTCCACACCAAGTCCTATAGTTAAGGATAGGGGGCGGTCTTAGAGGGCGTTGCCATGGCAACGGCCGGTCTGGCGGCAACGAAAACGACCGATTTCAAGTGAGTCGACGTCATTTACTGATACGCCAGTAAAATTTGACCGAATGCAACGTTTATGGCCAATCCCCGCTGGGGGTTAAGGTTGCAGACCACAGTATTTCTCCTATAGGGATTTATATAGTTAAGGATCCCAAGGTGAGAAGCTTCGACGCTTGAAAATTTATAGAAAGGTGCACTATCAGGGTGCCAGATTTTTATATGTTTGATTTCAAGGTTCAATCTACAAAATATCTGCAAAATGAGGTTAAATTTGCCGGCTCGTTCTCTTTTAAAAGCCACTTTGATATGACCCCCAGCGGAGGTCAACGTACTGCAGGCGACTTACAGGAGTCGGGCGGTAACAATATCCAGGCGCGAATCCAACCCGACCGAACAAACATCGTAATCAAACTCGTACTGTCTCAAAACTGACGTATTCCTCTGCCATTCACCACAGTTTCAGCCTCGCTAACGTGCACAAAAAAAAACTACGACCTTTTCAAGCAATGTGACGCACTACTTCGTACCCGAACTACTATTGTCCACGGGGGTCGCCCATTAATACTGTGTTCTGCGACCTTAAGACGACCTTGACCTTGGTTTTCTTTTGTTCATGCAATGTAACAGGTTTAGTTGAAGAATTGTACCAAAGCTTATTGCAAACATCCGAACGGTTGCCGAGATATCGATAGCTTTGCACTTCAGGGCTTGGCATAAGGGTAGACCCAGGGCAAGGCCTATATGAGGGGCCATTTAGTGTTCATAATATCTGGACAAAATTACTATTCTGGTGAGGTTTTTTTCGTGGAAGGGATCATTAGTGTATATTCTTAAGTTCTGAGTGATTTTAGGTTAGGTTCATGGTTAGTTACGACGCGGGGGGGGGGGGGGGAGAAGCGGTGTCCGGGTCCACACCAAGTCCTATAGTTAAGGATAGGGGGCGGTCTTAGAGGGCGTTGCCATGGCAACGGCCGGTCTGGCGGCAACGAAAACGACCGATTTCAAGTGAGTCGACGTCATTTACTGATACGCCAGTAAAATTTGACCGAATGCAACGTTTATGGCCAATCCCCGCTGGGGGTTAAGACGACCTTGACCTTGGTTTTCTTTTGTTCATGCAATGTAACAGGTTTAGTTGAAGAATTGTACCAAAGCTTATTGCAAACATCCGAACGGTTGCCGAGATATCGATAGCTTTGCACTTCAGGGCTTGGCATAAGGGTAGACCCAGGGCAAGGCCTATATGAGGGGCCATTTAGTGTTCATAATATCTGGACAAAATTACTATTCTGGTGAGGTTTTTTTCGTGGAAGGGATCATTAGTGTATATTCTTAAGTTCTGAGTGATTTTAGGTTAGGTTCATGGTTAGTTACGACGCGGGGGGGGGGGGGGGGAGAAGCGGTGTCCGGGTCCACACCAAGTCCTATAGTTAAGGATAGGGGGCGGTCTTAGAGGGCGTTGCCATGGCAACGGCCGGTCTGGCGGCAACGAAAACGACCGATTTCAAGTGAGTCGACGTCATTTACTGATACGCCAGTAAAATTTGACCGAATGCAACGTTTATGGCCAATCCCCGCTGGGGGTTAAGGTTGCAGACCACAGTATTTCTCCTATAGAGATTTATATAGTTAAGGATCCCAAGGTGAGAAGCTTCGACGCTTGAAAATTTATAGAAAGGTGCACTATCAGGGTGCCAGATTTTTATATGTTTGATTTCAAGGTTCAATCTACAAAATATCTGCAAAATGAGGTTAAATTTGCCGGCTCGTTCTCTTTTAAAAGCCACTTTGATATGACCCCCAGCGGAGGTCAACGTACTGCAGGCGACTTACAGGAGTCGGGCGGTAACAATATCCAGGCGCGAATCCAACCCGACCGAACAAACATCGTAATCAAACTCGTACTGTCTCAAAACTGACGTATTCCTCTGCCATTCACCACAGTTTCAGCCTCGCTAACGTGCACAAAAAAAAACTACGACCTTTTCAAGCAATGTGACGCACTACTTCGTACCCGAACTACTATTGTCCACGGGGGTCGCCCATTAATACTGTGTTCTGCGACCTTAAGACGACCTTGACCTTGGTTTTCTTTTGTTCATGCAATGTAACAGGTTTAGTTGAAGAATTGTACCAAAGCTTATTGCAAACATCCGAACGGTTGCCGAGATATCGATAGCTTTGCACTTCAGGGCTTGGCATAAGGGTAGACCCAGGGCAAGGCCTATATGAGGGGCCATTTAGTGTTCATAATATCTGGACAAAATTACTATTCTGGTGAGGTTTTTTTCGTGGAAGGGATCATTAGTGTATATTCTTAAGTTCTGAGTGATTTTAGGTTAGGTTCATGGTTAGTTACGACGCGGGGGGGGGGGGGGAGAAGCGGTGTCCGGGTCCACACCAAGTCCTATAGTTAAGGATAGGGGGCGGTCTTAGAGGGCGTTGCCATGGCAACGGCCGGTCTGGCGGCAACGAAAACGACCGATTTCAAGTGAGTCGACGTCATTTACTGATACGCCAGTAAAATTTGACCGAATGCAACGTTTATGGCCAATCCCCGCTGGGGGTTAAGGTTGCAGACCACAGTATTTCTCCTATAGGGATTTATATAGTTAAGGATCCCAAGGTGAGAAGCTTCGACGCTTGAAAATTTATAGAAAGGTGCACTATCAGGGTGCCAGATTTTTATATGTTTGATTTCAAGGTTCAATCTACAAAATATCTGCAAAATGAGGTTAAATTTGCCGGCTCGTTCTCTTTTAAAAGCCACTTTGATATGACCCCCAGCGGAGGTCAACGTACTGCAGGCGACTTACAGGAGTCGGGCGGTAACAATATCCAGGCGCGAATCCAACCCGACCGAACAAACATCGTAATCAAACTCGTACTGTCTCAAAACTGACGTATTCCTCTGCCATTCACCACAGTTTCAGCCTCGCTAACGTGCACAAAAAAAAACTACGACCTTTTCAAGCAATGTGACGCACTACTTCGTACCCGAACTACTATTGTCCACGGGGGTCGCCCATTAATACTGTGTTCTGCGACCTTAAGACGACCTTGACCTTGGTTTTCTTTTGTTCATGCAATGTAACAGGTTTAGTTGAAGAATTGTACCAAAGCTTATTGCAAACATCCGAACGGTTGCCGAGATATCGATAGCTTTGCACTTCAGGGCTTGGCATAAGGGTAGACCCAGGGCAAGGCCTATATGAGGGGCCATTTAGTGTTCATAATATCTGGACAAAATTACTATTCTGGTGAGGTTTTTTTCGTGGAAGGGATCATTAGTGTATATTCTTAAGTTCTGAGTGATTTTAGGTTAGGTTCATGGTTAGTTACGACGCGGGGGGGGGGGGGGGAGAAGCGGTGTCCGGGTCCACACCAAGTCCTATAGTTAAGGATAGGGGGCGGTCTTAGAGGGCGTTGCCATGGCAACGGCCGGTCTGGCGGCAACGAAAACGACCGATTTCAAGTGAGTCGACGTCATTTACTGATACGCCAGTAAAATTTGACCGAATGCAACGTTTATGGCCAATCCCCGCTGGGGGTTAAGGTTGCAGACCACAGTATTTCTCCTATAGAGATTTATATAGTTAAGGATCCCAAGGTGAGAAGCTTCGACGCTTGAAAATTTATAGAAAGGTGCACTATCAGGGTGCCAGATTTTTATATGTTTGATTTCAAGGTTCAATCTACAAAATATCTGCAAAATGAGGTTAAATTTGCCGGCTCGTTCTCTTTTAAAAGCCACTTTGATATGACCCCCAGCGGAGGTCAACGTACTGCAGGCGACTTACAGGAGTCGGGCGGTAACAATATCCAGGCGCGAATCCAACCCGACCGAACAAACATCGTAATCAAACTCGTACTGTCTCAAAACTGACGTATTCCTCTGCCATTCACCACAGTTTCAGCCTCGCTAACGTGCACAAAAAAAAACTACGACCTTTTCAAGCAATGTGACGCACTACTTCGTACCCGAACTACTATTGTCCACGGGGGTCGCCCATTAATACTGTGTTCTGCGACCTTAAGACGACCTTGACCTTGGTTTTCTTTTGTTCATGCAATGTAACAGGTTTAGTTGAAGAATTGTACCAAAGCTTATTGCAAACATCCGAACGGTTGCCGAGATATCGATAGCTTTGCACTTCAGGGCTTGGCATAAGGGTAGACCCAGGGCAAGGCCTATATGAGGGGCCATTTAGTGTTCATAATATCTGGACAAAATTACTATTCTGGTGAGGTTTTTTTCGTGGAAGGGATCATTAGTGTATATTCTTAAGTTCTGAGTGATTTTAGGTTAGGTTCATGGTTAGTTACGACGCGGGGGGGGGGGGGGAGAAGCGGTGTCCGGGTCCACACCAAGTCCTATAGTTAAGGATAGGGGGCGGTCTTAGAGGGCGTTGCCATGGCAACGGCCGGTCTGGCGGCAACGAAAACGACCGATTTCAAGTGAGTCGACGTCATTTACTGATACGCCAGTAAAATTTGACCGAATGCAACGTTTATGGCCAATCCCCGCTGGGGGTTAAGGTTGCAGACCACAGTATTTCTCCTATAGGGATTTATATAGTTAAGGATCCCAAGGTGAGAAGCTTCGACGCTTGAAAATTTATAGAAAGGTGCACTATCAGGGTGCCAGATTTTTATATGTTTGATTTCAAGGTTCAATCTACAAAATATCTGCAAAATGAGGTTAAATTTGCCGGCTCGTTCTCTTTTAAAAGCCACTTTGATATGACCCCCAGCGGAGGTCAACGTACTGCAGGCGACTTACAGGAGTCGGGCGGTAACAATATCCAGGCGCGAATCCAACCCGACCGAACAAACATCGTAATCAAACTCGTACTGTCTCAAAACTGACGTATTCCTCTGCCATTCACCACAGTTTCAGCCTCGCTAACGTGCACAAAAAAAAACTACGACCTTTTCAAGCAATGTGACGCACTACTTCGTACCCGAACTACTATTGTCCACGGGGGTCGCCCATTAATACTGTGTTCTGCGACCTTAAGACGACCTTGACCTTGGTTTTCTTTTGTTCATGCAATGTAACAGGTTTAGTTGAAGAATTGTACCAAAGCTTATTGCAAACATCCGAACGGTTGCCGAGATATCGATAGCTTTGCACTTCAGGGCTTGGCATAAGGGTAGACCCAGGGCAAGGCCTATATGAGGGGCCATTTAGTGTTCATAATATCTGGACAAAATTACTATTCTGGTGAGGTTTTTTTCGTGGAAGGGATCATTAGTGTATATTCTTAAGTTCTGAGTGATTTTAGGTTAGGTTCATGGTTAGTTACGACGCGGGGGGGGGGGGGGGAGAAGCGGTGTCCGGGTCCACACCAAGTCCTATAGTTAAGGATAGGGGGCGGTCTTAGAGGGCGTTGCCATGGCAACGGCCGGTCTGGCGGCAACGAAAACGACCGATTTCAAGTGAGTCGACGTCATTTACTGATACGCCAGTAAAATTTGACCGAATGCAACGTTTATGGCCAATCCCCGCTGGGGGTTAAGACGACCTTGACCTTGGTTTTCTTTTGTTCATGCAATGTAACAGGTTTAGTTGAAGAATTGTACCAAAGCTTATTGCAAACATCCGAACGGTTGCCGAGATATCGATAGCTTTGCACTTCAGGGCTTGGCATAAGGGTAGACCCAGGGCAAGGCCTATATGAGGGGCCATTTAGTGTTCATAATATCTGGACAAAATTACTATTCTGGTGAGGTTTTTTTCGTGGAAGGGATCATTAGTGTATATTCTTAAGTTCTGAGTGATTTTAGGTTAGGTTCATGGTTAGTTACGACGCGGGGGGGGGGGGGGGAGAAGCGGTGTCCGGGTCCACACCAAGTCCTATAGTTAAGGATAGGGGGCGGTCTTAGAGGGCGTTGCCATGGCAACGGCCGGTCTGGCGGCAACGAAAACGACCGATTTCAAGTGAGTCGACGTCATTTACTGATACGCCAGTAAAATTTGACCGAATGCAACGTTTATGGCCAATCCCCGCTGGGGGTTAAGGTTGCAGACCACAGTATTTCTCCTATAGAGATTTATATAGTTAAGGATCCCAAGGTGAGAAGCTTCGACGCTTGAAAATTTATAGAAAGGTGCACTATCAGGGTGCCAGATTTTTATATGTTTGATTTCAAGGTTCAATCTACAAAATATCTGCAAAATGAGGTTAAATTTGCCGGCTCGTTCTCTTTTAAAAGCCACTTTGATATGACCCCCAGCGGAGGTCAACGTACTGCAGGCGACTTACAGGAGTCGGGCGGTAACAATATCCAGGCGCGAATCCAACCCGACCGAACAAACATCGTAATCAAACTCGTACTGTCTCAAAACTGACGTATTCCTCTGCCATTCACCACAGTTTCAGCCTCGCTAACGTGCACAAAAAAAAACTACGACCTTTTCAAGCAATGTGACGCACTACTTCGTACCCGAACTACTATTGTCCACGGGGGTCGCCCATTAATACTGTGTTCTGCGACCTTAAGACGACCTTGACCTTGGTTTTCTTTTGTTCATGCAATGTAACAGGTTTAGTTGAAGAATTGTACCAAAGCTTATTGCAAACATCCGAACGGTTGCCGAGATATCGATAGCTTTGCACTTCAGGGCTTGGCATAAGGGTAGACCCAGGGCAAGGCCTATATGAGGGGCCATTTAGTGTTCATAATATCTGGACAAAATTACTATTCTGGTGAGGTTTTTTTCGTGGAAGGGATCATTAGTGTATATTCTTAAGTTCTGAGTGATTTTAGGTTAGGTTCATGGTTAGTTACGACGCGGGGGGGGGGGGGGGAGAAGCGGTGTCCGGGTCCACACCAAGTCCTATAGTTAAGGATAGGGGGCGGTCTTAGAGGGCGTTGCCATGGCAACGGCCGGTCTGGCGGCAACGAAAACGACCGATTTCAAGTGAGTCGACGTCATTTACTGATACGCCAGTAAAATTTGACCGAATGCAACGTTTATGGCCAATCCCCGCTGGGGGTTAAGGTTGCAGACCACAGTATTTCTCCTATAGGGATTTATATAGTTAAGGATCCCAAGGTGAGAAGCTTCGACGCTTGAAAATTTATAGAAAGGTGCACTATCAGGGTGCCAGATTTTTATATGTTTGATTTCAAGGTTCAATCTACAAAATATCTGCAAAATGAGGTTAAATTTGCCGGCTCGTTCTCTTTTAAAAGCCACTTTGATATGACCCCCAGCGGAGGTCAACGTACTGCAGGCGACTTACAGGAGTCGGGCGGTAACAATATCCAGGCGCGAATCCAACCCGACCGAACAAACATCGTAATCAAACTCGTACTGTCTCAAAACTGACGTATTCCTCTGCCATTCACCACAGTTTCAGCCTCGCTAACGTGCACAAAAAAAAACTACGACCTTTTCAAGCAATGTGACGCACTACTTCGTACCCGAACTACTATTGTCCACGGGGGTCGCCCATTAATACTGTGTTCTGCGACCTTAAGACGACCTTGACCTTGGTTTTCTTTTGTTCATGCAATGTAACAGGTTTAGTTGAAGAATTGTACCAAAGCTTATTGCAAACATCCGAACGGTTGCCGAGATATCGATAGCTTTGCACTTCAGGGCTTGGCATAAGGGTAGACCCAGGGCAAGGCCTATATGAGGGGCCATTTAGTGTTCATAATATCTGGACAAAATTACTATTCTGGTGAGGTTTTTTTCGTGGAAGGGATCATTAGTGTATATTCTTAAGTTCTGAGTGATTTTAGGTTAGGTTCATGGTTAGTTACGACGCGGGGGGGGGGGGGGGAGAAGCGGTGTCCGGGTCCACACCAAGTCCTATAGTTAAGGATAGGGGGCGGTCTTAGAGGGCGTTGCCATGGCAACGGCCGGTCTGGCGGCAACGAAAACGACCGATTTCAAGTGAGTCGACGTCATTTACTGATACGCCAGTAAAATTTGACCGAATGCAACGTTTATGGCCAATCCCCGCTGGGGGTTAAGACGACCTTGACCTTGGTTTTCTTTTGTTCATGCAATGTAACAGGTTTAGTTGAAGAATTGTACCAAAGCTTATTGCAAACATCCGAACGGTTGCCGAGATATCGATAGCTTTGCACTTCAGGGCTTGGCATAAGGGTAGACCCAGGGCAAGGCCTATATGAGGGGCCATTTAGTGTTCATAATATCTGGACAAAATTACTATTCTGGTGAGGTTTTTTTCGTGGAAGGGATCATTAGTGTATATTCTTAAGTTCTGAGTGATTTTAGGTTAGGTTCATGGTTAGTTACGACGCGGGGGGGGGGGGGGGAGAAGCGGTGTCCGGGTCCACACCAAGTCCTATAGTTAAGGATAGGGGGCGGTCTTAGAGGGCGTTGCCATGGCAACGGCCGGTCTGGCGGCAACGAAAACGACCGATTTCAAGTGAGTCGACGTCATTTACTGATACGCCAGTAAAATTTGACCGAATGCAACGTTTATGGCCAATCCCCGCTGGGGGTTAAGGTTGCAGACCACAGTATTTCTCCTATAGAGATTTATATAGTTAAGGATCCCAAGGTGAGAAGCTTCGACGCTTGAAAATTTATAGAAAGGTGCACTATCAGGGTGCCAGATTTTTATATGTTTGATTTCAAGGTTCAATCTACAAAATATCTGCAAAATGAGGTTAAATTTGCCGGCTCGTTCTCTTTTAAAAGCCACTTTGATATGACCCCCAGCGGAGGTCAACGTACTGCAGGCGACTTACAGGAGTCGGGCGGTAACAATATCCAGGCGCGAATCCAACCCGACCGAACAAACATCGTAATCAAACTCGTACTGTCTCAAAACTGACGTATTCCTCTGCCATTCACCACAGTTTCAGCCTCGCTAACGTGCACAAAAAAAAACTACGACCTTTTCAAGCAATGTGACGCACTACTTCGTACCCGAACTACTATTGTCCACGGGGGTCGCCCATTAATACTGTGTTCTGCGACCTTAAGACGACCTTGACCTTGGTTTTCTTTTGTTCATGCAATGTAACAGGTTTAGTTGAAGAATTGTACCAAAGCTTATTGCAAACATCCGAACGGTTGCCGAGATATCGATAGCTTTGCACTTCAGGGCTTGGCATAAGGGTAGACCCAGGGCAAGGCCTATATGAGGGGCCATTTAGTGTTCATAATATCTGGACAAAATTACTATTCTGGTGAGGTTTTTTTCGTGGAAGGGATCATTAGTGTATATTCTTAAGTTCTGAGTGATTTTAGGTTAGGTTCATGGTTAGTTACGACGCGGGGGGGGGGGGGGAGAAGCGGTGTCCGGGTCCACACCAAGTCCTATAGTTAAGGATAGGGGGCGGTCTTAGAGGGCGTTGCCATGGCAACGGCCGGTCTGGCGGCAACGAAAACGACCGATTTCAAGTGAGTCGACGTCATTTACTGATACGCCAGTAAAATTTGACCGAATGCAACGTTTATGGCCAATCCCCGCTGGGGGTTAAGGTTGCAGACCACAGTATTTCTCCTATAGGGATTTATATAGTTAAGGATCCCAAGGTGAGAAGCTTCGACGCTTGAAAATTTATAGAAAGGTGCACTATCAGGGTGCCAGATTTTTATATGTTTGATTTCAAGGTTCAATCTACAAAATATCTGCAAAATGAGGTTAAATTTGCCGGCTCGTTCTCTTTTAAAAGCCACTTTGATATGACCCCCAGCGGAGGTCAACGTACTGCAGGCGACTTACAGGAGTCGGGCGGTAACAATATCCAGGCGCGAATCCAACCCGACCGAACAAACATCGTAATCAAACTCGTACTGTCTCAAAACTGACGTATTCCTCTGCCATTCACCACAGTTTCAGCCTCGCTAACGTGCACAAAAAAAAACTACGACCTTTTCAAGCAATGTGACGCACTACTTCGTACCCGAACTACTATTGTCCACGGGGGTCGCCCATTAATACTGTGTTCTGCGACCTTAAGACGACCTTGACCTTGGTTTTCTTTTGTTCATGCAATGTAACAGGTTTAGTTGAAGAATTGTACCAAAGCTTATTGCAAACATCCGAACGGTTGCCGAGATATCGATAGCTTTGCACTTCAGGGCTTGGCATAAGGGTAGACCCAGGGCAAGGCCTATATGAGGGGCCATTTAGTGTTCATAATATCTGGACAAAATTACTATTCTGGTGAGGTTTTTTTCGTGGAAGGGATCATTAGTGTATATTCTTAAGTTCTGAGTGATTTTAGGTTAGGTTCATGGTTAGTTACGACGCGGGGGGGGGGGGGGGGAGAAGCGGTGTCCGGGTCCACACCAAGTCCTATAGTTAAGGATAGGGGGCGGTCTTAGAGGGCGTTGCCATGGCAACGGCCGGTCTGGCGGCAACGAAAACGACCGATTTCAAGTGAGTCGACGTCATTTACTGATACGCCAGTAAAATTTGACCGAATGCAACGTTTATGGCCAATCCCCGCTGGGGGTTAAGACGACCTTGACCTTGGTTTTCTTTTGTTCATGCAATGTAACAGGTTTAGTTGAAGAATTGTACCAAAGCTTATTGCAAACATCCGAACGGTTGCCGAGATATCGATAGCTTTGCACTTCAGGGCTTGGCATAAGGGTAGACCCAGGGCAAGGCCTATATGAGGGGCCATTTAGTGTTCATAATATCTGGACAAAATTACTATTCTGGTGAGGTTTTTTTCGTGGAAGGGATCATTAGTGTATATTCTTAAGTTCTGAGTGATTTTAGGTTAGGTTCATGGTTAGTTACGACGCGGGGGGGGGGGGGGGAGAAGCGGTGTCCGGGTCCACACCAAGTCCTATAGTTAAGGATAGGGGGCGGTCTTAGAGGGCGTTGCCATGGCAACGGCCGGTCTGGCGGCAACGAAAACGACCGATTTCAAGTGAGTCGACGTCATTTACTGATACGCCAGTAAAATTTGACCGAATGCAACGTTTATGGCCAATCCCCGCTGGGGGTTAAGGTTGCAGACCACAGTATTTCTCCTATAGAGATTTATATAGTTAAGGATCCCAAGGTGAGAAGCTTCGACGCTTGAAAATTTATAGAAAGGTGCACTATCAGGGTGCCAGATTTTTATATGTTTGATTTCAAGGTTCAATCTACAAAATATCTGCAAAATGAGGTTAAATTTGCCGGCTCGTTCTCTTTTAAAAGCCACTTTGATATGACCCCCAGCGGAGGTCAACGTACTGCAGGCGACTTACAGGAGTCGGGCGGTAACAATATCCAGGCGCGAATCCAACCCGACCGAACAAACATCGTAATCAAACTCGTACTGTCTCAAAACTGACGTATTCCTCTGCCATTCACCACAGTTTCAGCCTCGCTAACGTGCACAAAAAAAAACTACGACCTTTTCAAGCAATGTGACGCACTACTTCGTACCCGAACTACTATTGTCCACGGGGGTCGCCCATTAATACTGTGTTCTGCGACCTTAAGACGACCTTGACCTTGGTTTTCTTTTGTTCATGCAATGTAACAGGTTTAGTTGAAGAATTGTACCAAAGCTTATTGCAAACATCCGAACGGTTGCCGAGATATCGATAGCTTTGCACTTCAGGGCTTGGCATAAGGGTAGACCCAGGGCAAGGCCTATATGAGGGGCCATTTAGTGTTCATAATATCTGGACAAAATTACTATTCTGGTGAGGTTTTTTTCGTGGAAGGGATCATTAGTGTATATTCTTAAGTTCTGAGTGATTTTAGGTTAGGTTCATGGTTAGTTACGACGCGGGGGGGGGGGGGGAGAAGCGGTGTCCGGGTCCACACCAAGTCCTATAGTTAAGGATAGGGGGCGGTCTTAGAGGGCGTTGCCATGGCAACGGCCGGTCTGGCGGCAACGAAAACGACCGATTTCAAGTGAGTCGACGTCATTTACTGATACGCCAGTAAAATTTGACCGAATGCAACGTTTATGGCCAATCCCCGCTGGGGGTTAAGGTTGCAGACCACAGTATTTCTCCTATAGGGATTTATATAGTTAAGGATCCCAAGGTGAGAAGCTTCGACGCTTGAAAATTTATAGAAAGGTGCACTATCAGGGTGCCAGATTTTTATATGTTTGATTTCAAGGTTCAATCTACAAAATATCTGCAAAATGAGGTTAAATTTGCCGGCTCGTTCTCTTTTAAAAGCCACTTTGATATGACCCCCAGCGGAGGTCAACGTACTGCAGGCGACTTACAGGAGTCGGGCGGTAACAATATCCAGGCGCGAATCCAACCCGACCGAACAAACATCGTAATCAAACTCGTACTGTCTCAAAACTGACGTATTCCTCTGCCATTCACCACAGTTTCAGCCTCGCTAACGTGCACAAAAAAAAACTACGACCTTTTCAAGCAATGTGACGCACTACTTCGTACCCGAACTACTATTGTCCACGGGGGTCGCCCATTAATACTGTGTTCTGCGACCTTAAGACGACCTTGACCTTGGTTTTCTTTTGTTCATGCAATGTAACAGGTTTAGTTGAAGAATTGTACCAAAGCTTATTGCAAACATCCGAACGGTTGCCGAGATATCGATAGCTTTGCACTTCAGGGCTTGGCATAAGGGTAGACCCAGGGCAAGGCCTATATGAGGGGCCATTTAGTGTTCATAATATCTGGACAAAATTACTATTCTGGTGAGGTTTTTTTCGTGGAAGGGATCATTAGTGTATATTCTTAAGTTCTGAGTGATTTTAGGTTAGGTTCATGGTTAGTTACGACGCGGGGGGGGGGGGGGAGAAGCGGTGTCCGGGTCCACACCAAGTCCTATAGTTAAGGATAGGGGGCGGTCTTAGAGGGCGTTGCCATGGCAACGGCCGGTCTGGCGGCAACGAAAACGACCGATTTCAAGTGAGTCGACGTCATTTACTGATACGCCAGTAAAATTTGACCGAATGCAACGTTTATGGCCAATCCCCGCTGGGGGTTAAGGTTGCAGACCACAGTATTTCTCCTATAGGGATTTATATAGTTAAGGATCCCAAGGTGAGAAGCTTCGACGCTTGAAAATTTATAGAAAGGTGCACTATCAGGGTGCCAGATTTTTATATGTTTGATTTCAAGGTTCAATCTACAAAATATCTGCAAAATGAGGTTAAATTTGCCGGCTCGTTCTCTTTTAAAAGCCACTTTGATATGACCCCCAGCGGAGGTCAACGTACTGCAGGCGACTTACAGGAGTCGGGCGGTAACAATATCCAGGCGCGAATCCAACCCGACCGAACAAACATCGTAATCAAACTCGTACTGTCTCAAAACTGACGTATTCCTCTGCCATTCACCACAGTTTCAGCCTCGCTAACGTGCACAAAAAAAAACTACGACCTTTTCAAGCAATGTGACGCACTACTTCGTACCCGAACTACTATTGTCCACGGGGGTCGCCCATTAATACTGTGTTCTGCGACCATAATCTTGCAGACCACGTTGCCCCCCTCCCCCTAGGCCTTACGCAATCTAATATTTTTCCACATATTTCCAATAATAAACTGAACTGCGAAGCGACAACAGTTTCAGTGTTCACACAAACATATACCATGAGTTTCTTACCTCAGCAAGAGAACAATCCCTGTGGTCGCAGCGGCGGCAGAGAGAGGATACCACAGCCGGGGTAAAATATCGGCCATGTTGTCGGCATTCAGAGGACATTAGTGGTACGCACCACTATGTAAATAGGAGCCTTTTTGCTCTTACAGTTTCTTGTTTATCAAATTGTGACATCAAAACGTCAGTCAAGTTCAATATTACTCATTATTTATATAATTATGGTAACGTTATATCTCATTATTTATGCTACAATATTACAAAATGTATAGAATGATTATAATCGTAAATCCACAGTACCCTCCCATATTAGAGTGGTACGAGCCAATAACCCTGTGATGACCTTATGTTAGCAAAAATGGCGGCAAGTAGGAAAACTTAGATCTGCGTTTCGGAGATTTTACTTCTTTTGTCGACCGTAGCCTCATCAAAGTAGCTCCCGGGTCTGCAGTACCGATCATTCTTGTCCACTGGCTGCCCAGACAAGTGCAGTGGACTGAAAGCGCATTCAAATGTAAGTTTACCTGCCCAAACACATCGGCCAACCGCGGCGAACGAACATCACTCAAAATTCTCTGATCGGTTAACATTGTGTATGTTTTACAATACAACAATTTTCTTGTCAGAATCGTCTACGAGAATGCAGCCTGTTTTATTCAAGGCATCAGAGAAGGAAGATATCAAGTTGACAGAAATCGAAGAAATTAACAAAGCGGTTTTTCTTTGACTTTTAGGATTTTTGCTGACCGGAAATTTCGGGATGGAAACCGAAACGTTGTTCTCCTTTGAGGTCGTTGTGGAGTCCGTGCAGATACGCGGAGTAGTACAATGTCGTCTTCCCGCCGTGGCCTTCCGCCTCCTCGACTTCCCAACCCTCTTGATCCGTCACGACGTCACGGAGGCGGCCCTGCGCATGCGGGAACTCGGGATCAACTCCGACCCTACCTGGGCACCGATAGAGGAGGAACACGGTAAGGCAGGAAGATTCGAGTTCGGTAAGGGAAAGTCGTGTCTACTCAGAATGCGACCCGAGGTTCTCCGTGAACATCTGAGGAACATCCCTCTCTACGTCATGGTGATTGACAGCTGGTCAGACGTGCCGCGATTGGTTGGTAACAGTTCGGTCCCCCTGACGTCATCCATGGAGCTGGTGTATCAGGACATCCAGAGTGATGGAATCACTTCTCCCTCTGTTCACGGAGAGAAGGGAGAGTTTCCTCTGCACAATCTCATGGGCACACAGGTAAATGATAATCAATATACAATTGTCATTGATTTGCGATATGAAAGTTTTGTTGAATGACTCATTTAGGGGAAATATTGAATTCAACAGCGCTTAACTTTCAAGCTGCATCTGTTTTATCTTGTGTGTAGAAATTTTATCATAACGAAACAACCAAAACTTGGAAAAAGAATGAGTGCATGCAGCTACTTAATTTTTCTTAAGAATATCTTCGAGACTTAATTTTTCCAAAGAATAATATAAATGAATTTTTCCTAAGAATATATCCATATCACTACATTCCCTTTTCTATGCTTAAGTTATTTTTATAGATATATAGAGCGTCCAAGTTACCATCGTCTCTCTAAGACATGTCAGGACAGAATACTAAACTTCAAGTGTCTTATTTTTAATTTCGTAGATTGGTACGGTGGAAATGGGATATCGCCTGATGAGTCTGGGAACGATGCTGATGCAGCACGTTCCCAGGGACGCGGTGATGCAGCGACGGGGGGTCGAAGGTCGTGAGGAAAGAGAAACACCCAAAGAAGCTGAAATAGAAACGCCAGCCTCTAAACCATCCGAGGGGGACATTCTTGTTGCAAAAGCTACACAATACGAATATGATCGTGCGGACAGTCCGCCTACTGTAGCCACACAAACAGAAGCACCACAAAAACACAGAAAAGCCAAAGTAAAGGAAGACGTGGACTCAATGAGTGACAATAATATCATCTGCCCACCACCTCTCTTTTACAATTCCATGGCAGCCGATCCACCGCAGAAAGCACCAAAGCCAAAATCAGCTCCACCTACCGGCCGTGTATCATATGACATTGCAGACTTTTACTCTGAAATCGGAGAGTCGTCTGAAGAAGAGAACAAAGATCCTCAGACCAGAGGTGTAAAAGTGGAGAGAGGAGTACAGACTTCTCAAAATGTGAACGTACAGGCTGGCCACGAAGACAATCAAGGCCCTCCGATCAGTTTACCCGCTGGCCTTCCTTTACTTCGCCAGCTGTTTTCAGAGTTGTCCGTTCTAGAAGGGCGTTCTGTCGGAATGCATGTGTTTGAAAGTCAGCATCCAGCACCAAGAGAGGAGGCAAGAGTGAGGATATCTCGCCCGGAAACAGCGCCGCCCAAGCCGCCTGCTGCTCAGCCAGTTGAGCGGACCAAGGAGAGACCAGCTCCACTCCACGGTTCGCCGTTGAGGGTGCGTCACCAGCCGTGTGCACGAGGTGACGCACCCGTGCCAAAGACGAGATCATGGATACGTCAGGTGCCCCAGGCTCCCGTGCGCGGACGGGGGCGGAGTAAGCTGAGATACGGCATGACCCATTCTCTGCGGCTACGCATCCAACAGTCCAACCCGGCATGGCTGGAGAAGATGGAGGGGGAGAGAACTTTACAGCAGCACGAGATAGATCGACCACAAAGACCTCCTCGTAGGCCACTTGAACAGATTCAGCAACCATCCCAACAGCGACCGAGCGAACAAACAATCACAGTATCCAGAAGACCAGGGCGAAGGGGAGATGTATATGGTAGAGAGGTTCGCAGTCTGATAGGTGAATCGGGTGTTCTGTTTGACAAAGCTGCTGTCCTCACTGAGACAGTTGTGACTGACGAAAAGCACGAAGCGCGACGGAAACCCGTACCAACACCCAGGCAGCATAGCCATTCAGAAATAGAGGACCACGAACAAGAAGAACCTCTGCCTTTCGACAGATCGCTTGTAGAAATGGAGACGCCAAAAGTAGATGTGGGCTTTGGTACTACGGGAAGTTCGGAGTCAGAAAACCAGAGCAAGAAAAGTATTCAGGTGTTCCTACCCCTCGTGCCTAATCAGGACGAAAGCGAGATACCAGACGACTCATTAGATCAGCAAGATCTAGAGGGGAAAGAATCCAACAAGACGGAGAAGAAACAAGCCATGAGTCGACAGGATGCTGTATCCGAGCCAGAATCTGGTCACAGCTACTCTGAAGACTTTGAAGAGCACGAAACTCACGACGAATATTCGACCGCCGCTAGTCACATGTCGCACGATGATACATCTGAATCGGTCAAATCTGATTCGCCACCATCACAGGCATCAACTACTGTAGAAAAACGCCGGGAGTCGACTTCGAAACCAAAACGAGATGTTTTAGAGGACCGCCGGTCACCTGATTCCGTAGCGTCGGGTCGGTCCGACAGGTCCCGATATTCAGCTTTCAGTCAAGCGTCCTCACGACCCCGTGCCGGCAGCTTCGGACTCGGTGCGCCGCCCCCGCCTACTCCCTCCAAGTCTCCCGTCATGGGTGTACGGCAATCGTCCAAGAAGGCCCTTCCCACTGATACTAGGACATCGAATGATGAGGACTCGCAGGCTAATGTAGACAGGAACGGAAGTAGTCGTCCGCCGCCACGAATCGTCCCGCGAGACAGGAAGATCTCAACGAACACCGCGTCCGTCAGTAGTTATGTCCCCTCACACTTGTCTACCGACATTGAGAATTTGAGCACCGAAGGATCCTTGGACTTTTAATGACTCTTTCATTATCAGAAGTGTCATTCACATCCCTTCAGGGGCAGGGTATCAGCTCAGATAGTATACTGTTACATGTATCTTACTTTCAGTATCAAAGTTTATTTCTTTGGGTTGGCATAGCATAATATTAGAAATGGGGCCGGACAGTAGATTGATCGCGAACAAACAGCCAAGTGGATGATTAGCAACATAATTTATTATACAATTTATATATAAAACGAGTTGAATTGTACAAATCTGCCAATGTTGTGTTTTGTGATATAGAGATATGCTAAACAGTACTCCATTGCAAATTTTAAGATGCATTTCTAACCTCTGCCAATACGAGTTAGTGGTAAAATAAATGTTGACCAAAGGTCATGTCTTGTGTTGTTTTTCTTTACTAATGAGTGGGCGCATCGTAAGCATCGTGTCGTCACTTGCTTCATTCAAGCGTATAGAGGTTTTCATCGTCCATGATTTCATTCTGAGCACTGTAGGCTTCCCTAACAAAGTTACTTAACTTACAGGTACTTGAACCCGTAATGCTGATGTTATATACACGTATACACTCTTGACAATGTGTGCGTGATGCTAACTCGTTTCTGTAAATTTGTACACGAACTTAGACCACGTAAACTGTGTGACCTGTCATCAATGGGAGTTTACACAGATTGGAGTACGGTCAAATCTGTACATATGACCACCTCTACATAAGGACCACCTGGCCAATATGGCCTATCTTAGATTATTTATCTCACTGACACAAGCATTAAGAGTCTTGTCTATAGTGACCACATAGGCCAGATTTTCTCGGTCCCCTGAGTGATCTTCTTGCGCAGTTTTTTATGACCGGGTCAACGACCCCAGTTTGGGTGTATTTCCTTCATTACAATTGTTGTGTGGGCTGAATTGCCAGGGGCTGAATTACAAGGAGCTTACACTATGGCAGGGCACAGTAGGACACACTCCGATCAGTTCCACTGGTAACCTTTATAACCATAGAGGACTATGCCGTGATGAAACATAGAGAAACATGGCATTGTTTTACCGTAAGACCTTGTCGAAAACCACCATACCAAAATTCGTATCATAACAGCTTGCCACAGTGACCAGAAAAAGTTAACCAAAGGGACTTAAAGCGTGTCACAAAACTGTGTCATGGTGTCATGAACTAAATGTTTCTATCATCTATTCTGGTACATAATGGACTCGGATAATTTACTTAATTACGCGCCGCGAGACTCTTTCTAATTAGTCCGTGTTCGATCCCACGTGGCGCGAAAGCACGTGTTGAAGCAGTTTACAATACAAGTCAATAAGGATATAACACACGCATACACACACACACACTTACATACATGCACAGATACATGTACGTACATACATACAATGTGATATGGGCACACATACATAATAAACACAAACACATACTTGAATACGTACACTTTATATACACAAACGTGCACGCATGCACACGGGCACATGCATACATAAACACAGATACATACACATATTGACTTGCAAGCTTTGGCGTCAACATAGATGTGTCCTCCAGCAGTTTACTGATTTCGATGGAGTATTTCTTCAAAGCGTATCACAGACGAATGCAAATGTCGAGTCAATCTATCTATTTGTTCTCCACATCATCACATGCCATGTTCCACAAACAGGTAATGTACAATTTTGTGTCTAAGTCAGTCACAGACTGAATGACAAATTCCTCGACTTACTAGCTTTACTATTGGGTCTTATTTACCGTGTACGTTGGTTGCTCCCCGGACTAGCATTACTGTAGTTTATTTAATTTACTTCAACCCCAAACTAGCCAAAACCGACCACTCACTAGATACAAGTTGTTAAGTTGGCAGATATGTACATTAGATTTATATACAAGTGTGCGCGTATCATATGTACAAATCAAAACTTAGTCTTGTGTATCAATCCCGCCGTGTCTGTTAGCCAATAACTAAGTCTGAGACTATCTTGAACTTTTGGTTAAGCAACGAAGAATGCCATTGGGTAAATGTTCCCGTACTACATGGCTGTTTCCATTTCGCCATTGTCCAGCATTTTGTCCATTCTCTGGAAAAGTGTCACCCCGCCATTCACCGTGCAGACGGCGACATTTCTCGGTCTCTCTGTGATCTTCGCCCGACAACGACCGTCCTGCTTCGCCCTTCGGGGTCCAGCACCTGTCCGTACGGGGAAGGCAGGATTATGTACGGGAGCAGACAGTCTGTATTCCCCATAGGTTCCTGTTGTTGGCGCCGCCTTGTCTTGTCTCGCAGACGACATTGGGTACTTCGTACTTCCCAGTGCCCTCTGTAGCACTCTTCTCAACTCTTCGATCTGTAAAAAAAAAAACAATATTATATCATTTTCATTTTTACATTGAAATTTAAGCGAAAACTGTGCAACATCATCATACCCGAATACTAGTGTACAATACAGTTTTGAAAAGTTAACAGGGCGGAACATCATAATACATAACATGTACCCCTTGAAAGCAAAACGTACCAGTCTTGTAAACTGTAACACTAGCAGTGTTCCGCCGATTGTACTCATCATGATGAACAATAGATCTATTCAACAATACCTGAAGTCTCCCAAATGACTTTTTGTGTCAAATCTAAAAACAGGTGTTTGGGGCATTTGCATTTGAAATTACCTAATGTATTTCCGCTGCTTCGTATTGTGTCATCAGACGTTAGGTGCAAACATGCACTGTGTATGTTTTGCTATAGTTTAGTCACACAAAACATACAACAATAATGTAAGGCCATAACATAACCTGTTTTTAAAGGGGTAAGATAAATGCTAAGTTTACTCAAACTATGCACTCTCAGATACTACTACATGTACTACTGTACCCACTATGGACAAATCTTAGTATATTCTACACGATTCCTGGAATAGATTACATGTATACTACGGACCACTGAGCTTTAAAAATCACCCACCAACCGGTTTTTCGGTGCCCTTTCAACTATTCGGGTCGCGCAGCGCTTTTAACCTTGTTGGGGAATGTCTATCTCGCCAGAGGCGTTCTCACAACTTGTGCTGTCGCCGTATATGTTAGCATTTTTTTCCAATAATCATAGAAAGACAACTTACTAGTATAAGGTGTCTGTCAGTCCGTTGGGTCAAGGCCATTTTAGCTAGTTTCAATAGATCTTTGCAGAAACAACAACAACAATAGCGTCCTAGTTGTGACTACCTGTAGCTGTCCGGACACAGACCATCCCTCTCCGCACCTAGTTTGGTATTTCAACGCCATGTACCAAACACCAACAACATACTGCCGACAGACTTTATTTATCGTCTGCAAAATAAAACACCTTATGCTGCCCATGATGATTTTGGTGTACTATCCCGAACACAACGTGTCCACAAGACATTCTTACCGGTAGTCTACACGATACACTTAGACCTTTAAATAGTTGCTTTCTAAATCATCAGACAGTACTCAATCCTGAGTTATCACAAATGGAATATCACAAGACAAATATTTGTCCGTCTTTTGGGTCAATACACTTTAGGTCATTTCAACCAAATTGGTCCTTGCAAAGAGATCATAACAACAACAACAGCGTCCTGGTTGTGACTATATCCGTCCCAACACAGACCATCCCTCTCCCCACCTAGTTTGGGGGTGGAGTTTGGTATGTCAACGCCACGTACCAAACACCAAGGAGGTTATATAGACGTCTAAAGATTTGAATTCTAAACCGACAGGCACTACTCAATCCTGGGCCCTTAGAAATGGAATATCACAAGACACAAACAACGCAACTATTTTGCCCACCTTTCTGATTCTGTCGATGTCGTACTCGATTTCTTCTTCTTTGTTTGTCCTGTTCTTTGTCCCGCTTTCTTGTGACGTAATTACGTCGATCGACATGTCGTTCCCAAGTCTGGAACTATCAAACTTCATCAGCTAGTTGGTAATGCAGTTGGTAAAGCAAGTATTCGTAGAATCGCTCGGGTTGACGTCGTCGTCCAAATGTTTTTCACAGCCGACTCTGACAAACAAAACCCTGGGCTGAAAACGCGGCCAACAGCCGGCTCTGTGTCTACCCCTACCACTCGACTAACCACAAACTGGTGAATCACAAGCCTATAAGCGTACGAAAATGTGGAAAGACCGGTCACCTCCCTCGCGAGTTGTTTTGTTTTTCACGGACAAAAGCTGCAGCGGTGTCCTCAGTAATCATACGCTACCGGTTTGAATAACCATATGTAAAGCGACGGCTGTCTTTTCACAATCAGCCGGTGAGGGAAACAAAAACAGGTTATTATGGCGAATGATTTCAATGATAAATGCAGGAATAATATCTGGATCAACAGTTTTAAGTGGGTCTATGCAAATTAATGACGGTTGCGATAAGGTGTCTACACCGGTATTTTAAAACAATAGGGGCAGTAAGGTGTGAGGTTACAAAGGATGCGATGATCGATGGGAATGACAGGACTTTAAAAAATATCCTTTAAATAGCAGAACGTAAAAGGTACGCCGCGCGCGGACAACATTGAACAAAAATTAACCTACAGTTTTTTTTAGTTTACCTTTTTGAGAACATTAGTAACTTATGACACTGCCATTGCTGAAAACATTCGTAACTGGCAATTTGAAAAGAATGAAAACCAGCAGGAAAGCGCAAATTCCTACTATTGATAAGTATGGGATAAACTTTAGGAAAGTTAAACATCAATACTTATCCTACCACTAGCTTGCTTTGTGCACCAAGGTTTTGTAAACAGTAGTTGTGCACGTGTGATTCAACGTGCTTGTTTGGAGTATAGAAAACCTCGGTACAGAATATGGGTTAAATACACCCATTTTGTCACAAGGTCATCTCAAACTCCAAATCGCACGTTGTATCACACGTGCACAAAGCAAGCTAGTATAGTGGCCAGTATACGTATTGTTTGTATTGATTAAGCCATACTTTAGTAAGAGAAATTTGCGCTTTCACGGAAACATGCAAGCTTCTGAGAGAGAAAATTTAACAGTGCGTCCAGATCTGAGCTTTTAGGATTTCAGACAATTTATGTATGACAGACATATAGAAGTATGACTTCACAACGACGCACGGAGAACAATACTAATTTCACTGTTCAAACACTTTTAATTCAGTCTTGGTGGTTCCGACTTGTTTGTTTACGGAATGGACCAGTTAGGTCAATTCTCACGTGACACCCTTAAGCAATAATGTCATTGCCTTAACTTAAGCCATGCCACCACAAGCCGAATCACGCGTTGTTGTTAAGAACACAGGTCACTGACTTATTAGTTACGCATACATGATCATACGTCATCAAGCAACAGGTCATTCACCCCTAGGTTACACAGACACGCTGGCAATATAGTCTTGCGGTAAGGGTTGTTGACTTAGAATCTTAATACCCTAGTTCTGCTGAGCCCGACAATTGTCGGTTTGCACATGGTTGTTCTGTATGCTAGCCCTGACAATTGTAGGGTTGAGGGTATTTCTACAATGTGTACGTTGCACCCGTGCGGTTGTTGTACAGCGAAGTAATTAAAAATGAGCAATATCAAACTAGTACCCTTTATTTCAAAGGTGTCTAGGCACGTCAGCAGTGGGGGTATATATTTCCTCTGGTCCAGCAGGACAAGGGTTAAGGTTCTTGGTTCCAATCCCTTCCAGGCCCCAATGTCGTGCCCTTGGGAAACCTATTTCCTCACTCTGCTCAGCTGTAGGTACCAAGCTTCGACTAGGATTATTGGGAATGTTCTCTCGGATGGGACATAGGTCCCGTTTTTTTTGGAAGAGCCACGTCTCGAGCACGTTATAAAGAACCCACCACACTTATCGAAAAGAGAAGGGGGTCTTTCCCGGTGTCCGTGGATCAAATCTCCTTTTGGTTTTACTTACGTAGCTTGTACCTGGTGTACAAAACTCATGTTATACATTGAGGTGGTTGACCGGTTATGTGGAACAAGCAAAAGAACAATACAGATAGAAACAGACTTTGCGACTATAAAAGGGTAGTCATACTTTTTTGGTAGAGCCCACACAAATTCACATCCAATTTTACATGTATATATTAAAGTCACCTCGCTAGTTTGTAGCCTTAATTGTCTAGGCAGTATTTTTCAGTATTGTTTAACTCAATGGCAGTGGCGAAGTAGAAACCTCAATCTACGACGCAAATATTGGGAGACAAGATTTTAGTGTTTTCCGAGTGATCCGCTTTTTTGGTAGTCGTCGTTACCGAAACAAAAACAAAACGACAACAACAACAACAACATTACAATTAGCCCTTCCAGTATACTAAGCAATACCTCAAAAGATGGAGTCTGACACAAGGAAATTACAAATATCTGGGTTATAGCATTTGGGTAAGTATGAAACATTTACTAAACAGAATAGTCACACTTGATTTTTTGACATAACACAAGTACAAGTCTATATTGTTTCTAAACACATGCGCATACCATGTGTCAAGGGTTAAGTTTTGTTACTATTCTAAGCAGATAAGCACAGAAAAAAAAGGTTCTTCATCTAGTCAAAAAGAGTAAAAATTGTTGATGCTTACATATTCATTGATATATATTTACATAAAACATTTCATTCAACACAGCAAGTAATAGCATTAAAAGACATTCTTGGATGTTTGGTAGTTCTAGTGATAGAGAACGCATACGTTCACTTTGATATAGCAGTTTGTTGCGTAAAAATAGACAAGTAGTGTCGTCGTCATCTAAAAGTATCCTAATATTTTTAATTTTTTACAATTAAAAAGATGAACAAATACTACAATTTGGTCACCTGAATTGCAGTCCTAGGTACCCGATCGTATTGCCTGTGTTTTCCTGAGCTTTTTCTTTTGATAAAAGCTAATCTAACACACCGAACTAGCAGCAACATCTTGTGATCAGATTAATGTACAGCTAACTTAAGCTAGCCTCCACCAGGCCTTCCTACGGGCGTGTGGATCGTAGAATTCGGCAAAAAAAGGAAAAGAAAAAAACCTCCCTGGCAAATATTTTCCCTATAGACGGCGTAGTTAGTCTGGTAGAGACTAAACTTAAGCCGTTAGTGGTTTCCCGGCACCATTCTGCAACCAGTCGGCGATAGCTTCTTCCACGTTTCTGCACGTGAATCCTGGCAGTTCCTGTTTCCTCTTCTCTGAAGAAAGAATGGCGTCCTTTGGCCTCTTGCATCCACTATCGTCATTCACGTTACCAGCTACACGAAGTTTGGACGTGTCGACGTCCAAGCACCGCGCCACGCGTCTAGCGAACTCTAACTTGGTCATGGCTTCGTCTCCGACCACGTGATAGATCCCGGAACAACCTTTATCAATCAGTTTCAATGTCATGGCTGCCAGGTCCCTGTTATAGGTGGGTGTGCACTTGACGTTGGTGAGTGTCATGTCCTTCCCTGACGTCATGTTGGTGACGAGTTGGTACACGAAGTTCTTCCCTTGTATCTCAGGACCGAACACTGTGGAGGTTCTGAGGATTAGTGCTTCTGGATGGACCGTTAGCAGCTTCTGCTCGGCGCGGTACTTGGTTTCACCGTACGTCTGAAGTGGTTTACACGGGCTCGACTCGCTGTACCCGCCGTCGGAGATGTCATCCTCATCGCTGCCGGGAAACACGTAGTCGGTCGAGTAGAACACCACTTTGGAGTTGATGGCTTTAGCGCATTGGGCGAGATTAAGTACAGCGGTGCAGTTGACGAGTTGAGCCTTCTCAGGTTCTCTCTCGCAGCCGTCCGTCCATGTGAACGCCGCGCAAATGATGATCACTGACGGGCGAACCATAGTCAGGAGGTCCCGACACACTTCTTCAGACCTTCCCGCCTCTTCTAGGCTGAACGGCAGCATCCCCTCCTGTGGATGCAAATTATACGTTCCTATGGCAACGATCTCCTTCGAGCGGTGACGAAGAGCCTCCATCAGTGCCCCGCCCACTTGACCGGACGCGCCAATGATCAGGTACCTTTCTCTGAGTGGATCAACTTGAACCTCGTTCTCATGTAGGCAAGGCGCGGAAAGGTCCTTGTCTGAGAGAACAGGTGTGACCCCCGTCTGTAGAGGCCAGTACACGTTCACAAGCGGGTCGGACCAGAGCACGTCTCTCTCCGTGGCCGGTTGGTACACTCCTCCCTGGCAGTACACCACCGTGTTTCTCTCCCCGAGAGTGTAGAAGCCGTGCCCGCAGTTCGGAGGGATGTACATCTGACGGCGGTTGTCGTCGCTGAGGATGGCGGCCGACCAGCGCAGGTAGGTTGGCGAGGTCTCGCGCAGGTCCACAACTACGTCATAGATACGGCCAACCACACACGTCACAAGCTTTCCGTAACTGTGGGGAAACATACGAATAACAGTCAAATGCAAAACTTGGGATTTGAAAGAGAAGAAGAGGATAAGAAGTTACGAGTTTGATTTACAAACAATCGGATAGCTCTTGCGTTATTTCATTCGTAAATGTTAGTACTAGCCTAATCACAGTCGTCCTACCGTCGCACGATCAGAACATGTGGCCATTCTTGGGATAGTCATTCGAGCAGGGACGGGCTACGACGAACAGGGACGGTTTGGGACGGGATATGACGAGCAGAGACGGTTTGGGACGGGCTATGACGAGCAGGGACGGTTTGAGACGAGCTATGACGAGCAGGGACGGTTTGAGACGGGCTATGACGAGCAGGGACGTTTTGGGCAGGCTAGTATGACGAGCAGAGACGGTTTGGGACGGGTTCATAGGACGAGCAGGGTGGACGGTTAGGGACGGTCTAGGACGAACAGGGACGGTTTGGGACGGGCTATAGCTAGGACAATCTAGCAGGGGCGATTTGGGACGGGCTATGACCAACAGGGACGATTTGGGACGTTCTATGACGAGCAGGGACGGTTTGGGACGGGCTATGACAAACTGGGACGGTTTTAAAGGACGGGCTGTGACGAGCAGGAACGGTTTGGGACGGGCTATGACAAGCAGGGACGGGCTGTACACGCTAGTTTGACGAGCAGGGACGGGTTGGGACGGGCTAAGATGAGCAGGGACGGGTTGGGACGAGCTGGGACCCTTTCATTTTCACAGAGGAATTACTCGATAGCATACTTAGTCATAGCAAGAAGGTTATATAGACCTCCTTGGTCATAGTTGCACACTGTCACATAGTAACACTAGATGTAAGAACTTACGTGGAACAGTGCAGTCCCCTCAAGACGTTACGGTAAGACGTTGAGCAGGTGACCTGAGCCCAGTGCTGAGCCACACCCGCAGGGTACTTCGTCTCGTTGTACAGTTCCTCAAGATGGCCGCGGCGGTCGGGATAGCGAGCGAACTCCAGCAAGTATGCGTCTCGGACGGCTAGTGACGTCCGCTTAACTCCCTGCATTCTACTTTTTGTAGGTCTATGTGATTAGCAAACAGCCGCTGCAGGAAGTTTGTGTTTTCAAGCAGTAAAGAGGCACAAACAAGGCTGTAAATGCAACGCTATGTTGACCGTGCCAGTCGGCTGGCTCGAGCTGCAAAAATCTTACTTCCGGGTTCAAAGGTTAACGCAGGTTGAAGATACCTGATGATACATTTCGTGCATACAGACATATGCAGACACCACCGGAGGACATGGAAGTGATTTATACTTACTGAAAAAGGTGTATAATTATTAGGTTATAGACTATTAGAAGTTTTAAAAGCTTGTATCCATTCCTTCTTTTCCGTATTAAAAGGAAAAATACCGGTAAAATGATTCTAGATGCCCGCGGGTTTTAAAATCCATACATTTATTTCCAACTTTCTTCTACAAATCAACCAGTAACGTTACTCAATGGGTTCGATCTATGGATGATTCAAAGAAAACCAGTGAAGCAATCAAACTTAGAATATTTCTTTCTCTGCCGTTTCTCTGTCGTCTTCTAATTTTTCCTTGATATGTTTAAACGTTACATGTACTGCAAACCTACATAACTTCATGGTATTCCTAATTGTCTATTGGGATTTCTACATAAATGAAGTCAAATCAAGTGGCACTCTCAAACCGGCATTCCCAAAATTAAAACCAATTAAGTCATATCCTCAATACTGAATATGATAGTAATAGAAGAAGATTGATTATCGTGAAAACGAAAACTCCGATAAGAATTGTACTATAGCAATAGTTAGATTATAGACAGGAATCTGCATAGCAAATGCACACAGGTTTTGCATTGAAGCAATAATCTGAAGGCATATTAGCGACAAATAATGTACATCAAATAATGTTCCTCCCTACACGTATAGCATGCGTATGAAGTTCCTATCATAAGATTTTTAAAATAATTTCCTCATTATTTATGCATTATTTAACATTTATTATTATTATTATTGTGTACGTTAGGAATTTATGTTTGTATACATGCGTAATATCACAACATTGTTTTTGTACTTGCTATGTGTTAGACGCCCGATATCAGCTATTACTGCCTGGAATGTCTAGTATTGCCTGTTGCAATTTAATTAAATGAATTATTTATGCAAATAACGAAGAATTACAATTCCAAGGAGTTCAAATGTCAAGCAAGGTAAGTAGACATTGGAGATAATAAAGCGATAGAATTTGCGTATTGCCTTATCTTTTGTAATTAACGTAATGATCACAGCTGGAAGACCACTACAACTGCAGATAAGCAGACACTTATTCCATCTCAATAGGGTTGATCTTCAGGAAAAGACCCGGCATGTCAGCTCGCAGAACCATCCTGTGTACGGGGAAGGGCTCCGGTAGGGTGTCGTCAGGGGTCAGACTGAACCGCTGCAGGATGAGCGCAACAGCTGTCTTCAACTCGTTCATGGCGAAGTGCTGTCCGATACAGTTCCTAGAATGCATGATATACGAGGGTGAGTCAAATTGTAGTACACGCGGCCACTTGCATCACCTCTCACCCACCCCCGTATTATGTTCCTTTTTCAATTTTGTGACTTAACAAATATATAAGAACTTGTTAGCACTAAATGACGTTTTCTGTTTGGTTTAATTGAATTTATAGTAAGTCTAACTATCTACAGAATTAAACAAAAGGAAAGTAAAGTAATAGTGTAGTAGTAGTAGTAGCAGCAGCAGCAGCAGCAGCAGCAGTAGTAGTAGTAGTTGTAGTGCATGTAGTAGTTGTACATGTGTGGGGGAGTGCAAGTAGTACTACAAACCTTGGTCCTGCTGAGAAGGGAAGGAAGGCGTACGGATGTCGGTCCTTGGAGTTCTCAGGTGAAAAACGCAAAGGATCGTACTCCTGAAGATATAAATAAAAGAGACAACACATACTTTTAACAAAAACCGGAATTGTTTTGTCTATTCGCATGCACGTAAATATGGAATATTTGGTGCATTTCATAATTGCTATTGACACATGTTTGTTTTAAACAGGATATACTTGCAACCACAAATAGATGAGAGATATTAAGATGGATAAACTTGCAACTACAAATAGATAAAACGAATATCATATAAGATACCTCAGGTTTCTCCCAGATGTGGGGGCTATGGTGAAGATGATACAGTCCGATATACACCTGTGATCCTAAAATACAAGTTAGAACAATTCAGCAAACTGTAGACACATAGGCATCTAAGTTCATAGGCACGCTGCACATGGAAGGAAAGTTCTGACATATGGCTGTATCATTGACACTACATTTTCGGCATTGTGAAATGATATTTACGGCTTTTTGTGAGTTAGCATTAAGTAATGAAAATAAGCTTCTTAAGCAGGTTCTGTCGCAAGTTCACAGCAAGTTTCCTTACCTTCGGGTAAGGTTCTCCCATCGCTGAAGGTGACAGGAGTCTCCACTTCTCTAAATATTTCGGGAACTGCAGGGTACATCCTCAGGCTCTCCTTCACACACATGGTGATGTATTTCATCGAAGGCAGGTCGTCCCTGCGCATGAGCAGATAAAGATTATGGTTACCGTAATGATAATGTGCCATATTCTATGCTCGGAAGATATGGTATGTTTTGACAAATATTTTATTTCAGACCTTGTTACTTGAAAAATCATTTGGTGTTTTGCCTTCTTACCCTTTTCAATAGAAAACTCAAAGTAATGACCACTCGCTGGCAACATATCATTTATTTAACCTATTTGAAATAAGATAGACATAAATGACAATAGTTTACGTTTGGAAGTGATTGGTCATTATTGATCCTGAAGAAGGCGACAGTGGTCGTCGAAAATCTAATCCTGTGTATGCCATAGTGTTTGAAGAAAGTTTCGCATTGTATTATGATAACTACCAACATAGATGAGCTTCCATGATGATAGATTATTATGTCATTGTTTCTCGCATATCTGTCTAAACGTGTACCAAATGTAGAAAGTCCCTTACCACGTCACTTCCGTCCTCCCCTGCAGCACTTCCTGTGCCTCCTTCCTGCACTTCTCCTGATGTCCCGGATGACGAGCCAGACAGTACAGGGTCCAGGACAGCCCGCTGGCTGTGGTGTCGTGTCCCTCGAACATGAAGGTGTCCACCTCGTCCCTGATCTCAGCGTCCGTCAGACCGTTTCCGTCTTCATCCTGAAACGTATCACTTGTTTTAGGAAGCTTATAGGTCTTTGTATATATCATACTCTGTGAGTATTCAGTATCCTTCCGCGATTTCGCTGACAAAGATTAGATTGCTCATGAAATTAATATCGCAGTCTTTAAATGTTGGAAAAGCTGCATGCGCAATTCAATTTGACAATTGTACAAATGGAGATATGTATTTTTATCTCTCTCTTTTACACATAATGAATATGTTCTTTCCTTGTAAGTACGTACCCTTGCCATCAGCAGAATGTCAAGAAAGTCCAGATACTTCTTGCCTGAAGCGGATTGCTCCTTCAGAACTTCTCTTCGTTGACGAATTATTTCTTCCGAGTATTTGTGGACACGGTAGCATGCAGCCTTGTGCCTTGGTGTGGATATGAATGGTATGTATTAGAAAGTGGTCTGGAAAATATTAAAAGGCACGCATGGGCCGCAAAAACACAATCACATGCTCACACACTCTCTATCACACACACACACACTAACACACACACACACATATACACACACACACACACACACGCATGCACATACATACAGAGAGAGAGAGACAGACAGACAGACAGACAGGGAGAAACAAACAGAAAAAGAGACGTCGAGAGAGATAGACAGAGGAAGGGAGAGCGAGTTACTAGATATGTATATAGAATAGTTATTAACAGACACGTGTTTCGTTATATGTTTATTTATTAATAAGCACATGTGTTTCGTTATGCTTTTTGAAAATAATTTTTTTTAAATTCTGTTTATTTCTATGGACTGTTAGATTAGAATGTGTCGAAATTTACCATGGCATCTCACTCAATGAAGTTTACACACAGGAGAACAAAACTTGTGCTTCTACGTCACTAATCATTACATTTAGAAATTTAGGGTTCGATTTGATAGTGATACGCAAGGCAAATAGCAGAATACAACCAAATACGCATTGTCGGTCGCCATCTCTCTAAATCCATTAAGCGTTAACTTATACAAATAGACGTACATGTAGATATAGACTTCTATTTTGGTTGATGCAATCAAGCACTAAGTAGGTTCACAAAACCTTCTTCCACCAGATGAGATGCTGTACAAGAAGTCACTCAGCAGGTACACAATAGACCTCCCTCTCAGTACGGTCAACTCAGCCAGTTCGTGGATTGATGAGATGTAGTCGTTGGTTTTCCTTGCGATTGAAAATAAAATGTTTCAACGCACGCTATATACATATATGCATATATATGCTTATATGCATACATATATACACCATCCTCTTCATGGTAATAATGACTGCTTCGCTTGCGCTGCAGCTAGGTGTCACTGGTAACAATGCAGTCCCAAACGTAAACACTGGAACCACATTTGAGACCGCATTAAGTTATATACCCACCTTGTCTGGCAGTTTGTGTTTTGGCTGAGAGTACACTTCAGCATGCTGTCCAACGTCATCAGACTCACTTGATGAAACACGTCAATAGATGATCCAGGTTTCAGTTCTCTCCAGTTGTCCTAGTGTATAGAGTTCATACCAATATGTGACATTTGCAAATTCTCCAAGACCATCGTGGAAATGGTACAGACGAGAAGGCTGAGGTGGTTTGGACACGTCAGAAGACGACCCCCACAAACACTAGTCTACAAAGACCGCAGCCAGGAGTTCGCTACCCCAAGACCCCGGGGAAGACCACCGAAGAGATGGAAAGACCAAATTGTAAAGGACACGGGCTTAAACAGTCGGGAAGCAGAGGCTAGGGCAAGGGACAGGACTGCTTGGAGGATCCTCCTGGAAAGCAAGGGGCCAGTTTCTGGCCTGAGCACGTAGGCAGGTAGGTAGGCAGGCAAATTTTCTTACTCATTCTTAGAATCCCGTGTTCATTTGGTTCATATTTGTAACTAAGGGACGGGAAAGAATGGTCTGTTTGGGTGCCATTTTGCAATGATTGAAAAACATTGCACAGTTATATGTTTGACTTATAAACCAGCTATATGAACTATCTTATGGTTTATCTGATCCGTTCACAACCATACAGTACATTACGGAACAGTATTGCTACATGTATTTTATTTGAGCTGTGGCATTTAGTTTAAAAATTTAAATATTCTCTGTGTTACAAAAAAATCCATACGTAGTACTTACCAGCATGACGTTTGTGCTCTCTGAGAAGAGCCTAACGTACGGCTTGAGGATCTCGAAGTGAAACCCCGGTGTGAGGAGGCGGCGGTTCCGGAACCACTTGGGCCCGCTACTCAGTAGAAGACCATTACCTGAAGAAGCAGAATTGCAAGCGACACACGAACCCTAATGATTTCCACTCTTACATATGAAGCAAAATACCAACAGATCAAGGATCGAAGCAGGTCATTTAACTTTCTCATTTTTTATTATTTTTTTAAACTCTGTAAATTCGTCAGCCCATGTTTCAAAAAGAGAGAAGACGGTTAACTGTAGGTCGTAGAGATAAAACAAAGTATAGTTTCACGATTACTCTCTTGTATCTAACTTACTGCATTTAGCCCCAATGGGGCATGAATATATATTGTCATTTATTCAAGATGTTAAAGGATATTAACGTTACTAGGTGCTAAACAAGCCCTAAGTATGGAACTTTACCCCCAAAAAATATTGCTGAGTCAAGGAAACATACGATTGTCATCTAAGGAAAGATATAAATACTTCACAAACCCAGCCATGGTCGCAAGATGTTGTAGACGATTTCGTTCTTCTTATCTGTTAAATGCAAATGAAAACACGGTTATGAACAGACGTCACCTACCTCTGGTGGGACATACAGGAACTTTATTCCTCCCTCTGACAGAAGACATAGAAACTGCAGTGCGGACGCACGCACATACGCACACCCAGACAGACGGACCAGCCAAAAATAGTACTACACTCCCTTGTCGTTAAATGCTATTCCACACTTGCATCCCTTTTTGATTGACCAGTAAGCATTCAATGAAGTCAGTAGCATATCGCTTGCATAACATTTGAATAACCTTTGCACACATTTAGAGATTTGCATATCATTATCATTATCATTACCATATAACTTGCGTACATAGATATCATAAGCATACCGTTTACATGCATGCATACAATCAGCATATCATTAGCATGTCATGAACATATATTTGGCATTAATACATACGATCCTCATATCATGAACATACATACATATCTTTAACATGTCATTAGCATACCTACGTATCCTTGGCATGTCATTAGCATAAATACATACATGTCCTTAGTATATCTTAAGCAAATGATAAACCGCCTCTTATCCACCTGAATACGGATAATCATCCTGTCGCTTCCATACTACTGACCTGTCCGCATCAGTAGCGTTCGCACGTAGTCTGGATGGACTGTCACGAGTCGACCCATTGCCGCGCTGTGTTTGAAGGTGTAACCGTGCGGGTACTGTTCGGCCCATTCCAGCAAAGTCTTGTTGAAGCTATGCTCATTACTTGCCTGTAAAGAGAGTTGTTTATTTTTTGAACCATGATTTAGGCTACTCTTGTGCTTGTATTCTTGATTTTTTTTTTTCTTTTCGCTCAATGTCGTGGATTTAGGTTATTTTTGTACCACAATTTAGATTACAAGTACTGTGTTATACTCATTTGAAGACAAAGTGTGCATGCGGTTATTGAAAGAAACAAATTCCAGGTACGGGGTCACTACAAAGAGAAAAGAGGCGAATGATAGACACATGCAAGATGAGTCCTGAAATAACGTTAGCATCTTCGTCAGATTTCCTTCCCTACAACAATTGGCTGCCTATTTGAGTACCGTGACGTATACGTAGGGAACAGCCAACTTGCCATATGCATACGTCCATTATTGTAGCAAATGAAATACTAGCAGTTTGTTAGTCAGGCCGCCGTATCAAGTGCATTCATCCCATTTCCTGTCAAACATGAACTGTATTGCGTTAGATGCAGCCCTAATGTCACGTGGATGAGAAGTGCACACAAGCACAATCTTTAGGTAAGAATAATGCTAGACTCTTACAAAGTACCATCCTTATTTCTGTTTACTTGAATTCACCACCAACGTACTGAAGAGAGCAAAATGACAATAGCGTTTTAAGTTAGGGCACACTGTCCAGCGTAGAAGAAAATCGGAAGGAACATTCACGAAAAACATCTCACAGAGTTTGCCGCTTGAAACGCGGAGCGTGAAGGGCTCATGAACAATATGAATGCATTTCTTATCCAAGACCATGTTTGTTCTTTAGTGACTATGTTAAAAACTCATTGATCAAAATCTGACCACTCTCTGGCAAATAGCGATGGAGCGTCGTGAATTCGAGCGCAGGACAAAGCGTGCTACATGTATTATATTTCAAAGAAACCGCGAGAGAAACAATATACAGAGACCTCACATCGAAGGACATCCCTATTTTTCTGGTGTGTCGAGGCGAAAAGGCGGTTGTTCTGGTCAACCCATACCTATCAGTTAAGTTACAGAAATTACAATCATTTATGGTACTGTGTCAAGTTGTCAACAAATATTATACAAAGAAGGCATAATAACGTATGAAAGATGTCCGAGTATTAAGTCCCGGGCCTCTACTCGAGATGTTCTAGCTTTTAACAGATGTTACAATCTGATCACAGTCCACTCACAAACACCAGGTGCCCCAGCAGCCAGTGTGCTCCAGGCGGGACGGGGAAAACCTTCTCCAGGGCCCACATGTTCCGCAGCGATCGCACGATAGCCACCGTAAACTTCACCAGCACAACCACACCGAGAGCCACCGCGCACCACACGGCCGTGGTTAACACATGTCGGCTGAGAAAACCCGAGAGGTGGGAAGAGTTGTCAGACGACATCTTGCAGCGACTTTCCGCGAGCACAATGCTGACCTAACTAGGTCAATGTGTAAGTGTCGAGGGTCAGAGTTACAAAGGTCATCATGATTTGTTAGTGGGTCTGATAAAGTTGTATTCCGTGCAAACACTCACTAACAGGTATGTTTGAACAAAGGATATGGCTCACCCAAACGCGGTCTCTCCTAATCAAGAGTTCCACGACCTCATACCGTCCCAAATCATTTTCGTTTAATGCGTACAACGTACACATACACGAAAGAACACATTCCTAAATATCCAATCCGAAATGCTATTGTGGATGGTATTAAAAAGATGTATATTTTGAAGTGACAATATTGAATGCTGAACACATCACTGGTTCATTCAGCAGAAAACTGAAGTTGCGTAGTAGGATCTTTGCTCGAGAATGAGAGTCTTTATCTTTAAGAACTTCAACTCCTTTCTTTAAATATATTTTTTAAGATGATGAACTCCGCTCTGTTATTCCCCACAGGGACTAGTGGAAACAGTGGTGTCTCTCCACAGAGGACAAACTGAACTGAACTTTGATTCGTCTTTTATATCATTTGAAAGGTTTGTCTGTGTGTGTGTGAGGGAGGGGGCTGGCTGATAAGTATGATTCCTATCAATGAGATTTCTTTTTACATTGTGCTGATGGCAATCATGAGCCACACCGATAACCAATCAGATTGCGGATGCTATTAGTTACATTCGCCGAGAAGGTTATGCAGAGGGTAGCGTTTGTATGTATGTATGTTTGTAATGTACAGCATAACTCGAGAAGGCTTGTTATACAATGAAAGACGTGATGACTTCGAAATAGCGCTATTGAAGCAGCAAACTGAAGTTGAGAACGATTGTTGAGAAAAAGAGAGACTTTATCTGAAGGTTTTCGTCTGTTTTATTCAGGATCATTGTCGTAAACATTTCAAATGTTTGTCGTCCTGAGGGGAGAGGCACTGACAAGAGTATTCAAGTTACCGACCTTTGCTCTTTGACCCTCTCCGGGACACAGCATGCACACAAATCTTTAACGTGATGCTTTAAAAGAGAGTTGGCAAACTACCCTGTAAATGCAGCTTAATTCAGATAGCCAGCATATGGTTTAATGCGCTCAAATAAACACTGTGCTAATCACCGTGAGACAGTATCACACGCCCCTCAGCCCTTTACTGAGTGATGCGTAACCTTCGGTCCGCCTCAGGAAACAGTACTGTGTGCGATTAAACAAAACGCTACCGTGGTGCTTAAGAGTTAGCACAATGGCGTTCCTTGGCGATGTTCATGGCTTAATGGACGTTGTGCTATGGTGTGTGTTAACAGTGACCGTACTCCTACTGTGCCAGGCTGCCGCAGTTGTCTGGAGATCGCTGCAGAGGGTGAAACTGCAGGAGAAGGTGCTGCCTGTTCCACCGGGAGCACACTGGCTGTTCGGTCACACCATCCTGGTAAGTTACCGCTGATAGTTAACCCAGCAACTTGTCCATTGTAAGCTTCTGCAGTATGGTACCTGATATATATGATGGCTGTTGACATTGTCACTACTACTGAATAAGATCAAGTTATGTCTTGATTTTATTTGGCGTTCGATGTACTTACAAACCTTTTTTTTGCCATTGGTGTGAATCCATCTTTTCATGACCTTTGGTCACCTTTTATATATAATAATAATAATATCAGGTGTATTTGCAGCCAGTGCCACAGGCAGGTACCCAATGTGTAGGGTAATGAGGCTGTTTAACGTGTATATAGACAGTGGTCATATTTGACGCTGTGTATATTTGTAAATTTTGGCATGCATCTTGCAGAATCAGGCAGCAACTCTCTGACAATGTCTATCCTAGGATTATGCATCCACGGTACTGTAGATCGTACGGTCATTAGAAGCCACCACATTGTGACACATGTTTGTTGAGATCGTTAGTACTGCTATAGATCAGGTTATCTTTTGATGTTATACGATTCTTGCTTTTACCATTGTGAAGCTAGCCCTTAATTTGGTGATCTCTGACCAGTGGTCATGTGGGCTGCTGGGTATAGATGTTTAAGTCAGCTGGGTATCGTGGACTTTGTGACGCGACCTGATTAACGCTCTGGCAGTCAACAATGGACAACACTCAGAGCGACCTGACCTGAACAAACAGCATTATCGCTGAGTCAGCTTGTTTTCTAGGCTCTGATTGGTCAGTTTTAGCCAGTGCAAAGCGAAATCCTGTAAGCTGATTGGCTATTTCCTAGAGCGCCCTGACCAAAGTAAAGCAGGGAGTAGAGTGCCCTGACCTAATTTCAACTAGAGGCTATAAAAGGAAGTGCGGTACAGTTCACAGTCGGTATAGTTTAAACTGTTATCACATGCCCCGGAAACTACTCAAGCTAGTGTTTATTCTAAGGATATGGATTTTCGCAGCAAGATAGTAACAGTAACTCAAATCCTTAAAGAATACGCCAAGAGTTATGATGACAATCGTTTTAAAGGCTATCGAGTGCAACCTATCTTTTTTGGCGACACCTCAGGTGCGAGCCAAAATTGATATATCTATTATGTGCAGTTTGCAAGAATTCTAGGAATTGCACAGGAATGTGAAAGTCCATGGGACGATAACTCAAGGATGCCTGGATGCACTGTCTTCATATTCTGTAGGTGGGTCGGTCTGTGCAAGACCTTGAAATAATTGGATTTTGGGCCTCCTAGCGACTTTCTATGGTACTGCAAGGGAACTTTCGCTTTTCAAATCTCGTGTTCTGAACATGCTATGGTCATGATTTTTAGTGGTGGATAGCTCTTTGTTAGGAAAATAGGTCCTGTAGATTTGGACCCCTAGCGGCTTTTATTTGAACTACAGGAGCTGATTTTGTCTCAATCTTTGAAAGAAAATAACGCACGAAGGGTCTGACGGATCATTATAATTTTTGGTGTGTAGATAGCTTAAGGAATGATTTACATAATCATATGCCAATTATGCAAATCCATATCTGATTTGCATAATTAATGAGGAAAGTTTGTAAATCAGCTGCATTTCATTATAGGACTCTCAAACGCATGACATATGTAACTGAGAAAGACATAAATATCGATAGATATCAATTATATGAATTAATACTTAATTTGCATAATTAATGGCAAAATACTATAAATCCATAATGGTAAATGATCGGGATTTCATTCTTGCACCATTTGGAAGTTGTAGTAGTAAATGTGGCCACTATTAGACACAAACCTTGCATATGAGGGCCTCATTTACATAATGTATGAGGAAATGGTACGATATATTTTTTGTAACTTTCATACATTGGACAACTTGTGTCATTTGGGTTGATCAACTGATATGATTTATGCGAGGTCCTTATTTGCATGTGGGCTAAAAAAACGAAAACATTAACAGAGACCGTCGCCATGGTAACATCTTTTTATGATGCCGATCTTGTTGTCTTTGATAGGGGAAGGACCTAGAAAAGGAATCTTTGGAATGGACGACGGAGTACAAATACGCATACCTCTTCAAGTACGGCGCAGGGATGACCCATTGTTCCGTAGTCCACCCGGAATACGTCAAGAAAGTATTCTCTAGTATTTCAGGTCAGATCTGTGTTTTTTTTAATCGTGTACAAGATGATATTCAAAGGAAAACTTGAAACTACGGATTCCAAATATATCTCTTCTGTCACTAAAAATAAAAGTGGACGTTTTCTCCATCCAATTAATTCCACCATTCTTACTTAACTTCTTATAAATACATTTCTCTGCATTATTGTATGTTACAAATGAGGATTGCACAGATACCGATTCACTGACTTCACTTCATTATACTATCAACCTTTTACCTTTACCTAATTACCTAGTCCCATCCTCATGCCTGAAAGTCGGGGACCATGGTAGCCTCCAGTATCAGCCTCCTCCACTTTCTCCTGTCTCTGGCTCTGTGGGTGCACTCCGATAGTGAGAGTCCTGTCCATTCACGGGTGTCGTCCCCCCACCTCCTTCTTGGCCTCCCACGGCTCCCCTTACCATTGATCGTTCCTTGCAGTATGTGGGTGGTGATGTTGCCCGCTCTTGTGACATGCCCAAAGTATTGAAGTTTCCGCCTTTTTATGATGTTAAGCAGTGTTCTTCCCACTCCCAGCTCTTCTAACACAGAGTCGTTTGTGCGGTGTTCAGTCCAGCTGATACTATTAACATGTTCTACATATTATGACTTCAGAAACTATTTCGTACATATCCGCAGTGGTATAAAGAGTTTGAGATGTTTTGTCATTACAGATAAGGGTGCGTTTCCGTACAGCGTTCTGAGGCCTTGGTTAGGTTTGTACTTCTTTACATATGTCCTTGTGATTTACACATGCACGTACGCCATAACCTCTATCAAGTTAAGTATACACGTGTAACACGTGTACATTCATAGATAAAACAAGTAATTGAAAAACAATTGCGCTCAACTTATGTCACAATAGCAACATTGCATTACGATCTTTGAGTAACTGTAACGTTTTATCATTACTGTTACTGGTATTGTCAATAAAGAAAACAAGGCAGTCAGAGATGGCACACTTCACCCCTTATCCCATGCTGCTTCGTCTCGCAGGACTGAGGGTGTATATAGAAACTCATCACTGTGTGTATTGGGAATCACAGAATCAAGAAGGATAAACACACGGAGAGAATAGAAGATCGTTGAGATGTTATAATCGTTTGCCCCGATAGGTGACGGCCTTTTGATCAGTAGCGGGGCCAGGTGGTTCCGGAACCGCCGCCTGCTCACACCGGCCTTCCACTTCGAGGTGCTGAAACCGTACATCGGACTGTTCTCTGAGAGCACAAACGTCATGTTGGTGAGTCATACACACACGCAGGCAAATAGACACACACACAGACACACACACACACACACACACACACATACAAACACACATACACACAAACATACATACACAGGCACACAAACACATACACACACATACACCTACACACACACACACACATACACACACACGTACACACACACACGCATACACACACATACACACGCACACACACACACATACAAACACACATACATACATACATACATACATACTGAGAGAGAGAGCAACACGCACACGTGCACACACATACACATACATACACACACACACAAACACATACATACATACACGCACACAAACACAGACATACAAATACACACACACACATACACACACATACACATACACACGCACACACATACACTAGCACACACATACACTAGCACACATACACACACATACATACACATACACATACATACACACATATATATATACACACACGCGCGCGCGCGCACACACACACACACACACACACAAGGGCGCATGCACACTGACAAAGAGACACACACAATATGCAAAACTAACCTACATCATCCATTCACCCTCAATATGCTCATCTTTACACGTAGAAAAAGTGGGCGGAGCTTGGACCCGGATCATCTGTTGACGTGTTCCACCACGTGAGTCTGATGACGCTGGACAGCATGCTGAAGTGTGCTCTCGGACAGAACACTGACTGTCAAACCAGGTACGTTTTTTTTTGTAGGCATCTTCAAAAATTACTAAATTTCTACATGTCCATGTAGGAAGACAAGGGACACCACACTATGCTTACAAAATGATAGCACAGATAAACACAGATCTACAATAAAACTGCGAATATTTGCTAACCATAACTTTTCTATGGTATGTGCATTTTCCGCGATCCTTCAATCAAGCAATCGATTTAGCAAAATTTATAAACTACGCACAAAAAGTTCGGAAACTTAACTTTGGTCGATCGTATTTCCGTTATCTTTTTACCGATTGCAATGTATTACATATCATTTAAAAGCTTATTTGATTTCCTTTCCCATGATACCAAACTTATTGTGCTTGCGAGTTCATGAAACGAGCATCAGGCCTGCTAAAGTGAGTGGGTCGAAGAAATAAAGTGCCCAGATTACCTTACTACAGTCAAACATGCTATTCCGTACATATTTTTCTGTTGATATTGACTTCTGTACGAGGGTATTGTGAAAAATGAACAAGAATAAACAAGACATAGTCATGAAAGCTAAGTTTATTCTTTATCAAAACCAACAATCTGCGTCTTAGTAATGGGTTAGCAAGGAGTTAGTAACGGGTGGTCTAGCCTTGTCTTTCCCCTGGAGGTTATGCTTCCCCATACAATGACGCTGCCACCACCAAATGCTGTCACTTTATCCGCGCAACAGTTGGCAAAGCGCTCTCCTCGACGTCTCCACACTTCTTCGGTACCGGTCAGAGAATCCGTGTCTGCAGCCGCGTTGAAGACAGCTACGGTCCCTTAGAGTTGCTCGAGTAAGGAACCGGTCTTGCTCAGATGTTGTTGCCCTGGGACGTCCAGTGGGTGGCATGTCTTTCACATCACAAGTTGCGCGGAACTTGGCTACCAGTTTGGAGTGATGGTACCAGGACGCACTCCGAATAACGCCGCAACATCCCTCTGACGGGTGCCAGCTTCAAACTGCCCTACAGCACGGAGCTTATCCACATAGGACAAACGCGGCATGGCAATGTTTGTTGTGAAACAATAACAAAAAATAACCCCTGTGGATGACGATACCGTTGGGTACCGTTCTCCACAAGTGTACATTTTTGGGTTCACACCTGCAGGACGCAGGTGTTTATGTGGTGTAAACAATTGGATCTTCGATGTGCTAAAAATAACCTTGGATGTTCTGTGTGCTAGAAATAACCTTGGATGGTCTGTGTTCTCAAAATAACCTTAGAACCTGAGGAAATAATACATTGAATAATCATCCGCGCCCATACCAATAGGATGTCACAGCGCGCGTATGACACCAACAGGGAATTTTGGGCACTTTTTCTCTTTGACCCACTCACGTTATTAGTCCTGGTACTTATTCCGTGAGATTTCAATCACAATAAGCTTGGTATCATAGAAAAGGGAATCACACAAGCTTTATAATGATATATAATGCATCAAAATTGGTAAAAAAACAACGGAGATATGATCAACCAAAGTTAAGTTTCCGAACTTTTTGTGCGTAGTTTATCATCATGTTTTATAACAAATGGTTGCTTGCTTTCTTTCCCTAAGCAAAACAAACAACTACATATCTGCTGTGCTTGAGCTGTCGGACCTGACAATGCAGCGCCTAGCCAACCTGTTTCATTACGCTCTAAAGGACAGGTTGTACTTCTGGCTCACATCCTCTGGCAGAAGGTATTATTGATCCAGAGAAACTTTTTTCTGTCTTGTATGTGATTATGTGATTTCGAGGGTGGTACACTGACGTTGTGGTTAGGGTTATTGGCTCAGAACCTCAGAAGTACTAAGTTCAAATCCCTGTCAGGTCCCGATGTTGTGCCCGTGGAAAAGGCAATTTCTTCACTAGACTCGGGTGTAAATGAGTACCTAGCTTAAATCTGAGTTTATTGAGATGCCCTTTAGTCCCACTAGGGGGATAATCTTTCAGGGCTCATATACATCACAAAAATACATACATACACACATAATTACATAATTATTTACATACAGGTACAAGCAGGTAGAATTAAAGGAAAGGATTGGATTGAGGTCAGAAACTAAATATATTGATGTTCTTACGTTTGTGAATATTCATACAGTTTTTAAAGTTTAAAAAACTTATAAGCCTGTCTTTTGTAACCATATGACACAGGTACAGGCATGTTGTCACATACATTATGCTGCTAGGACATTCTAGACAGCTTCTGCCAAAGCAACCATCAGAAAATTGAGTCTTTATGATAATAACGTTACATTTCTGCAATCATGTGATGATATTTTGCCTAATTGATAACCTACAGGTACAAGAAGGCCCGCGATTCTGCCCACCGGTACTCCGAGACCATCATCAAAGAACGCAGGGAAACTCTAGATCATCCAGGTTCACTAGGCATTCAGCATGGACGCAAATATTTGGACTTTCTGGATATCTTGCTGAAGGCAAAGGTACATCATTCAACGCTTTCTTATCAGATAGCCATGTAAAGCAAAGTATGCTTGTATTCAAACTTGGAAATGTAATTACTAACAACTATATAGAAAAAAGTACTGACAGGTGCTTGGCTGACAACTTGTGTTGAGTTTTCAATTACTACAATTTATTTTTCAGGACGAGGACGGTAACGGCCTGACTAATGCTGAGATCAGGGACGAGGTGGACACCTTCATGTTCGAGGGACACGACACCACAGCCAGCGGGCTGTCCTGGACCCTGTACTGTCTGGCTCGTCATCCGGGACATCAGGAGAAGTGCAGGAAGGAGGCACAAGAAGTGTTGCAGGGGAGAACGGAAGTGACGTGGTAGGGAAGATTCCAGAAGCTTGAAATGCATCAAGTTGTAAGCAGTTTCATCTAAGCCTACTGTATACATCAAGCGAAACTAAATTTTAAAGTTACATTGAATATCGGTGATTGTGAGACTGCCGTCCTCGCCAGGTACTCCGCCTAGACACCGGGATGTTGTCGTGCGTCCTCCCTTTCAATTTTTGCTTGCCTTCGCAACTCGCCGTTTGGTTAAACTTAAACAAAGTATTGTATGCGTATTAAACTTTTTATGGTTGGAAGAAAAGTAAAAGAACCTCAACATTGTAGCCTAACATGTCAGAAATTAAGAAAACTCAAAATGACGAATTTAGGCTACAGTGGCGAATTCGGAATCTCTTCCGTCACAGTTTTATAAAAAAAAGTAAGTGACTACACGGCTTGTCATTTCTATCACGGTTGTGTCAAAATGCGTAATAAATAAAACTTCACTGATCCCCTGACAGCATCATTCATACCATTCATTTCTAGGGACAACTTATCGTCGCTAAAGTACCTCACCCTGTGCATCAAGGAAAGCCTGAGGATGTATCCTCCTGTCGCGAAGGTATTGCGGGAATTAAAGGAACCCATGACTTTCTTCGACGGCAAAACGCTACCACAAGGTACACGTTGTCCGCTGGCTATGCATTACTTCTGATGTTGTCCATACCTAATCATTCAACTAGTTATGCTTCGGTCACATTTCCAAGCCGGGGCCCGGCCGGGCTGTTTGAGAAAACAAAGAATAGAAGACGCATATCAAGGATATACATAACATAACGTATGGTAATGACTAATTTTTCAAAAGTTTTGTGTGTTTTGTTGTCTTTTATGTCATAGTTTTCGTTCCCACAAGCTGCCCGGCCGGGCCCCGGGTTGGAAATGTGACCCTAGCATAACGTTCACCTATAATGCTAGGGTCACATTTCCAAGTCGGGGCCCGGCCGGGCAGTCTTTGGGAACGAAAAGTATGATATAAAAGACAACAAAAGACATAAACGTAAAAATTGTTATTGATGAGTATGATTTGTGTGTATTTCTTGGTATCAATTTTTATTTTACGTTCCCGCAAACAGCCCGGCCGGGCCCCGGTATGGAAATGTGACCCTAGCCTTAGCATGCTATGTGACAAGTTGATGCTCACAGCAACATAATGTTCGGGTGTTTCAGGCTCTACTGTGTTCATTTCTATAAGCAACCTGCACTACAACCCTCATGTGTGGGAGAACCCGAAGGTTTGTCTTTTCCCAGTTTCGTTGAATTAATCCTAAATTCGGCTGAAACAGCTCACGGAACATTTAGAGCTAGCAAAAGTACTGAGTACATAAGTAGGTGATTTTAAACAGGCCATTGGACTCATAACCATGTGCACTGTACGTAACGTTGCACAATATGACGATGTATGTATATCTTTGTGTGCGCCTTGATGATATGGCCTATGTATATCTATATATAGTCTTCAGCACAATACTGTGATAATGAACCATTATGTATATCTACAAACGCCATTCAGAACAATACTTTGATGAGCAATCTGTACAAGAAGTAGTTTTTGGACACCAGCAGGCTCAGTAAGACAACCAGTTAAGTTTCTGCCAAACTTGTTCTTTTCATTGTTGTGTTAATCATGTTGTTTGTTTTGTAGGAATTTGATCCTCTTCGCTTCGCGCCCGAGAACTCGAAGAACCGAAGTCCATACGCCTTCCTTCCTTTTGCAGCAGGACCGAGGTAACGTGAAATTATGAAAACATTTTAAATGTTAAAACAGTATCTACGCAACACAAAAGCAGCTAGTTGCTTTGACATCTGCATGAGCTGATCTAATATATTTGTCTTTTAAGACAAATATAATGCAAAGTTTGGTTAAAAGAATCAACTTTACATTACAGAAATTTAGTTTCCAACAAGTCAGAAGCAGCTACGGTTTAATAAACTTTTAACTAGTATGTCTCAGTGAAAAACTGTCTGTGGAGGAATAACCAGAACTGGTTCATTATCTTTTCTAGGAACTGTATCGGACAGCACTTCGCTATGAACGAGTTGAAGACAGCTCTTGCGCTCATCCTGCAGCGGTTCAGCCTGGCTCCTGACGACACCCTACCGGAGCCGGTTCCCCAATATCAATTAGTCACACGAGCTAAACCTCCTGGGCTCTTCCTCAAGATCAAACCCATTGAGTGACATCAACGTAATCCCATGTAACCAGAAATAATTAACGTCAACTCACATAATTTAGACAGAGACCCTAAGACGGCCACATTAAAAAAGATGTGAACGTAAAGAGATCTCCAAATCCCAAGGTATGCACACTTATCCAGGTGTTCAATACCTTTTTTATTGAGTGGGCCGACTATTCTCTCTTCGCAGCCAGGAGCTTACAATTGGCAGGTTTAAATCGCATGGGTCTTGAGAGGCTGCCATTCTTCGCTAACTCAGGCGACCACAATACGAAAGTAAGCCCCAGGTTCAGCAATAGGACAGTACGTTTTAAACCACTCACACCGGGAAGGACCCTTACTCTGTAAGTGCTCTCCTAAAACACGGGACCTCCAGTTTAACGTCCCATCCGATACGACTTCCCTAACCTAAAGTAGGTATTAACCGTGAGCATTTAGAAGCAACTTAATTCTTTTCTCAAGGGAACAAAACTTGGGCCTACCATGGCCAGATTCGAACCCAAAGCATTTAGAACCTAAGTCAACCTTATCCACAAGGCCACCTTGTCACTCTCTTGAGAAGGTATTGCACATTGATACCAGTCCATTTTTTCTGGTGTGGCTGTATTAGTTTCCAAGGCGAAATTTTGAGGGTTGACTTTACATTCTGAAATAACCGTTTGTAGTGGCAAAGAATAGCATACTTCTAAGAATCAACGATATCAATGACATTTAACGAAGAGTACTGGCCTTGGTTGTAGGCTCTTTATCTTAAGCTACTAGTTGAAGATTCATACAAGGACGCACAAAACATGGAAATTGTTAGGAATTGTCATTGATTGATTCTTGAAATAGACATATCTTTTAATGCTCGTTTATGAGTGTTTGTATTGCTGATTTAACAAATTAATGCAAAAATATCAATGAATTGAACGTTAGATCCAAATTAGCTGGTTCTAGCTGCTCACAGTCTTAGAGTATATGTGGCGTCGATGGAATACTAACGATCCCACGATGTTTACTCAATAACTGTACATAGCGAATTATCTCTTGTGTCAGTGATGCTTGTTTGCTTGATCTGTTTACCGGTTAAAACCAGTTTGATAGATAATTCTTATAAGCTTAATCCACAGCGTATACCAGTTTTATGTTCTCATCCCATGTGATATAAGTAGATAGATTGCCATGTACTCATTAGAGTGCGTATACCAGTTTTATGTTCTCATCCCATGTGATGTAAGTAGATAGATTGCCATGTACTCATTAGAGTGTTTGAAATCATAGGCTGGCTATCTGTATGAAGTTGTATCTATCAGGATGTATACAAAATATACTATTTGGTATCTAATTCTATTTCCTCATCCATAGGAAATGAAGTCTTGTTTTTGCTTGTATCCCGCTCTCTCTTTCCCCCTCTCTCTCTGTACTGTGTAGATAGTTGAAAGTTTCTTGCCCGTAGGCTAATTGCAAATACAATTAAGGAAAAGAACGGACAGTGAACAATATAGTATTCTACAATAGTGTACAGGCTTTAATTACGAGGTAACAAAAATTGAAATAAGTATCATTCGCGAGTAAGCGCAAGATAGTGCCACTCTTCCTCAACCTAGTCCCCACTAGCCTAAAGAAGATAGTTGAAATCGTCGATGACGTGCCAAAACAAGGGCGTAAGGGGAAAGGCTAGGGTTAGATATCATAAAGTCTCTTATGCAGTATTGATAGACACCCTAGAAGATCTCTCACCAACGTTTTGGACTTGATACTACTAGAACCACAGGAAAGATATCAAAGTTGGAATAACAAGAAGTATCAAAGATTACATCTCTGTCGCAACAGTACATTTCACAGACTATACCTTAAGACTGTAGAATGTTCGTAAAATTCACCGCTCCAATATAGGAGTCACTTGTAGAACACAATAAGTCTTAACTTTTTTCCTTGCATTTAGCGTTACACAAACATTGACTGGATATTATGCGGCAAATATGTATGGACGTAAGATGTGATGTAGTGTGTTCGATGCTCATTATGACAGACAGGTCTGTGTTATGCCGTAAGAGGTTTGATCTTCAGAAAAAGGCCCGGCTTTTTAGCCCGCAGGATCAGTTTAGGGATAGGAATGGGCTCCGGTAGGGTGTCGTCAGGAGTCAGGCTGAACCGCTGCAGGATGAGCGCAACAGCTGTCTTCAACTCGTTCATGGCGAAGTGCTGTCCGATACAGTTCCTGTAGTGAAACGGAATGTAGTTGTGAGAATGTAGGAGTTTGGGGGATCAAAATCCAGTTTTGCAGTTTCCTTGATTATCTCAATAACTCCCAACAGCTTGTTAAAAGCAATAATATGGAACGATAGCTTTGCATGGAAGTTAGATCATACTTTATAACATACAAAAGCGGGGCCCACCTCGGTCCTGCAGCGAAGGGGATGAACGCAAATGGGTTTCTGTCTTTCGAGTTTTCGGGAGAAAACCGCAGTGGATCAAACTCCTGAAATAGCAACGAGCATCTCATTTCCTTCCCTTGAATGACAACAGCTTAGTCAAACATATGACATTCAAATACAAAATGATAGAATACAAAAAATGATGACAAAAGGAAAATGACTATAGGACATACCATAGGGTTTTCCCAAACGTGAGGGTTGTGGTGCAGGGTGTTGGGTGATATGCCGACTCTTGATCCTACGCAAAAAAAACACACAAATGAATAATCATGTAGAACATAAGACCATCATAAGATCTAAAACGTGAGCGGTTAAACTGCACGAAATGGCCTCGTATCCCGGCGTATACGTACAGGGATTCCTCCGGAAATATTCCATATCCCGGTGCGGATTTAGCGTATCCGTTAATTATATCGGATACGCTAAATCCGCACCGGGATATGGAATATTTCCGGAGGATTCCCTGTACGTATACGCCGGGATACGAGGCCATCTCGTGCAGTGTTAGTTATAGACATATCAAAATATTATCCCAGTGATAAACTAACATTGTTGTTATGTATGTATGAATGAATGTAGCTTCAAAAGCATTATTTGCCCCTATTGTATCTAGATTAAAGGAAGGGTACCTTTTGGGAGTGTCCTTCCATCTGGAAACGTCAGGGGGCTCTCCAGATGTCGGAATATCATGGGCACCGGAGGGAACAGTCGTAAGGCCTCCTTCACACACATGGTGATGTACTTCAGAGATGGCAGAAGATCCCTACAGAGATAAATACATTAAACAGTAATTAAGATCACTGAAAATAATTTGGTTGTTCTTTTAATTTTCTCTAACAGGGACACGAACACTACTAGATTCATTGACATGATCATGACCATACCACGTCACTTCCGTTTTCCCCTGCAGCACTTCCTGTGTCTCCTTCCTGCACTTCTCCTGATGTCCCGGATGACGAGCCAGACAGTACAGGGTCCAGGACAGCCCGCTGGCTGTGGTGTCGTGTCCCTCGAACATGAAGGTGTCCACCTCGTCCCTGATCTCAGCATTAATCAGGCCGTTTCCGTCTTCATCCTGTGGAAGTGTTCAAATGAACCTTAGACTCTATGTTTATAACGGTTGGACTTTAACTGTCTTGTAGTGTACGTAAGCAAAGCAAAACAACTTCGTCTATGGTTAATACTATCTTCTGGGTTGTCCTAATAAACTTCACAAAAGCAACATATCACCGTGCAAACATACAACACATCACATTTAACATACAACACAAAACGTCAGCAATATGATTTCCCCCATTCTAGTTAGGATTAATATTTACGAACCCTCGCTTTCAACAGTATGTCCAGAAAGTCGAGATATCTCTTGTTGTTCGTCGCCTGCTCATCAGTGTGTCGTTGATTCAGGGCTGCCTGTCGCTCGGCGATGATGCGTTCTGCATACTTGTGGACGAGTGTACAGGCTTTGCGGTACCTAAAGAATAGTTTAGACTGTTTGATGAATTGTAGACGACGTTGAAGAAGCACCCTTAGACAATTTACATAAATGTAAATGAGTCAAAACACTGCGCAGTACCAATGCAACATTTTTTCTTGGTTACAAATGTATTCGTTTAGACGAGTCAAGTTTCTTTTAGTGGGGTCGTGTGACGTAACGGCAGTGGTCCCGTGTTCGAATCCCCTGACGAAACCGATCTTGTGCCCTTGGGAAAGGCACTTTACACGACTTTCCTCACTCCACCCAGGTGAAAAAATTGGTATATTGTTCAGAGTACGTGGCACTGTTGAAATAAGTTATGAAAAACTTGAGTGAAGTGCCACGTCGTTCTTTGCTTTCAAAAAAACGAATTAAAAAACAAAAACAGTTTCTTTTGATAATCTTCTATTGATATAAAATAGTCATTTTATGTAATATCGTTTGCCTTAATAAAACGTGTTCCCGTGATTATGACTTGGCACACGTACCTCCTTCCGTCAGATGAAAGTGCGTAGATCAGGTCGCTCCTGAGTATCAGGGACCTCCCCCTCTTCATGGTCAGGTCTGCCAGGTCGTACACGGCAGCAATGTAGTCATTCGTATTCCTGAAGTACATGTCCAATAATTAGATGTAAATAGACTAAATACAGTTGATTAAAACGAGGAGGATTGCTATTACCGTTGTCATCACTATTACCGCTAGGATGTACCATACCACGTAATTATCTTCAGGTGCCCGTAAACCTTTTACCACTTAAAACGTTATTTCATACACTTATCTAATATATTTCAATACCTTTTAAAATCAATTATTCGGTTTTCTTAAACTTTTGTTTGATTTGATGCTCCATTTAATTGTATCTTTAGATAAGCTAGATGGTCCGTTGATTTTTGTTATTAGCGTATCTTTCAATTTTTTTTTTTGGGGGGGGGGTCGATAGGAATTCATCTTTGTCACACTTTAAATGATTTCTGAATGATGATTTTGACACTAAGGCTAAAGGCTGTATTTCAAATAACAGCGAATGAGAGATGGCCAATAGGTTTCTTGCGCTCCTGTGCATATTTTTCAATTTCAATATTGCATTCTGTTAGGCGTGTCAATTCATTCAATATACAATAATATACAAATACTTAATCACTTATCTCTACGTAACACCACTACTAGAATTATCAGGCTTTACCAGTCAATGCTATGAACTCCTTAGCAAAGGCGCATTTTCCAACTACTTTTAAAAATATTTTGATCGCTGTTTCATACCTTGTCTGACAGTCGGTGTGTTGACTGAGTGCACACTTTAACATGCTGTCCAACGTCATCAGACCCATGTGGTGAAATACGTCAATAGACGACCCAGACTTCAGTTTTTCCCAGTTTGTCTGTTGAAATTAAGAATAGAGGTTGTCCGCTAAAAACGTTATTTTCTATCAATACTTTAAGTAGATAATTACTTTCTTTTGATTTTACACAGAATCCAATGGTGGAACTTTAAAATTTGTTGATGAACTATAATCGTATACATTGGCAAGAGTTGGATTAAAAAAATGTGCAACCGTTCACCAAATGAAGTTTGATGGAAAATTAAACACAAAGTTACCGGTCGGAAATGTTCAATATAACCCGTTTTTCGCTTGACGCAGCGGTGACATATATAATAGAAAAATAAAACAAAGTTCTCATATGGTACCATCAAAAATCATCCAACAATATATTTGTGACCTCAAATGAATTTCTACTAGGTGCAAATACAGCTTACCAGCATGACGTTTGTGCTCTCCGAGAAGAGCCTAACGTACGGCTTGAGGATCTCGAAGTGAAACCCCGGTGTGAGTAGGCGGCGGTTCCGGAACCACTTGGGCCCAGCGGTGGTGAGAAGACCGTCTCCTGTTGATAATAACAACTGTGATTAAGTGTCTCAATGTTCCGGCTATAGACCTATCCCGACTGTCCATCACAATTAACAGTTTAACCAATGAGAGAGAGAGAGAGAGAGAGAGAGAGAGAGAGAGAGAGAGAGAGAGAGAGAGAGAGAGATAAAAGTTTCGGTTTGACCAATGAGAGTGTGGATGGATGTTCGTCGAATAATTTGCTTTTTTATGTTTTTGTATTGCAACTCTACGTTTTGAAGGAGGTAGGTGGGGCTATGGGATCGGTCTATTACTAGTATGTCAATTTGGAGGCTCGATAAATGCAAGTAAAGACTATAGGTGTATCATAAGGATGTAATCCTATGAACGAATCATGAAATGGCAATGCGTATGCTACCAATGACTCTGTATACATACCTAGCCAAGGCCTCAAGAAACTGTAAATGTAGTCGTCCTTTTGGTCTGTAAAATACGATATCACGTTACAGTAGGTTGTTCTAGGCCTGGTGTTTATGGTGATCAGATTTACTTGTCCTATTAGTATTACATCATTAACGGTCTTAAGAAACGTTATGTGAATACCTTGATATGAACAAACCTTTTAAACAAACAAACCGTGAAAATGCTAGAAAGACACAAATTTAAAGAAAGTCAAATTTCTGATGCGACAAAACTGCAGATATATATTATTCATAAAAAAAGTATACCTGCACGTGACATCACGGCCTTGACGTAATCCGGGTGGTACACGGTGCAGTGTTGAAGAAGCGGCCCCATGCGGATCACATGAGCGAACTTGTAGACCTTCGACCACTCCATAGCCTTCGTCATCAATCCTCGTCCCTCATCACCAAGCTAGTGAAATCAACAACAGTCAGTTTGCAATCTGATGACAATGTCGTTAAACGTGTTAAACTTTAAAGAAAAGATACGGTTGGACTAGTAGGTTTGTGTCTGACTTTTCACCCCAATGTTCTCGGGTCATTGCCCGCGCGGTCGCCAGAGGTCATGCTCGACATGAAACTCGTGATGTACAGTAAGCCAATGGAAATTATGGCATTTCTTCGCATGAGAAGTATACCATGACCTTTTGATCCAAGTAATATTTTGAATCTGTATTATGATTAGAACAATGCAATTACCTCGGGCAAGTGATGCCGAAATCAGGACACTATAAATAATCGTCTCACGATTGGCACTTCCTGAACATGTACTACGTGCTAATATGAAGTTCTACATTTTGGTTTACGGCGAAAGGTTACGGAATAGAGTGGAACTCGTTGCCACCAAGTACTGGAGGGGCAGCCTCATTGGCTCTGAACACAGGCTTAGCTAGATGTGCATTCAAGGTTGATGTGACATGTTGTTCATTGTGTAATATAACCAGCTGCTGTTGCGCCGCGTGCCTGCGAAGCTGATGTTTTACACTGAATGGCGGTTCATACAGGTTACACAGATAGAGATCGTATCTTACTTAGTGGTAGAAATAAGTTGGTAAGACGTTCTAAACTTACTAAAACCAGGTGTCCGAGCAACCAGTGACTTCCGGGTGGCACCGGGAACTCCTTTGCCATGGTCCGGTTACGTTCGACTGTGTTCCAAAGACCCATAGTCACCTTTACTACCACCACGGCCATGAACACGACCGTCGCCCACGTTAATGTCATCATGGTGGTTCCTCCAATGGGAAAAAAGTCAGTTTTTGCCATGACGCTGTGCTACTGTACTGCGTTCGTTCCCAGGTTACAAGTACAGTGGGTGTCCCGGATGGAAAGTTCAAAGGTCAAGGTCTTTTAAAAAAACAGCCTGTAGTTTGTGAACGGTATCAGTTGTACCGTATTTTCTGTTCTATCATTGGATAACTAGTAATGTATTATCTGCTTTATCATGGTGTAATGTTTTCTGTATAACTTGTTTCATTACAATTGTTATTTTCTTTTTATTCACTAAACATCAAACCAAGGACAAAAGGGATAAGGCAAAGTGACGGTGGACTCAAGTTACATACAACTTGTATTCCCGCCGCCATTTGTTTTATTAGACAAATGCATTATGTGTACAGTAAATGTACCATTTGTACCGTATGATATGTCTTTGTTAGTATAAATGATTTTTCGCTTCTAAAGGCGAAGCGTGACGTCGGCGTGGCGTAACGGTTAGATCGTTGAACTCGGAATCCGTAGGTCCCGAGTTCGATACTCACCATGCCCCGACGGTGTGCCCTTAGGAAAGGCACTTTACACTACCGTCCCGGACGGTGGAGTGACGCCCACCGAGCTTACTCGGCTAATCTGTCGAACTGGGTGCCAAAAACACCATACGGATTTGGTTGCCGATGTTCCAACATCTAGCACATTTGCCACTGAGAACCGTAAAAAAAAAAAAGGCGAAGCCAGTATAGTAGAAAATAATCTCTGATTTATTTACCTTACAATGCCTTAGGTCAAGGTTTCCCTTCGCCTATTTATTTCTTCTCGCAGGAAACTGGCTGGGTTTCATTGCCGTTTCACTGCACAGTATAAAAGCATAACCTACTATGAATGATTGAAGATCTCCGTTTTGCCATCTACAGCTTGGATTAACAGGAATATCCTGGTTTAGAGATGAACGGCTACAAACTCTAGATCTGTGGAGTGGTGCTCCATAGAGCCATGGACAGTGGGAGTTTGTTACACAGACTAGAGTGGACTGATCTTGAGGAAAAGACCCGGCTGTCTCGCCCGCATGACTACTTTAGGGACAGGAATGGGCTCCGGTAGGGTGTCGCCAGGAGTCAGACTGAACCGCTGCAGGATGAGCGCAACAGCTGTCTTCAACTCGTTCATGGCGAAGTGCTGGCCGATACAGTTCCTGCAGCAAATAGAGTTACACAACATTCAATTAGGATTAAAGAATTGATTCCATTTGACTTTGAATGATGATTTTGACCTTTGAAGAGCTAACCTTTTGTAGTATGAGCTGGAACCGTAGCTATTTGTAAATCACATCAAGGATACATAGTAACTGTAGGAGTTCTTATTTCACAGCACTCAGGACAACAATGACTACTTTTCGCCGCTAGGTGCCGCTGCGTTGAGACAAATGCGGTCCCAAACGTGACTGGATATGTACCCCCCCCCCCCCCCCCCACGTGGGTCATTGTTACCCAGAGGGAGACGGTGGTCCTTTACTTTTGGTTGACGAAACATAACTCATAATATCCATCGATTCATCAAGCTGATAAAATTTTCAAGGGATATGATTCATATCATGTTTATCATGGATCTAACCTTGGTCCGGCAGCGAAGGAGATGAATGCATATGGATGACGGTCCTTGGAATTCTCGGGTGAGAATCGGAGCGGGTCGTACTCCTGTAATAGCAAATAAACGTCAGAGCTAGCAGCTGAAGTTTTCTACAAAAAAACTCAATGAATAATAATGATGATATGTTTTAAAATAATTGGAATAGAATAGAATTAACAAATCATACCGTATGGTTTTCCCAGACATGGGAATTGTGATGCACAGTGTTGGTTGTTATGACGACGGTTGCTCCTAATTAAAAGGGAAATAAGTTCACGGTGACTTACACCACAACATTCATGACGTTCCAAAGCAATTGGCGTGAAAAAGATGCAATTCATTCCAATTTTACTTCAACAAACAGAGAGCATGGATGTTCATACAAGTCATGACGCTACCTTCTGGAAGTGTCCTTCCATCTGGAAACGTTAGGGGGCTCTCCAGTTGACGGAATATCACGGGCACCGGAGGGAACATGCGCATGGCCTCCTTCACACACATGGTGATGTACTTCAGAGATGGCAGAAGATCCCTTCACATAGGATAATGAAATAAAATAAAAGTAATGAAAATGGTGCCACGCCTTGACCAATTTAAAGTTCTGTTTATTCTTCCAATTGATAGCACAGAGCGAGAGAAAGAAAAGATATCCAATGATTGAAACAAGTATGACTTATTTGACATGACCATACCACGTCACTTCCGTTTTCCCCTTCAGCACTTCCCGTGCCTCCTTCCTGCACTTCTCCTGATGTCCCGGATGACGAGCCAGACAGTACAGGGTCCAGGACAGCCCGCTGGCTGTGGTGTCGTGTCCCTCGAACATGAAGGTGTCCACCTCGTCCCTGATCTCAGCATCCGTTAAACCGTTACCGTCTTCATCCTGCAGATATTCAAATCTCATGATATAATCAAATACATAAAAGGCAATCAAGGGCCTGATTGCTAAATAGCTTGCAAATGGTGCACCTGTTTGGATTTCAGAAAACTACACAAACCTTTGCTTCCAAAAGTATATCCAGGAAGTCGAGATATTTCTTCCGGTTAGCTCTCTCCTCCCCGTCCCGCTGCATCAGAGCCTCCTTCCGCTCAGCGATGATTCTTTCTGCGTACTCGTGCACAAGTTTACATGCTTTACGGTACCTTCAAATGAACATATACTGTATAAGGAAGTAAGTCAAGCTACATGTGCAAGACGCATGCACAGGGCATTTTCGCATGTTGCCTTTTTCTTTCGTAAACTTTTTGAAAACGTATCAATGTTTTACATATTGTATAATTATATAGCTGGCCTAATACGAACATGCTGGTTGATAATGCCTACGTAAAGTCAATATCGTTGCAACCCACTCGCAAGACCTCATCACTAGCAGGCAAAAAAACATATTATGCTAGGGTCACATTTGCGCCGGTGCCCGTACATTCCCGGTTGGGCCCTAGATCACAAATTTGTCCCGGTGGATCCGGACTGCCTGAGTGTATTTCTCAGTGTTCTCACGGTTAGCTTATGGTATCTATTCGTTACCGGGTCCCGGATTAATTTTAACTCTGAGCTAACAAAATCCCAGGGCCCGGCCGTGCCCCAAAATTCCCCGGTATGCGTAGCCGTACCCATGGGGCCACGTAGGGGTCACGTAGGGGTCACGCCCGGGAGTGCAAAAAAAAACAGCCCGTAAACTACCCGACGGACCCCCTTTTCCAATTGCGACCGTAGCACGAGCTGTCGTGGGATTCTTGCAAGCTTATTCTAGGCACGACTTCTGGATCTGCGACTTAGGATTACGAATGTACAACTTACTTCCTCCCGTCCGACGACAGTGCGTAGATGAGGTCGATCCTATGAGAAATGGTTCTGCCTCTCTTCATAGTCAGGTCTGCCAGGTCGTACACGGCAGCAATGTAGTCGTTGGTCTTCCTACAGTTTGTACAGAAGACAGATGATAGACCGATCCCAACTGTCCAACAAAATTAGCTGTATAACCAATGACAGCCAGGCGGCAATCGGCGATTTGATCAATGAAAGAGCGGTTGCATTTCTACGTTTCGACTTAAGTGGGCGGGTCTATGGAATCTGTGTATTGATAATTGCTAGAACACGAAGAAACATCTTCCTTCATTGTCACATTGTTCGTTGAATCATAACTTGAAAATTTGGGGTTTCAAGCTTGGGAAGTCTGGAAGCTATAAGGCAGAGCTAGAGGATGCAATTTTCTTTATATTCTAGACTAGTGATTTCTTAACTTCTAACAAATTTTCCTTTTTTGCCATTATGCCTAGAAGCTAGTAAAGGTAACAAATAAGTAAATAATTTGCAAAGAATCCAAATTTCCACCCTTGTACCTTGTCTGACAGTCTGTGTGTTGACTAAGTGCACACTTTAACATGCTGTCCAACGTCATCAGACTCATGTGGTGAAACACGTCAATAGATGATCCAGCAGTCAGATCTTCCCAGTTTGTCTGTGAAATAAGCGGGCAATGATATGAGGTGGCCCAGGAACACTACTTATCATTGTACAGTGATTTTTGTTAACCCTGAGCAGCAACAACCAGCATTTGACTTAAAAACTGCCTTCAAAGATGATGACAGCAGTTCCTATTACTTAAAGAAATCATAAATCACAATTTTATTCGAGAACCTACTAGTAGATAACAGTTGTCGAGCAAAATAATGTGTCTTATTATCATTGTACGGTGTTTTAGTAAGACTCTTTATTTTCACTGGATATTTCAATATTTACATTTATATATTTTACCCAGCACGTTTAACGACAGTTTTGACAATGACCAAGTAATATTTGCTCTCTGTAGGCCATTGGATTTTTGTATCATTGGTTCAAAGTCTAAAGTATGTCCCCATCACACTTACCAGCATGACGTTTGTGCTCTCTGAGAAGAGCCTAACGTACGGCTTGAGGATCTCGAAGTGAAACCCCGGTGTGAGGAGGCGGCGGTTCCGGAACCACTTGGGCCCAGCGCTAGTAAGAAGACCGTCTCCTGTTGGTAATTATAGACTACAGTTATGCTTTTACTAAGTACGTTTATATCAAAATGTAAATGACAAGAATGTAAAGCGATATCAATAAAAAATGCGATACATTCATCGGAACATATCGTTTGCTATCTACCGAAAGTTACAAAATATACACTAGCAAAAATGGTTACGACCTGTTGTGTCCCCGCCCCCTCCTTAATTCTAATAAACAAATTAACGAATAAATAATCCAACCTACCTAGCCATGGTCGCGGGAAGCTATAGGCGAACTTGTCCTTTTTGTCTGTAAAATATTCCAGCATGTAGCATGTGTTGTGACATGTGTAGATTCATTGGAAATGTCATAAAATAAAAGATTAAAAGATGGACAGTAAGAATGTCTAGTTCGTGGGTCAGAATGGACGTACTATCCATCCATCGTCCAATATATCGTCAGGTATATATTACAGTAGAATAACAGTAAGCATCTTTTTCAGATACTGTAAGCCGTATGTTCCCGTATGGCGTGGTCGCATTCGTCGCATGCAGGTCGTCGTACGATTTTGATGTCGGACAATTACCAGACATGCTGTGACAACAACTGCCGACAAGGATCTAAGACAGCCTTTTCCGTAACAAGATGGCTGGATTTTGTACGACACATGCACGACTAAGAGTCGATCGTACTATGTGACCGGGCGCTTAGTGGTTCGCCAATTTCTTTGCTTTACATTCATTAAAAAGAAAACAAAGAAGGAGGAAAAGGATGAGAAGAACGAGGAAAAGAAGAAGAAAGAATCAGCCTGTTACCTGACCGTGTCATTACAGCCTTGACGTAGTCGGGATGGTACACACTGCAGTGAGTAATAAGGGGGCCACCGTGCATCACGTGAGCGTACTTGTAGTCCTCCGCCCACCCTGGACCTCTCAACATCAACTCTCCTCCGTCTGGACCGGCCTGTAAAAATCAGACCATGATCGTGATTAGCATAAACTTGACTACTTCGTGAGAGGAGTAAAGGAAGCCATCTACATGAGGGCTCACCATCCGTCTCTCAACCTGGAGGGGGGTGGGTGATATCGACTTCCAACAACCTTTGACCCATTGTTGACGTCACAGGTGCATAAAGTCACGTGTCCAGAGCGATTGGGGCAGCCAGCTGAAGAAGACCATGTGTTAGTCGAAAATTTCTTCGAGTCCAATTTTTTTTTAGTTGGAGATTTTGAGTTTACATCTCAAGTAAAGTTAAGTAATTCAAAAGTAAAGTAAAGTAAAGTAAAGTAAAGTAAAGTAAAGTAAAGTAAAGTAAAGTAAAGTAAAGTAAAGTAAAGTAAAGTAAAGTAAAGTAAAGTAAAGTAAAGTAAAGTAAAGTAAAGCAAAGCAAAGTATTTTCCAGTCGTGTCCAGGCCCGGGCGCGAATCCGGGTCACTGGCTCCACGGAATTTGAGCATGATGTGATGCTTGTATTGTACGACAAAAGACGAGGTTGCCTGTATCAAAGGTCAACGTTCGTGCGGTCGGCACGTATGCCTCCTGACTCTAGTGACCCCTGAACCACAGTGTCCAGGTAGCCAAATGTACAATGTACGTTCATGGAACACTGCCGCTGTACAGCATATAGTGTATAAAAAGTCACACTATTTCTTCGCATTATGGATGAAATACTTCAGAACTGTACATTGCGCATTGGGCCATTGTACATATATTATAACGATCTCGTGGCGACATGACGACCCGCTGTTTTAGGTGTTGAAAACCGGGTATTAGCAGCAGAAAGTAATGCTGTAAATATGTGTATTACTAACATAACTGAATACACTTGTCCTGTTCTTTGCAGAAAGATGATGATGATGAAATTAATACGTGCTTATAATATACCGCAACTTACCCTTCATTTTCCTTGTCTAAAAGGGCTAGAGGGATTTTCCATGAACATAGTTACGTTCATGTACGGAACCAATGGGAGAAGAGCTTTCATTTAAGCTGGAACTTAATTGATATCCATTTCTATTTGCCATAAGGGTTATTAGCAGTTATTGACTGCAATATGAATACCACAGCACGTTTTGAAATGGTATAAAACGTACCATGACCAAATGACCGAGCAGCCAGTGACCCCCGGGAGGAGCGGGAAAATCCGCCGCCATGGTCCGGTTACGCCTCACCGTCCGCCACAGACCCGCCGTGACCTTCAGCAGCGTTACAACGAACACAACCACCGCACAGCAACATGTTAGGGTGGCAACGGTGGTCCCTGGACTACTGAGGAGAGCGTCTGTTACAGCCATAGCGTTGCCGCACCAGTGTACGTAGATGTGTATGTTTTTAGGCCAAAGTTTAAAGGTAGAGTGCAAGTGGTAGAGTCTACGCTAGAGGGCGCACCTGTCTTGGCAAACAGAAGTTGTGGAGTAAGTGTACAAGGCTATTGACAGGATTCTTTGATTGGATGCACCGATTTCACGATGCTGTGATTGGATGTTTACTGATTCAAAGGATTGCTGTGCTATAGATATTTTGCACTATCCACGGGACGTTTCTGTCAAGAGCCACGGCGACCTGCGATATATCTCAAAGAAGAATTATTTTTTTCTTATCCCCCTCTATATGGAATTCGTCGCTGCGTATTTACTTCCCTATTTTCTACATCGCGTAGATTGTCCGCTTGTTTTTTTCCCACCGTGTTTGATTTTCTGACTATTCTATGGTCAGTTATGGCGAAAATTTGACGAGTTTATGTTTGAGGTGGACTCCACTAGAAGGAGAAAGACGCAAGCGAACTGGCACAAGTCTTCACCACAGACCTCAGTGTAAATCATGCTCGCACGGTGTTAAACAGGCGGCAAAACTCGTAACAGCAAGTGCACTGTGGATATCACGAATGGCGTAATTTATATGGAATTCGACGCTGCGTATTTACTTCCCTATTTTGCACATCGCGCGAACGCTATAGATTGCCCTTTTTTTTTCCGCACCGTGTTTGATTTTTCTGACTATTCTATGGTCAGTTATGGCGAACATTTGACGAGTTTATCTTTGAAGTGGACTGCACTAGAAGGAGAAAGGCGCAAGCGAACGACACTAGGCCACCCTGGCACAGTCTTCACCACAGACCTCTGTGTAATTCATGCTCGTACGGCAACAGTTGTTACACGCCGGAATGAGCAGTTAGGATGGGCACTAACGTTACATGGGATTTTTCTCTATACCGGATGTGCGTTTCCGGGTCAAGAATGTGTGCCGCAACTGCCTGTTTTAGGACAAAAATACTCATCAACCTTTTTCATATTTCAGATGTAGGTACCTTTAGAAAAGCTGAAAACACCTGGACATGAATTATACTAATGAAGACCTCATTTGCATAATCTATGGGAAACTTATATTTCTCTTACGGTAAATGCTACGGATGTCATATTTGAGGTGTAGCCGCAGTACCTTTAGGAAAGGTGAATACACCTGGACATAAATTATGCTAATGGTGATTTATTTAGAATATGAAGGCAATTGTAAAATATATGTCTATTTTCCATCAATCTTTAGACTCGCTCGCCGAATTCTATCATTTGCAGGCGAATCTTTTTCTTTGAAATATACCGAAGATCGCCGTACCCCTTGACAAAAAAGTCCGGTAGATAGTGTAAAAAATCTATTTGACAGGAAGTACAGCAATACCTTTGAATCAGTTAACATCCAATCACAGCATCGGTGGAATCAGTGCATCCAATAAATGCATCCTGTAGATTGGCTTCCCTTATTAGCAACTTCTATTTGCCAAGACAGGAGCGCCCTCTAGCGCAGACCTTACCACGTGCACTGTACTTTTCAAATAAAAAAAAACGATATCTTCTTATCGGTCATGTTTTTACGGTCCCATCGGCACGAATATTCAAGCTCTAAAGTCACGTTATCATTTGTGCAGATTACAATAACGGCATACGCTACGGCCGCGTGGCGCGTTGGATACACCCGATCCCTCGATCTCGGAAGTTAAGCAACGCGCGGTCCGGACAGTGCTTGGATGGGAGACCAACCAAGGACGTCCGGATTGCTGTAGCCTCACGAAGCTTTCCACGAAATCGTCTTCCGGGAGGGACGTAAAACGGGGGTCCCGTGCTCGAGGAGGTGCCTCGAACACGTTAAACAGCCTCATTACCCTACACATTGGGTACCTGCCTGTGGCACTGGCTGCAAATACACCTGATATTATTATTATTATATTATACACGTGTTAAGATGGAACCAGAGCGCACGTTGGAGATACCGTGCTGTTGGTTCGACGATCAGATTCTCCCCGCTAATGCTTCGGTCACAATTGGAAAAAGGGGCCTTGCCGGGTAGTTCCCGGACCATTTTTTTGCACTTCCGGGCGTGGCCCCCACGTGGCCCCGTGGGGCACCCTGCGGCTACCGGGCTATTTTGGGGACCGGTGGGGACCCGAGAAAAATTTAGTTCTGACTTAAATTCTACCCGGGCTCCGCGGACGAAACGACGCCGTGACCTCAACGTGAGAACACCGCGAGGGACCCCTCCGGTTGCCGGCAGTCCACCGGGACAAGTAATTATTTGTCTGTTTGTTTGTTTGTTTGTTTGTTTGTTTATTTATTTGCACAAGAAGAAAATTTATGATATATAATACGATAAACAATAGATAAAAACGGGCTCAGGAGGAGAAAAAAGCGTATATAGCTTATACTAGGCCCTTCTCGTCTAGACTTATCAAACTTGATTATAGATTATGAATAATATAGTGAAGTAATACATAAAATATGATAACGATAGACAATGATCATCAAATAATTGATGGTATAAATTAAAGTCAGATATGGGAATTCGAAGTACAGCAATACCTTGCCTTTGAATCAGTAAACATCCAATCACAGCATCGTGAAATCGGTGCATCCAATCAAATCATTGGGACATCTCACCAATACCCTACACCTGCTCCAATAACCGAGACAGGTGCGCCCCCTCGCGTAGACCCTACCACTTGCACTCTACCTTTGAACTTACCTTGATACCTTGATACTGCATTTGGCCCAAAACATACCCCTCTACGTACACTGGTGCCACAGCGCTATGGCTGTAACAGACGCTCTCCTCAGTAGTCCAGGGACCACCGTTGCCACCCTAACATGTTGTTGCGCGGTGGTTGTGTTCGTTGTAACGCTGCTGAAGGTCACGGTGGGTCTGTGGCGGACGGTGAGGCGTAACCGGACCATGGCGGCGGATTTTCCCGCTCCTCCCGGGGGTCACTGGCTGCTCGGTCACCTGGTCATGGTACGTTTACCATTTGAAAATGTGTTGGGATATTCATATTGAATTCAATAACTTGTAACCCTGATTGCAAAATGAATATATATATATATATATATATATATATATATTTATATATATATATATATATATATATATATATCGATTAAGTTTCAGCTTAACCCTTAAAGGACGGGATAAAATTTTCACGTGCATACAGGAATCGTAACTAAAATTTTCGGGCTTCAGGTGCCCCCACCTTGGAATTGTTTCGGGGCTGTAAAGTGCTTAATATTAATGCTAGATAGGTAAAACTATACATTTCTGGAAAGCTGAGAACCTGTAGAATATGAAAATAACAAGAAAAAGACTGTATCTGGTTTGTAAGTATGAAAGCTCATCTTTCATTCACGGGTTCTTAAACGAACGTAAATATGTTCATGGAAAATCCCTCTTGCCCCATTATAAGCATTTATTAATTTCATCATCATCGTCGTCCAGCAAAGAACATGACAGGTGTAATTAGTGATATTAGTCATACACATATTTATACTTATAAAAAGCAGCGAGTGATTCATGTCGCCACGATATCGTCACAATACATGTGCAATGGTCCTACGAGCAACGTGGGGGGGGTGGAATTAGAGCAATCCAATTTGGGCCAATAATACATGCATTCCCATGGGGAAGTTGACAGAAATTAGGTGTCATTATCTCAGGAACCAAAGATTCTGACCAAGAAAACTTGCCCTCAAATTCTTACCAGTTCTGTAGACGACTGTCATCTATCAGAATTACGAGAACTTCTATACGGCTAGTCTCCGGGGAAACACCCCCGAGCGAGAGCACTTGAGTCAGTCCATTTGCCTTATAAGGGCCCGCTCGCGACCATCACACTATTTCCCGGGGGTCCAGAAGGCAAAAAGATGAAGAAAGGTCGTTTTTGTCAACAAATTCTATAATTATGAGGTCTGGCCTGTCATACCCACCCCAGACTTGCCAAGAGTTCACCAAAAATCCCACCAAGAAAGGCTTTCAATGTTTTAATGCCCTGTTTATTTTTGGGGTCTAGGCGCCTGCGCCAATACCCTAATCCCCCCTAGGTTTCTGAAGTATTGTATCCATGATGATACGAAGAAATGATGTGACTTTTGCACTCTGTATTATAAGTTTAACACGACAGTATTGCCATGTCACCCGGCCATTGAGGGTGCATTTCGCTATCTGGACAATGTGGTTACGGGGTCACTTGAGTCATGAGGCACACATGCTGACCGCACGAATGTTGACCTTTGATACAGGCAACCTCGTCTTTTTGGGTCAGTGGCCCTAAAAACCTCTCCCTTAGAAGTTGCGGTCTTTTGTATTGTATTGGTTCCCTTATTTTTCTGCTCAAAGCGAACTAAGGACATGCATCTCTTTAAGCCGTGTACAATAACAATCTTTGTAGTTACCTTCGCCGAGAAGGTTATGCATAGGGTAGCGTTTGTGTGTGTTTGTGTGTTTGTAACTTGTGTGTTTGTAACAAACAGCATAACTCAAGGAGGCTGGGATGGATTGTCTTGATATTTGGTAGGTGGGTAGGTCTTGATGAGACATGGAAATGATTAGATTTTGGGTACCCTAGCGGCTTGTTACGGTACTGCAGCGGAACTTCCTGTTTGGATATCTCGTGTTCTGGATATGCTATGGTACTGATTTTTTAATGGTATGTAGCTCTTTGGACAGAGAGTAAGTGGTATAGGTTTTGGCTTCCTAGCGGCTTTTTTGGAACTGCAGGAGCAGGTTTTGCTTCAGACTTTGAAAGGCAATAACTCAAGAAGGGCTTGATGAATGGTCATGATTTTTGGTAAGTAGATAACTTGAGTGATGATGTACATTATTAGATACTTATTATGCAAATCAGCATCTAATTTGCATGATTAATGAGGAAAGTTTATACAGCCGCCAAATTCCATGATAGGACTCTCAAACATGTGACATATATATGTAACTGAGGAAGAGAGAAACATTAATAGATATCAACTATGCAAATGAGGACCTCATTTGCATAATTAATGAGAAAATACTATAACTCAAGATGGGCCTGATGGATGTTCATGATTTTTGGTAGGTAGATAGCTTAGGTGATACTTTGTATGATTGGACGATAATCATGCAAATCAGATTCTACTTTGCATAATTAATGAGACAATTTTTAAAAACCGCTGTGTTCCATGATATGACTATTCAAATATGTGACATGAGGAAGAGAGGAAGATTCGCAATACGCAATTGTAGGCCTAATTTGCATAATCAATGAGAAACTACTAGAATTCCATACAGGTAAATGATGGCAATTTCATACTTGTGGCATTTGGAAGTTATGTGAATGTGAACATCGTTGAATCAAATTATGCTAATAATGACCTCATTTGCATAATTGATTATATATGTTTGCATAACCTTTTTTAAGCTCATACTTTGGACGACTTCTGTTATTTGGGTGAAGACGATCAACTGCTATGATTTATAATTGATGAGAAACACTCCTAATACGTCAGTCGTAAAGGTTAAAATCTTTTGGCGAAGGTGTGAGGTCGTGGAACTCTAGTTTCTTTCTAGTTTCTTGTCAGATCAGGGGACTCCGGATTCGAAACCAGGACCTCTGGGTTGTGGGTCAAACACCCTGCCACAGCGCCACCGCGACGCCACTAGGTTGTTAGAAGTCGATGTCACCCACCGACCCGGGTGAAAGAAGGTCGGTGCGCCCTGATGTAGATGGCCTCCTTCATTCCTCTCACAAAGTAGTCAAGCTTATGCCAATCACGAACATGATCTGATTTTTACAGCTCGGTCCGGAGGGGGGAGAGTTGATGCTGAAAGGTGTGGGATGGGCGGACGACTACAAGTACGCTCATCTGATACACCTTGGCCCCTTCCTTACAAATTGCGCTGTGTATCATCCCGACTACGTCAGGGCTATAATGGCACGGTCAGGTAACGGGCTGATTTGTTCTTCTTCTCTTCCTCTTTCGTCTCATCCTTCTTTTCCTCCTTCTTTGGATGGATGGACCCTACGTCTGACCGATGTAACCTACGTGTTACTGTTCATATTTTAGTCTACTACCATTCAAATAAATCAATATATGCCAATACATGCTAATTTCTACATTTTATTTCTAAATGCCCTCATTATGAGGACAAAAGAAACAAGCTTTTCGAAACAGTTAAAACTATATTTCCGAGCTTTCACCATCTAGAAGATCCCCCACACAAAAAAATACACATTTCTACTAAAATCACAAAACCCACTAATTATTAGAAACGTGGGACTTTTCATTAGCCATTGCCTCCAAAGAAGAGGTCAAAACCCTCAGTATTGTATGTAGAAATATCAGTTACTAGATGTATAGAATAGACACGTTACCCTTGTTAACTTTTTAGCCTACGGGCATGAATTTGCAAGTAAAAGATCATTATGTGTTGTGATATTTTTCAGATAAAAAGGATGAGTTCGCCTATGGTTTCCTACGACCATGGCTAGGTAAGTTGGATATATGACAGCATCATTTCATTGATCTATTTTTGATTGTTTGTTTGTTTGTTTGTTTGTTTGTTTGTTTGTTGGGATTTAGGTAGGGGAATCAAAACATGTGGTAACCATCTGTGTATCTTTAGGCAGATGGCAAACAATATGTTCCTTATTTATCACATTCTTTATTGAAATCGTTATGAATTGTTGTCATGTACTTTTGGTATAAACCTACTTACTGAAAGCACAACTGTAGTCCGTGGTTACCAACAGGAGACGGTCTTCTCACCACCGCTGGGCCCAAGTGGTTCCGGAACCGTCGCCTCCTCACACCGGGGTTTCACTTCGAGATCCTCAAGCCGTACGTTAGGCTCTTCTCAGAGAGTACAAACGTCATGCTGGTAAGTGTGATGGGAACATACTTTAGACTTTGAGCTCATGAAGCAATAATCTACGACAAAGTGTTTGCTATGCGCTAATTTCCCAACAATTAGCAAACATTGTCGGCTCTTGTCAAAATTACCCATTAAACGTGATGGGTACAATACTGATTTTGAAGTATCCAGTGAAAACAACGAATCTTACGAAAACACTGTACAATGATAACAAGTGCCACTCTACTCGGCGATTCTTAGCTAGATTCTGTAAGTATATTGTGCTTAATAAGTTCTTTCAGTAATAGAAATTATGTCTTCAGAGGGACTTCATCTTTGAATACTGTTTTGAAGTTGGATACTGTTTGATGTTGCTTAGGGTTAACAAAGTATACTTTACATGATATCTTGAAAGTTACCGTGGTGTATCTTTTTCAGTAAGTCATGTGTTCTTGGGCCACCTCATGTAATACCTATCGGATATACATAATTTTGAAGTTCGTAGAGCAATCACTAAGATAGGAATATGTAGTCATAGATTAAATGTGGAAATCGGAAGATACCATAAAATTCCCCGTGACCAGAGGTTTCGTCCATTCTGTCCAAATGAAATTGAAGATGAACAACACTTTATCCTAAATTATCCACGATATCATGATACCAATCATGATATCAAAGGCAAAGCTGTTCAACCTTCTTTCCGCTTGTTCAACAGAATGTGATACATTACAGTCTATAGAGAAATTCAAATACATTATTACTGTGTACAAATAGGTAAAGATATCAAAGAATGTTTAGATCTAAGAACTAGTAGTGTAAGTGATACGTTAAACTCGACATGTTGAAGTATTCATGTACTTGTACTTAGGTTAATCATTTTGTATACCATTGTTTGTTAACTTGTTTGCATGTATAGTTGTAGAAGACCTTACGAAAGTCGCTGTACTTTTGTCATGTCAATAAAAATTCCCTATATCATTGCCCACTTCTTTTTACAGAAAAACTGGGAAGATCTGACGGCTGGATCGTCTATTGACGTGTTTCACCACATGGGTTTGATGACGTTGGACAGTATGTTAAAGTGTGCACTCAGTCAACACACCGACTGTCAAACAAGGTACAAGGGTGATATTTTGAGGATCTCTTGTTTATTATGTGCCTATTCGTTACCTTTACATAATATATTATAGCTTCTAGCATAATGGCAAACAAGTGGCAAATTTGTCAGTGGCGTGGAGGTGAAATAATTCATTGGCCGCTCATCACATAGAAGAAACCACTAGTTTAGAAGATAAAGAAAATTGCATGCTTTCTAGTTCTATCTTATAGCTTTCGGACTTCCAAAGCTTGAAAATCAAAATTTACAAGCTTTGATCAAACGAGCACCTGGTGATGATGAAGGAAGATCCCAGGATGTTTCTTCGTGTTGTAGCAATCATCAATACACCAATCCCATAGACCCGCCCACTTTAGTCAAAACGTAGATATGCAACCGCTCTTTCAATGGTCAAACCGCTGATTGCCGCCTTGGTTGAACAGCTAATGTTGGTGGACAGTTGGGATTGGTCTATCATCTGTTTACCGTACAAAATGTAGGAAGACCAACGACTACATTGCTGCCGTGTACGACCTGGCAGACCTGACTATGAAGAGAGGCAGAACCATTTCTCATAGGATCGACCTGATCTACGCAATGTCATCGGACGGGAGGAAGTAAGTTGTACATTCGTAATCCTACGTAGCTGATCCACAAGTCGTACCTATGGCTATAGGATAAGATGCAAGAACCCTACGGCAGCTTATGCTACGGTCACAATTTGAAATGGGAGCCCGCCGGGCAGTTTACGGACTGACCCCTATGTGACCCAATCCATGGGACACCCCGCGGCTACCGGACAATTTTTGGGCCTGGGATTTTTCAAACTTGAAGCTAAAATCAACTCAGGGCCTGGTAACAAATAGACACCGTAAGCTATTCGTAAGAAACTGGGAGAGTGCTGGACACCGGGAGGTAAAAATTTGTGGCTTCGGGGCCCGGCCGGGGATACACCCCGTACGGGCAACGCCGCATGCTGGTGATGATGTCTAACGAGTGTGTTGCGACTTTGCGTAACGTGGGCTCATTATCAAACAGCATTTTTGTATTAGGCCAGCTATACAATGATACAATATGTAAAACATTGATACCCATTTTTAAAATGTTCACTAAAGAAAAAGGTAACGTGCGAAAATGTCCGATGCATACTTTTGTCGACATGACACATCAACTGTTTCTATTTTATTATTTCTTTATTTCAGGCTCTCACTGGCCCATATGACATAGGGACAAACATGAAAAACAAAGATTATATACAACATTTTGAGACAAACTAACAATATTATGGCTATGTGTAGAGGCGGCTCCATAGGTTGGTGAAAAATGAGTTCTTGTAAAAAGAGTCGGACCTAAGTACGGACTGTATAATGGCATTACAAGAATTGAAAATCCTATGTACAAAGGAGTGGCACTGTTTACGCCATCTGGCGTCGAAGGTATCGGTATGATTGCACACGAACATTTCACTTGCGCTGCAAGATCTTGGGAAACTCATAATTATACGGAAACAATTGTTGTAGGCAATTCGACATTTCGACAGAACACTCGAGCGAAAAGAATTCCATAACTGCGCCCCAAAGAGTTGGGAGCAGTGAGACGTGAATAGTGTTTTCTTGATAGTAGGTGAACAAAGACAAAATTTTCGAATTATAGTATTTGCTCGACAATACAGGCCCCTTAGTTGGGCAAGGATACAGTCATCATCACTCAGTCTGTCATTAATAGCAATTCCAAGATATACAAATGATGTCACAAATCTCAGACACTCTCCATACAGTTTGATCGACGGGAGCGGATGTAAAAGTGGCAAACTAGCACTCGGGAAGTACATGCAGCATGTCTTGTTTACATTGAATAATACATCATTTTCTAAACCAAAGTCCTCGCAAGTACTTACACGTTTTTTCAGAGACTTAAGGCTAGGACATTACAAACACATGTCGTCAGCGTAAAAAAGATGGTTCACAAGACAGCCTCCTATATAGCAACCTACTTTAGTACAACTGAGTCTCGAGCTTAAATCATCTATATATGCATTGAATAGTAGCGGGGATAGCAGACTCCCTTGCCTTACCCCATTTGATACATAAAAGCAGGGAGACAAAACATTGTTCCATCTAATACACATTGTTTGGTTCTGGTACCAATAAACCAGAAACCTCACCAAATACACCGGGACCTTTCTGTCAAGGAGTTTTTTAAATAGGGTCCAATGGTTTACCCTATCAAAAGCCTTGGAGGCGTCTAAAAAACAAGCAAAAACTGGAGAGCCGAGACCCCGGTAGTACTCAATTGTCTGTTTTAAAGTAAATACACACATGTCAAGACCATGACCACGTTTGAAACCGAACTGATGAGCAGTGGTTTGAAGATATGGCTCTAGCCTGTTCAATAAAACAGCCTCCAGAACTTTGGATAATGCTGATGCAATTGCTATTGGTCTATAGTTATCACTATCAGAAATATTACCAGTTTTGTTTTTAACAACCGGAATGATGGTAGTATCTAACATACTTTTCGGAATGAAGTTATGGACAAGCGCGGCTGAAAACAATAGTGATAAGCATATGCTAAGCTTAGGCCCCGCATATTTAAGGTGTTCATTACTGATTTCGTCAGACCCTACCGCTTTTCCATTGGGTAAGTTTCTAATTATATCATATACTTCCACAACAGAGATTTGCATCCCCGAATCAAATTCAAAAGGACAACCTGTCGACAAATCCGACATAACAGCAGGTCTATGTACCTCACTATTAACAGAGTTCAGCAGTTTATCAAAATGACTCCTCCACATGTCTGCGATCTGCTCAGCCCCAGAGCAACCATCTATAGTGTTAGGTAATACAGAATGAGAGGATTTAGTACTACGGACCTTTTTCCAGAATTCTCTAGTATGGCCGGCATTGAAACTTTTCGCAGTCGAGTCGGCTCTTGCCCTGTTTTCCTCCTGTTTACACTGTCTTAGGGCGTACTTAAACTTTGCCCTGGCTTTATTCATTAAGGAAAAAAACGGACCTGATCGAGGGCGGCCACTTTCCCTCCAAAGAATGTAGGCCTCACGTGCAGCCGTATGCAAATCCTTAACAACCTCATTCCATCCGGGGACAGGTGTAAAGGAATTGCAACCCGTTCTTTGAGTTATAGTGGAATTTGCAGAATCTTTTAGAGTGGCAATTAATTGGCAGGTAAACAGGTTGAGGGCATTAGTATGCGCTTGATCCTGACAATTCGGATTCTTACAAATCATTGCGTCCAGTGTAATTTCCACGTTTGACAGAAAACTGTCCACAGATAAACGATACATGTCTATTTGGCCTGGCATCGCCCTGGCCCAGTCAGTGATTTTGCGAGGAATCTCGGAGTGTGCAGCCTTAGCTATGGCTGGGAAATTTGCATCTAAAGAGATACAGAGTGGAAAGTGATCAGAGGAGATATAATCATGCAACACCTGAATATTGTTGATGTTTTGGTGAGCCGTGTCACTTGCCAGACAGTGATCGATCCATGATGTGGAAGCATGGACATCACTGAGGTAAGTGTAAGAATCGGCCGGAAGAAGTTCCCTGTCTGAGCAGTGTAATCCAGTTTCCTCGCAAAACGTCTGTAACAATACACCAAATCTACTTGTAGGAGAGGCATTAAAATCGCCCAAGATTACCGTAGCATACGAATTATAATCCTCCAAGAGTGCCTCAAGTTTACCCAGCTTCTCAAGAAATGAGTCAGTATTTGCTTGCATATCACAAGGCATATATATACATACACAAAGTAATTGACATCCATTCAAATCTATTCTAACAGCAATGAGACTATCATCATCAATGTCAACAGGAGATATGACAGAAGATAGGGTCTTTCTCCACATGATCCCCACTCCCCCATACGGGCGTCCTTGTAGCACCCCTGCTTCAAGATTTACTGGAGATTTCCCGGAGGCCATAAACTCAGGACTAATGCTGCTTAAAAAAGGAATATCATCAGGCAGAAGCCAGTGTTCTTGCAACATAATAATGTCATTTGATTCACATAGACTTTTGATTGTTCCAACTGAGTTCTTGGCAGAACGGCAGTTATACGATGCAATCCGCAGTTTCTGTTTCAAGTCCATGGTTAAGAAGTGGAAGAGCGTCGCCTACTGTGAAAGCGGCGCACTAGGATCCCACATGGCCAGAAAGATGGGGACAGGACTTCCGACACAGCATTGTAGTCAACAGAGACACGGAACGAAGAATACCCATCGTATTTTGTGGTTAGTTTAGAACAGTTAACTGCGCATTTCTGCGACAAGTTATCAGTCAAGTACCTTTCAACATCCTGAGTCAGTGTGTCCGGTTCAAGGCGTGTCACAAAGATCTCCGCTGGTCTTGACTTAACCGCAGACAGACTGGACGACACCGCCGTACCCACCACTGCCCTGGACCTCTGCTTCTTTCTCTGCACCAGGCGGAAGCCCTCAGAGTCAAGGTCACTGTGGCCACCAGCTGAGGTGGACTGCGGTCGGGCTACAGCCTAGAGCCACTCGAGTAGCCCCGACGTCGGGATGCCTGCGATGACTTTGTGGCAGGCGCCCTCTCCACCTGCCGACCAGAGTCGCCCGCGTGCAGGGACTTAGGGATAGTCTCCGACGGGCAGGTGTCAGACACGGCATTGGCGTAGGATTCCTTCGGCCTGGTGAGAGTCGACGCTGCCGGCGGAGCAGAACTCGACGTTGCCGGTGGAGCAGAACACGTCGCTGCCGGCGGAGCAGAACACGACGCTGCCGGCGGAGTAGAGCTCAGCCTGTTTTTCAATTCCCAGAGCTCTTTCCTGAGGGCCACAAGCTCAGTCTGGACTCTAACCGAATCCATGGAGCAATCCCTAATCAGTTTCATCTCCTGCCTCACGATCTGAAGCTCTTGCATGCAAACTGAGATGTCTACATGTTCCAGATTCACAGCGGGGAGGTGGAGAGTTGCTGACACGAAAGTAGGTAACGACGGAGGAGCAGTAGAATGCAAAACTCGCTGAATATCCTCCATATTGGCGGTAGACTTGTCTGCTCCCTTTCGCTTTATGTAGCGATCGTCCGGCTTACATGTATCAAATACAAGTCTCTTAGCCGTCTCTATTTCCTCTTCCATGTACGTCTCGGTACACAACTTCGTAATGATGTCGAGCGGAAGAGTGTCCATCTTGTTAACAGTAAAACATAACAGATCGTTGATGATAACATCTTTACATACCGCTTCGGATCCAGACCCACTAGGGGGGAAACGCTTGTCTGAACAGCGCTGGCAAAGAACAAGATCCCCCTGACAGGGCTGGGCTCCTGTCTCACGGCAGTCTTCACATCTAGGCATGATGGGAGTGGGGAGGGGTGCCGCGGGCTTACCATACAGTGCCCTCCCTTGATGGAGAAAACCTTTCAATGTGAAGGCGATCGTCAGAATTGTCTCCAATTTTCACTTTATAAGTCACCCAGAATGTTTGGTCTTCATCTGGTGAGTCGATAGCAGGTCGATGGGTCGTTAAAGTGCCCCTAATTCTGATTTTGGGGAACAGAGCCACGCAGCTATCAAAAAGTCGCCGCCATCTTGGATTAGTCTCTTGGATTCCTGCTCGTACATGTATTGATTGAATTGCCTACTTATACAATGTATTGATGCGAGTTTTATTTCCCTTTCAAGGTACCGTAAAGCCTGTAAACTTGTGCACGAGTACGCAGAAAGAATCATCGCAGAGCGGAAGGAGGCTCTGATGCAGCGGGACGGGGAGGAGAGAGCTAACCGGAAGAAATATCTCGACTTCCTGGATATACTTTTGGAAGCGAAGGTTTGTGGTACTTTTCTGACATCCAAACAGGTGTGCCATTTTCAAGCTATTTGGCCATCTGGTCCTTTATTGTTTCTTATATATTTGATCATATCATGAGATTTGAATATCTGCAGGATGAAGACGGTAACGGTTTAACAGATGCTGAGATCAGGGACGAGGTGGACACCTTCATGTTCGAGGGACACGACACCACAGCCAGTGGGCTGTCCTGGACCCTGTACTGTCTGGCTCGTCATCCGGGACATCAGGAGAAGTGCAGGAAGGAGGCACAGGAAGTGCTGAAGGGGAGGACGGAAGTGACGTGGTATGGTCATGTCAAATATTCATACTTGTTTCGATTATTGGAAATATTTTTTTTTTCGTTTGCTCTGTGCAGCTATCTGGTGGGAGAGGAAACAAAACATGAAACAGCAAATTGGTCAAGGAGTAGCATCGTTGTTATTGGCCTGTTATTCTATTTCATTATCCTTTGTGTAGGGATCTTCTGCCATCTCTGAAGTACATCACCATGTCTGTGAAGGAGGCCTTACGACTGTTCCCTCCGGTGCCCATGATATTCCGTCAACTGGAGAGCCCCCTAACGTTTCCAGATGGAAGGATAATTGCAAAAGGTAGCGTCATAACTTGTATGAACATCCATAGTCTCTGTTAATGACTTAATTTGCATCTTTTTCACACCTTGCACTAATTACTTTGTGGGGTCGTGTGGCTCAACGGCAGGGGGCACGACCCAGAACCCAGCGGTCCCGGGTTCGAATCCCCTACCACCGATGTTGTGCATTGGGAAAGGCACTTTATATGACTTTCTTAACTCCACCCAGGCGTAAAAATGGGACTTTCTTCTCTGTACCTGGCACTGTTAATATAAGTTTTCAAAACCTGTGTGCAGTGCTATGTCGTCTTTGTCTGTCCAAAAGCAGATCGAAAAAAGAAATTAAAAAAAAAAAATATTTTGGAACGTCATCAGTTGTTGTGGTCTAAGTCACGTACAGTGAATTTAATATTTTTATATCAACATAGGTGCATCAGTCAACATATCAACCCACACCCTGCATCACAATTCCCATGTCTGGGAAAACCATACGGTATGATTTTTTAATTCGTATTCTTATTTCAAGTATTGTTAGCAAGACACATCGATACCAGTTAAGCCAATTGAATTTTTTGCAGAAAATTTCAGCTGCTAGCTCTCACGTTTATTTGCTATTACAGGAGTACGACCCGCTCCGATTCTCACCCGAGAACTCCAAGGACCGTCATCCATATGCATTCATTCCCTTCGCTGCCGGACCGAGGTTAGATCTACGATGAACACGATTTGAAGCATCATTAACATATCCCTTAAATGGTTGATTAATCAATGTATTTTTCGTCAACCAAAGGTAAAGTATCTGCCTTCGTCTCAGTCATTCTGCTACCGTCTTACGATGATAATGACTCCACATAAACCGGAATGAAACGGGGGGGATACAAACCCAGTCACGTTTGGGACCGCATTCGTCTCAGTGCAGCGCCACCTAGCGGCGAAAAGTAGCTCCAGTCACTGTTGTCCTGAGGAAGGTAGACAAAGGTCTAACGAAACGTTGGCAGATACTTACATTTTAGTCGTTCGGTTGTGTAAAATGACAACTCCTACTATCATGATATGATTTACAAATAGCTGCGGTTCCAGCCCAAAACTGGAAAAAAAACGTTAGCACATAGAAAGTCAAAGAATAGTTCAAAGTTCAACAATCGATTAAAATAGATGATAAGCCTTGATATTGGAATCAAGTGTTTAATCCTTGAATTAATTGTTGTGTTATTCGACAAACTATTTACTGCAGGAACTGTATCGGACAACACTTCGCCATGAACGAGTTGAAGACAACTGTTGCGCTCATCCTGCAGCGGTTCAGCCTGACTCCTGACGACACTCTGCCGGAGCCCATTCCTATCCCTAAACTGATCCTGCGGGCTAAAAAGCCGGGCCTTTTTCTGAAGATCAAACCTCTTTCGGCATAACACAGACCTGTCTCCAATAATGTGCATTAAACACACCGTACATAAAACCTTACGTCCATAAATATGTACCCAACTCTACTCCTTCTAGAACCCTGACCAGTTGTAGAGCTACTAGAAGGGTAATTCATCCCTATATAACATGTCTCAAGGGTACAATCAATCTTTTCTTTCTACCTTGAACGATCATAATAAGCAAGAAAATTACCTTTCAAACATAAACAGACTTTACGTATGAAGGGCAACCACAAAACTCAGAATTGCCTGTCACATATTAAGAATAGAAACCGAGAGACGTAAAAAAATCCTATTGACCAGAGGGTTTGTCTATTTTGTCCAGAGTTGATTGAAGACGAATATCACTTTTTGATTGTATGTCCGAAATATTCTGACGTACGTAAATCATTAGACACAAGACTGTCCTCTTATGTACCAGAATGTATCTCAATGGACTTAAATAGTAAATGTAAGTACATACAAGTGAAATAACCCTCGCATACAAAAATGAGATAAATGCAGCCGGTTAGGATCCGTGCGCAATCTCCTTACTTTGGGGGAATCCAGATACGTAGGAAATTTTCCAATCCACAAGTATATGTGTTTGAAAATGTAAAACACATATCGTTTGATTGCTTGTGTGTAAAATGACTGAAATCAAGTTTGGAATATAAACTTTTTTTCATATTCCTGCCATAAGTCTTTATACATGTATTGGTGGGTATAATGGTATCATGATAAATGCACCAAATTGAGATAACGCATGGGACCTACCATCTATTGCTAAATAAACATTAAAAAATGTGATGTTGTCCTTCATTGTCATTAGGATTCATGTGATCACAAAATCGAATTGGGAAATGGGAAGAAACAGACTAGAATGGCAAAAAGGACAAATTAAAGAATTGCATATTAACACTACCTTGTTAACTTGACAGTTTGATTCACAATGGTTAGTACGTCTTATTGTTTGAAAACGCAATTTTTTCCTTACACATACAAAGGTTTCTTCTTTTATGATACTATTCAATCTGCATTCGCCACACCCCTACAAAATACATGTGCCATCTTGTACACCATCGCTGTTTCTGATACATTCTATATTTGTTTTGTGCTAATTCTAAAACCACGTCAAGACGTCGAATTGCTAACGTACTAATTGAACTCACACACATTTAAAAAGTTTAGATTGCACCGATTTGGGGGGATTGCTGGTGTTCGCATTCCAATTTACGTCATCAATCACGTATTGGTGGTGCTCAAATTCATATTAACATTATGAATGTGCAATGTTATAATAAAACATGTGCATCCCACGCTTTTGCTGGCTGTAAGCAAACGCCTGCTGGTGTCCGGAGCATCTAAAATTACAATGATAAAAATGATTAGAATGACATGCCGTATTTTTTCAAGATGATGTCTTTCTGATTCATGCAAGTTGCAGTGACTCAACTAAAGCTTGCTGCGCTTAGGGGTATCTTTGCTTAGATGATAAGATTTGAAAATGAAATTAAGTTTGTCATTGAAATTCAACAGCTTGTTGTTTACAACCGAAGGTGACATAGCCCCATAATTTCGTAACTCATGAAACGCTACTTGCTTATGCATAATACATTCCCACACAGCTAAAGCTGTTCTAAATCGTTTCCTATTTGTCATGCGCAGTCATAGGTCCTCCGGAATGGGTGATGCGGAAATTGCCGTCTGGAGCCTAAAGATTCATATCGGCTGAGGCGAACGCCCCTGAGCGGATATCTATGTCCCCGGAGAAAATGTCCCGGGGTTTGGATGGGTGGGTCGCTTTAGACTCCATCGGCGGGCGGAGGCCTATAACTAACACCCGGGTGTGGTTACACGTTGCCTTATATAGTGTGAATGGTATCACCTGATTCCTTCTGACCAATGGCTGCGCTTGACAAATAATAGTCTGGTAATACCTTCCATTATTTACATTTCATACAAGATAGTGATATTACAAACATTTCCGAAAAGCCATATAAGTTCGTCATACGAACTTTATGGTATGATTTGACAGATGAGGCCCCATCGGTAGTGACAGCCGTCGCTATTCCAGCGGCGCGAGTCCCCCAGGTACTGGGCACAGTCCGCGGTGACCCCGCGGTCGTCGGGCTCACCCTCTCCCCAGGCGCTGTACCCGGTCACGGCGGCGCCGTCTATCCATTTCCATGTACCTGTAGAAATAGCAGAGGTAGGCTCTTCGGTGGATAGTGAATATAGACATGTTGTGGCTGATGAAAGTAATCTTTTATAACAGTTAGCCCCCCTCTCACTGGACCCGCGGCACGACAGATTTTCCCCATCGCCTGGAATCAAAGAGCGTGTGTCACAAATTATTAATTCGTGCTTCTAATGATGAAATGTTTGCATTTGTTGGAGAACTAGCGTGATTTGTACATTATTTGAGATACAGCATGTTGCATTTGCCACACTTGTAGTGCGCTGGTTGAGTGGAATAAATCTGAATTCAATTAGGCCATGTTGATTTAATTATATCTTCTTCTTCCGATAATGTCCATCGGCCGGATATCGGCCATCACTGACATGTCACGGGTCAAGGGTCAGGTTCTAAGCAGAACTGGACACCTTCGAGACGAAGGTGGCCAGGGACGAGGACTGGACTGTGGCTTCAGGCAATGTATTCCAGTCGCGGACGGTGCGTGGGAAAAAAGAGTACAGTCTGTAGTCAGTACGACAGTTGAAGTGCTGGTACTGTTGACTGTGAACTCTCCGTCTTCTCCTGTTGCTGTCAGCCAGGGGTTTCAGGGCGTCGCATCTCACACATGCCAGGCCGTGCTTGATCTTGTAAAGCATGGTGAGTCGGATGGAGCGGCGACGGTCTTGTAGAGGGACCCACTGTAGTTGGTCGAGCATGTCAGAAACACTGGAAGTGTTTCTGTGACGGTTGAGGACGAACCGTGCAGCTCTGCGCTGGATCTTTTCGAGCTTGTTGGTGTTCCCGGTGGTGTGGGGGTCCCAGACACAGCAGGCGTACTCTACAATTGGCCGAACCAGGGTTTTGTATGCCAGTTCCTTGGTCTTACTGGAAAGCACCTTCAGGTTCCTCCTCAAGAAACCCAGCGTTCTGTTGGCCTTGGAGTATATGTTGTTAATGTGTGTTCCCCAGGATAGGTCTGTCTGCAGGGTAACTCCAAGGTACTTAGCAGATGACACTCGCTTGAGGGTGTGACCGTGGAGGGTGTAGCTGGAGTCCGCGTTGAGTGGCTTTCTAGCACGTGTCAAGGGCAGCTGAATGCACTTGTCTGGATGGAAAGCCATGTCCCACTCCTGCTCCCAGTCTTCCAGCTTCTTGAGGTCCTCTTGTAGCTTTACTGGGTCTGCAGGGCAGGCGATCAACCGGTACACAGCAGTGTCATCGGCAAATAGTCGGGATGGGGAGGAGATCCGCTTCGGGAGATCGTTTATGTAAGTGAGGAAAAGGCTCGGTCCCAGTACCGTGCCCTGTGGGACGCCCGACCTCACGCTCACATAGCTTGACTGGGCACCGTTGACCACCACGGCCTGCTTGCGGTCACTGAGGAAGTTCGCAATCCAGCTGTTGGTGCGTCCTCGGATCCCGTAGTGGTCTAACTTGTGCACGAGGAGGCTGTGGTTCACTCGATCGAATGCTTTCTCGAAGTCCATGATGATTACGTCAGTCGCAATACCATTCTCCATGGCTGAGGAGGCTTCTTCTACGAATTCGAGAAGCTGAGTCTCACAGGAGTGGTGCTTGCGGAAGCCGTGTTGTTGTGCAGACAGAATACTGTTCGATTCGAGGTGCTGCATGATGGCACTGACTAGGACATGTTCGAGGATCTTGGCGGGAACACTGGTGAGGGAGATGGGGCGGTAATTTGACGCCTTGTAGTGCTCTCCCTTTTTAAAAACTGGGGTCACCAGCGCCTCTTTCCAGTCTTGGGGTACTTGACCTGTGCGCATCGAGGACTGGTAGATGGTGGTGAGAATGGGGGAAAGTTCTTTAGCCAGCTCTCTCAGCACGCGTGGAGTGATGCCGTCTGGACCTGCTGCTTTGGTGGGGTTCAGACTTGCCAGGAGCTTCTCAATGCCGTTGGCTCTGATGGTTATGTTATCCATGGAGGGGAAGTCGTCACGGGAGTCAGGCAGCGAGCACCGGTCTTTAAACTCTGACGCTGTGTAGGTGGTGCCTTCGCTGAACGCGGAGTAGAACTGCTTGTTCAACATATGGATGACATCCGCGCGCAACAATTTTCGTCCGTTTCAAAAAAGAGTTTTCAACCGTACTGGAAATCGTACAAAGCAGCTGCAAAATAGCGGATATATGCTGTGAATGCGAATTGCAAAAAATTCAAGGACCATAACCTCTTTGATTGGACGCACCGAGTTTGCCGATGCTGTGATTGGATGTTTACTGGTTTAAAGGTATTGCTGTACTTCCTGTCGTTTAGAATTTTTTGCACTGTCTACAGGCCGTTCTGTCAAGAGCCACGGCGATAAGGGGTTTATTTTAAAGAAACAAATTCGTTTATTTTCCTCCAACCTGCACTCGTCACATCTGCTGTACGCGATCGGCTGTACGAAGGTTATCCGGGAGTGTCATTGATACCGCAATGTTGTACGGTTCGAAAGAATAAACAATTTTTTTCTTTGAAATAAACCGCCTATCGCCGTGGCTCTTAACGAAACGGCCTGGACATGAAAAAAATATATTACTGACAGAAAGTACAAGAATAGCTTTGAATTGGTAAGCATCCAATCAATCGCAGCATCGCTGAAACCAGTGCATTCTGCAAATTGGCTTCCCTTATAAGCAACTTCTAAATTTGCCAAGACAGGTGCGTCCTCTAGCGTAGACCCTACCACGTGCACTGCACTTTTGACCTTTGGCCTAAAACACATCTACGTACAGTTGAATAGGACCAGCACCTGTAGTACAGCGTTATGGCTGTAACAGACGCTCTCCTCGATAGTCCAGGGACCACCGTTGCCACCCTAACATGTTGCTGTGCGGTGGTTGTGTTCGTTGTAACGCTGCTGAAGGACACGGCGGGTCTGTGGCGGACGGTGAGACGTAACCGGACCATGGCGGCGGATTTTCCCGCTCCTCCCGGGGGTCACTGGCTGCTCGGTCACCTGGTCATGGTACGTTTACTATTTGAAAATTATCATCGTCGTCCTGCAAAGAACAGGACAAGTGTAATTAGTGATGTTAGTAATACACATACTAGTATTTATATACTTATGCAAAGCAGCGAGTCGTCATGTCGCCACGATATCTGATAATACATGTGCAATGGCCCAACGAGTAACGTACGTTACTGAAGTATTGTATGCATGATAATACATGTTGCAATTGCAAAAAAGTGATGTGACTTTTGCACTATGTGTTATAAGTTTAACACGACAGTATTACCACGTCACCCGACTATTGAGGGTGCATTTTGCTATCTGGACAATGTGGTTCAGGGGTCACTGGAGTCATGAGGCACACATGCTGACCGCACGAATGTTGACCTTTGATACAGGCAACCTCGTCTTTTGGGGTCAGTGGTCCTAAAAACTCTCCCTTAGAAGTTGCGGTCTTTTGTATTGGTTCCCTTATTTTTCTGCTCAAAGTGAACTAAGGACATGCATCTCTTTAAGTCGTGTACAATAACAATCTATGTAGTTTCTAAAGCTCTATCTAGTTTCTTGTCTAAAGCGATTTTAAGATCTGTCAACACGATAGATATCTTAGAGACTGGCAGCCAGGCTACATCGCCCCATTCCCTATACACATACGATTCTGCCCATTCCATCTTTTGTCCTAAGTTAGGCCGAGTCTAGACGTTTCTTTCTTTCTGACAACGTTACATTCAATACAAACATTACGTGAAGTTTTCTTCATCACAAAACAAATGAACTCTTCAGCTCTCTGCCCCAATCGCCCCGGACACGTGCACCTGTGTCGTCAACAATGGGTCAAAGATTTTTTGTTTGTTTGTATTTGTTTGTATTGCATACCCGGTAAACCATGGCGTAACACACTAGGTTTGTACTGAACAGTACAAGCTGTATATTCGGGCAGATATACTTGATCCACTCACACCGGGAAGGACCCCTACTCTTTTCGATAAGCGTGGTGGGCTGTTTTACTTGCTTGAAGTGTGGCTCTTCTCAAACACGGGGCCTCCATTTAACGTCCTATCCGAGGGACGTCCCTAACCGAAGCTAGGTACTAATTTTCACTTGAGTGAAGTGGGGAAAGTCGTGTTAACCCTATCCAGACTGGGGGGGGGGGCTAAAAGTGCCCGCGCCAACTTTGACATCGTATTACTGCCGAACGATGTATGCTAGGACAACCAAACTTGGTGACTTTTCCTAAAATTTTGTTGGCAACAATTTTATAATAATGGTTTCAGTTTATCATTTTTCATGTTGCCATGGCAACGGGTTTCTGACTGGCATTTTATGCAAAAATCATTAATTTTTTTAAAGCAATGATATTTCTCGGGTTTTCTTGCACAACTACACTAGTTTTCCTTCATGTATAACATAATATGTAATTAGATGTAACTTTCCTGATTCAATATTCATAATTTATGCTAATTTGATGACGTAATCAGCCAAAATCCAAGATGGCGGACTATATCACTATTTCAGGTATCAGCAGCCTTTTTTGCCCTTAAAATCGTCAATATCTGATATTTTCTTTATCAGAAACATTTAGATTAACGTTTTTAGTTTATTTTCAGTGTCCTTTGGGGTCATAAGTGGAAAAAAAGGATTTTTAAAAATTTCAAGATGGCCGATCCAAGATGGCGGATCCCAAGGGATCGCTAACAGCACATGACACCATTCTATGACGTCATTTTGACGTCAACGTACTTACCATTGACGTTGTATGCCTATGCATACCTTAAAATTAATAATACAAACCGTTTTGTTTAATTCCTTTAGATATTACGGGAATTCCCTATTTAGCCAATAAAATCACATCAATGACGTCATAAATACGTCATATTACGTCATAACGTCACCAAAATAACAGGAATTATAAAACTTGACGTGAATATCACTCCCTGCAAATTTGGTGATGATACATCATACCGTTCGAAAATTATGAGGGGGGGGGGGGCCGAATCAGCCCCCCCCCCCCCCAGTCCCAGATATACCAAAAAAGCCCAGTCTGGATAGGGTTAAGTGCCTTTCCCAAGGGCACAACGTCAACGAGACAGATCAGGGGACTCCGGATTCGAAACCAGGACCTCTGGGTTGTGGGTCCAACACCCTGCCACAGCGCCACCGCGACGCCACTAGGTTGTTGGAAGTCGATATCACCCACCGACCCGGGTGATCTTTCAGGTTGGTGCGCCCTGATGTAGATAGCCTCCTCTATTCCTCTCACAAAGTTGTCAAGTTTATGCTAATCACGAACATGGTCTGATTTTTACAGCTCGGTCCGGAGGGAGGAGAGTTGATGCTGAAAGGTGTGGGATGGGCGGAGGACTACAAATACGCTCATCTGATACACGCTGGTCCCTTCCTTACACATTGCGCTGTGTACCATCCCGACTACGTCAAGGCTGTAATGGCACGGTCAGGTAACAGGCTGATTTGTTCTTCTTCTCTTCCTAGTTTTTCTCATCCTTCTTTTCCCTCCGTCTTTTGATGGATGGACCCTACGTCTGACCGATGTAACCTACGTGTTACTGTTCATATTTTAGTCTACTACCATTCAAATAAATCAATATATGCCGATACATGCTAATTTCTACATTTTATTTCTAAATGCCCTCATTATGAGGACGAAAGAAACAAGCTTTTCGAAACAGTTAAAACTATATTTCCGAGCTTTCACCATCTAGAAGATCCCCCCCACAAAAATACACATTTCTACTAAAATCACAAAACCCACTAATTATAAAAAACGTGGGACTTTCCATTAGCCATAGCCTCCAAAGAAGAGGTCAAATATGTAGAAATATCAGTTACTAGATGTATAGAATAGACACGTTACCCTTGTTAACTTCTTAGCCTACGGGCATGAATTTGCAAATAAAAGATCATTATGTGTTGTGATATTTTTCAGATAAAAAGGATGAGTTCGCCTATGGTTTCCTGCGACCATGGCTAGGTAAGTTGGATATATGACAGCATCGTTTCATTGATATATTTTTGTTTGTTTGTTTGTTTGTTTGTTTGTTTGTTTGTTTGTTTGTTGGGATTTAGGTAGGGGAATCAAAACATGTGGTAACCATCTGTGTAACTTTAGGCAGATGGCAAACAATATGTTCCTTACTTATCACATTCTTTATTGAAATCGTTATGAATTGTTGTCATGTACTTTTGGTATAAACCTACTTACTGAAAGCACAACTGTAGTCCGTGGTTACCAACAGGAGACGGTCTTCTCACCACCGCTGGACCCAAGTGGTTCCGGAACCGCCGCCTCCTCACACCGGGGTTTCACTTCGAGATCCTCAAGCCGTACGTTAGGCTCTTCTCAGAGAGTACAAACGTCATGCTAGTAAGTGTGATGGGAACATACTTTAGACTTTGAGCTCATGAAGCAAAAGTGTTTGCTATCCGCTAATTTCCCAACAATTAGCAAACATTGTCGGTTCTTGTCAAAATTACCCATTAAACGTGATGGGTACAATACTGATTTTGAAATATCCAGTGAAAACAACGAATCTTACGAAAACACTGTACAATAATAACAAGTGCCACTCGGCGATTCTTAGCTAGATTTTCTAATATTGTGCTTAATAAGTTCTTTCAGTAATAGAAATTATGTCTTCAGAGGGACTTCATCTTTGAATACTGTTTTGAAGTTGAATGCTGTTTGATGTTGCTTAGGGTTAACAAAGTATACTTTACATAATATCTTGAAAGTTACCGTGGTGTATCATTTTCAGTCAGTCATGTATTCTTGGGCCACCTCATGTAATACCTATCGGATATACATAATTTTGAAGTTCGTAGGACAATCACTAAGATAGGAATATGTAGTCATAGATTAAATGTGGAAATTGGAAGATACCAACAATTCCCCGTGACCAGAGGTTTCGTCCATTCTGTCCAAATGAAATTGAAGATGAACAGCACTTTATCCTAAATTGTCCACGATATCATGATAAACGCTCAAAGCTGTTCAACCTTCTTTCCGCTTGTTCAACAGAATTTGATACATTCCAGTCTACAGATAAATCCAAATACATTCTTACTGTGTACAAACAGGTAAATATATAAAAGAATGTTTAGATCTTAGAACTAGTAGTGTAAGTGATACGTTAAACTCGACATGTTGAAGTGTTCACATACTTAGGCTAATCATTTTGCATACCATTGTTATCTCCATGAAAAATGGAGATATAGGTTAGGGTGTGTCTGTCTGTTTGTTTGTCTGTCTGTTTGTGTTTCCGAACTACTGTAGTCAGCATAACTCAAGAACCTCTTGATGGATTACTATGATATTTGGTATGTGGGCAGGTGTTGTGAAGCCGAAATTCAAGGTCGATTTTGGGCCCCCTGGTATGTGACCTTGGTACTGCAGTAGAAATTCCATTTTTGTATCTCTTGACCTGGACGTGCTGTGGTCTTAATATTTTGGTGGCAGATAGCTTGTGGTGTAATGAAGAAGTGGTGTGGGTTTGGGCCCCCTAGCAGCTTGCTCTGGAACTGCAGAGGCGTTATTGTGAAAATCTTCTAAGGAAAATAACTGAACAACGGAACGACGGATTTCCATGATACTTAATATGCGGGTAGCTTAGACAGAGATGTACACAATGAAGTGCAAATTATGCTAATTGGGACTTAATTTGCATAGCTAATGAGGAAAATCTATATTTTCAGTGTTTTCCATTATAAGACTCAAATACATGCTACATATGTAGTTTATGGAAAGTGGAGCATCAACAGATACCTATTATGCAAATGAATTCCTAATTCGTATAATTAATGCAAAACACCCAAATTCATCTAATTGTAAAATTATAGGACTGTCAATATTGCAACATGTGCAAGTAAGATAAAGGTGTTTATGATTAAGCATATATTATGTAAATGTGTAAGTCATTTGCATAAATAGAATTGTTCATGGAGATATGAGGTCGCGGAGCTCTTGTTTGTTGTTTGCATGTATAGTTGTAGAAGACCTTACGAAAGTCGCTGTACTTTTGTCGTGTCAATAAAGATTCCCTATATCATTGCCCACTTCTTTTTACAGACAAACTGGGAAGATTTGACGGCTGGATCGTCTGTTGACGTGTTTCACCACATGGGTCTGATGACGTTGGACAGCATGTTAAAGTGTGCACTCAGTCAACACACCGACTGTCAGACGAGGTACAAGGGTGGAATTTTGAGGCTCCCTTGCTTATTATGTGCTTATTTGTTACCTTTACATATCTGTTATAGCTTCTAGCATAATGGCAAACAAGTGGCAAATTTGTCAGTGGCGTAGTGGTGAAATAATTCATTGACCGCTCATCACATAGAAGAAACCACAAGTTTAGAAGATAAAGAAAATTGCATGCTTTCTAGTTCTTCCTTATAGCTTTCGGACTTCCAAAGCTTGAAAATCCAAATTTATAAGCTTTGATCAAACGAGCCCCTGGTGATGATGAAGGAAGATGCCAGGATGTGTCTTCGTGTTGTAGCAATCATCAATACACCAATCCCATAGGCCCGCCCACTTAAGTCAAAACGTAGATATGCAACCGCTCTTTCAATGGTCAAACCGCCAATTGCCGCCTTGGTTGAACATCTAATGTTGTGGACAGTTGGGATTGGTCTATCATCTGTTTACCGTACAAATTGTAGGAAGACCAACGACTACATTGCTGCCGTGTACGGCCTGGCAGACCTGACTATGAAGAGAGGCAGAACCATTTCTCATAGGATCGACCTTATCTACGCAATGTCATCGGACGGGAAGAAGTAAGTTGTACATTCGTAACCCTACGTAGCTGATCCACAAGTCGTACCTATGGCTATAGGATAAGATGCAAGAACCCTACGACAGCTGCAGCTTATGCTACGGTCACAATTTGAAATGGGGGCCCGCCGGGCAGTTTACAGACTGACCCCTATGTGACCAATCCATGGAACACCCCGCGACTACCGGACAATTTTTGGGCCCGGGATTTTTCACACTTGAAGCTAAAATCAACTCAGGGCCTGATAACAAATAGACACCGTAAGGTATTCGTAAGAAACTGGGAGAGTGCTGGACACCGGGAGGTAAAAATTTGTGGCTTCGGGCCCGGCCGGGGATACACCCCCTACGGGCAACGCCGCATGCTGGTGATGATGTCTAACGAGTGTGTTGCGACTTTGCGTAACGTGGGCTCTTTATCAAACAGCATTTTCGTATTAGGCCAGCTATACAATGATACAATATGTAAAACATTGATACCCATTTTTAAGATGTTCACTAAAGAAAAAGGTAACGTGCGAAAATGTCCAATGCATACTTTTGTCGACATGACACATCAACTGTTTCCTGCTCGTACATGTATTGATTGAATTGCCTACTTATACAATGTGAGTTTTATTTCCCTTTCAAGGTACCGTAAAGCCTGTAAACTTGTGCACGAGTACGCAGAAAGAATCATCGCAGAGCGGAAGGAGGCTCTGATGCAGCGGGACGGGGAGGAGAGAGCTAACCGGAAGAAATATCTCGACTTCCTGGATATACTTTTGGAAGCAAAGGTTTGTGGTACTTTTCTGACATCCAAACAGGTGTGCCATTTGCAAGCTATTTAGCAATCAGGCCCTTGATTGCCTTTTATGTATTTGATTATATTATGAGATTTGAATATCTGCAGGATGAAGACGGTAACGGTTTAACGGATACTGAGATCAGGGACGAGGTGGACACCTTCATGTTCGAGGGACACGACACCACAGCCAGCGGGCTGTCCTGGACCCTGTACTGTCTGGCTCGTCATCCGGGACATCAGGAGAAGTGCAGGAAGGAGGCACAGGAAGTGTTGCAGGGGAGAACCGAAGTGACGTGGTAAGGTCATGTCAAAGAAGCCATACTTGTTTCGATTATTGGAAATCTTTTTTATCGTTTGCTCTGTACAGCTTTATGGTGGAAGAGGAAACAAAACATGAAACAGCAAATTGGTCAAGGTGTGGCATCGTTGTTATTGACCTGCTATTCTATTTAACTATCCTATGTGAAGGGATCTTCTGCCATCTCTGAAGTACATCACCATGTGTGTAAAGGAAGCCATGCGCATGTTCCCTCCGGTGCCCATGATATTCCGTCAACTGGAGAGTCGCCTAACTTTTCCAGATGGAAGGACACTGCCAAAAGGTAGCGTCATAACTTGTATGAACATCCATGGTCACTGTTTGGATTAATTTGCATCTTGTTTTAACACCTTGCATTAATTACTTTGTGGGGACGTGTGGCCTAACGTCAGGGTGTTTGACCCAGAACCCGGCGGTCTTGGGTTCAAATCCTCTGACGTCACCGATGTTGTGCCCTTGGGAAAGGTACTTCATATTATTTTCCTCACTCCACCCAGGTGTAATAATGGGGGTTTGTTCTCTGTACCTGATATATATGTTATAAAAAGCTCGAACGCAGTGTCATGATCACATCGTCTTTGTCTATCCAAAAGCAGATAAAAAAGAATTTTTGAACAAAATAATTTTGGCACGCCATGAATTGTTGTGGTCTAAGTCACAGTGAACTGAATATATTCATGTCAACATACAGGTGCAGTAGTGATAATATCAACCTACACTCTGCATCACAATTCCCATGTCTGGGAAAACCATACGGTATGATTTTTAAATTCTTATTCTTATTCCAAGTATCGTTAGCAAGACACATCAATATCACTTATTGAGTTTTTTTGCAGAAAATGTCAGCCGCTAGCTCTGACCTTTATTAACTATTACAGGAATACGACCCGCTACGATTCTCACCGGAGATTTCCAAAAATCGTCACCCTTATGCATTCATCCCCTTCGCTGCCGGACCAAGGTTAGATCCATGATAAACATGATTGTAAACATAATTAGGTTGATGAATCAATGTATTTTTCGTCATCCAAAGGCAAAATACCTGCCTTCGTTTCAGTCCTTCTGCTACCGTCCTACGATAATAATGACTCCTAAGGAACCGGAATGTAGGGGATACAAACCCAGTCACGGTTGGGACCGCATTCGTCTCTGTATAGCGCCACCTAGCGGTGAAAAGTAGCTCCAGTCACTGTTGTCATGAGGAAGGTAGACAACGGGCTTACGAAACATTGGCACGTACTTTAATCTTGGTCGCTTGGTTGTGTAAAATGAGAACTCTTACTATCCATGATATGACTTACAAATAGCTACGGTTCCAGTCAAAAACTGAAAAAAAACGCTAGCACATAGGATGTCAAATCATCGTTCAAAGTTCAACAATTGATTAAATTAAATGATTAGCCTTGATATTTGAATCAAGTGTTTAATCCTTGAATTAAATGTTGCGTTATTCGACATTCTATTTTCTACAGGAACTGTATCGGCCAGCACTTCGCCATGAACGAGTTGAAGACAGCTGTTGCGCTCATCCTGCAGCGGTTCAGCCTGACTCCTGACGACACTCTGCCGGAGCCCATTCCTGTCCCTAAACTGATCCTGCGGGCTAGAAAGCCCGGCCTTTTCCTGAAAATCAAACCTGTTACGGCATAACACAGACCTGTCCTTAAGCACACCTTACATCGAACCTCACGTCCATACATATGTACCCAACTCTACTTCTTCTAGAAGCCTGACAAGTTGAAGAACTACTAGAAGGGTTATTCATCCCTATATAACATGTCAAAAGGGTACAAGCAATCTTTTCTTTCTACCTTGAACAAGCATTACAAGCAAGAAAATTACCTTTCAAACATGAACAGACTTCACGTATGTAGGGTAATCAACAACAACAAAATTAACTGTCACATATCGAGAATAGAAACCGGTACACTTAAAAAAAATCCCTATTGACTTGAGGGTTTGTCCATTTTGTTTATTGAAGACGAATATCACTTTTTGATTGTATGTCCGAAATATTCTGATGTACGTAAAGCCCTATACACGAGGCTATCGTCTTATATGTACAAACCAGAATTTATCTCAATGGACTTAGTAATAGTAAGTACATACATGTAAGTGAAATAAACCTTGCTTACAAAATGAGATAAATGCAGCCGGTTAGGATCCGTGCGCAATCTCCTTACTTTGGGGGAATTCAGATGCGTAGGAAATTTTCCAATCCACAAGTATATTTGTTTGAAAATGTAAAACACATATCTTTTGATTGTTTGTTTGTAAGATGAAATCAAGTTTGGAATATAAACTTTTTTCACATTCCTGCCATAAGTCTTTAGACATGTATTGGTCGGTATAATGGTATCCTAATAAATGCACCAAATTGAGATAACGCATAGGACCTAGCATCTATTGCTGAATAAACATTAAAAAGTGTGATGTTGTCCTTCATTGTCATTAGGATTCATGTGATCACAAAATCGAATTCGGAAATGGGAAGAAACAGACTAGAATGGCAAAAGGGACAAATTAAAGAATTGCATATTAACACTACCTTGTTAACTTGACAGTTTGATTCACAATGGTTAGTACTTCTTATTGTTTGGAAACACCATTTTTTTTACACTTACAAAGGTTTCTTCTTTTATGATACTATTCAATCTGCATTTGCCACAACTCTACAAAATACATGTGCCATCGCTGTTTCTGATACACTTTATAGTTGTTTTGTGCTAATTCTAAAACCACGTCAAGACGTCGAATTGCTAACATACTAATTGAACTCACACACATTTAAAAAGTTTAGATTGCACCGATTTGGGGGGTGTTGCTGGTGTTCGCATTCCAATTTACGTCATGAAGCACGTATGGGTGGTGCTCAAATTCACATTAACATTATGAATGTGCAATGTTATAATAAAACATGTGCATCCCACGATTTTGCTGGCTGTAAGCAAACGCCTGCTGGTGTCCGGAGCATCTGAAATTACAATGATAAAAAATGATTAGAATGACATGCCTTATTTTTTCAAGATAATGTCTTTCTGATTGACTCAACTAAACCTTGCTGCATTTAGGGGTATCTTTGCTCAGATTATAAGATTTGAAAATGAAATTAGGTTTGTCATTGAAATCTGACATCTTGTTGTTTACAACTAAAGGTGACATAGCCCCATAATTTCGTAACTCATGAAACGCTACTTGCTTATGCATACTGCATTCCCACACAGCTAAAGCTGTTCTAAATCATAGTCTGGTAATACCTTCCATTATTTACATTTCATACAAGATAGTGATATTACAAACATTTCCGAAAAGCCATATAAGTTTGTCATACGAACTTTATGGTATGATTTGACAGATGAGGCCCCATCGGTAGTGACAGCCGTCGCTATTCCAGCGGCGCGAGTCCCCAGGTACTGGGCACAGTCCGCGGTGACCCCGCGGTCGTCGGGCTCACCCTCTCCCCAGGCGCTGTACCCGGTCACGGCGGCGCCGTCTAGCCATTTCCATGTACCTGTAGAAATAGCAGAGGGAGGCTAGTGAATATAGACATGTTGTGGCTGATGAAAGTAATCTTTTATTACAGTTAGCCCCCCTCTCACTGGACCCGCGGCACGACAAAGCACTCAACGAATTCCATCGATAAAAAACGAATCTTTTTAAGCTTTGTGTGTTTAGTTGTCTATTTGGTCATACTCGTACGTTTTGAATGATATTCCCATTATAAAGTCAAGGGCAACACAAATCCAGTTTAGGACGCAGCGACGCCGCCGCTAGGATTCTAAAACATGGCACAAAAAGTTGGGAAACTTGTGAATGTAGGATCACGACACAAATGGGATGTCATTGTGAAGGGTAACAAAAATTATTTCCAATGATACATAATTCTTTACAATTGATACAATAACAACGGAGGAATCATTGATCTTATGTAAGTTTGATATGCGATACATTACACACCCTCTTCCTCCTGATCGTGCAAGCCGAACCAGAAGACGCCTTCCTCGTCCACCGCGTCCATAAGGGAGACGAGGAAGGCGTTGATGCCGGCGTCGCGGGGCATGGCGAGGGTGCCTCCGTCATCCTCACAGAAGGCGGCCGATTCGTGGAAGGTTTTGATCATGTCAAACACTCCGTAGCAGACGCCGCTGTATTTTCTGTAACCACTGGGGCAGGTTGCTGTAAAAGAGGATACAGAAACAGTCTTGTTTTGTTCTAGATGGAAAGTAACCTTCCATATAACCCTTAGTTAAATATTGTGTGTGTGTGTGTTGAGGGGGGGGGGGGGTTATAATCTTTATAATTTCCTCAAAATCGGAAAAAAAGGGAAATACCTTGATCTAGTAGCCGATAATGCTATTTTCCATTACAAGGTTTCTGTGCCTTCCTTTCCCAAACACTTGTCTGATTTCAAGATATTCTTTCCATAGGTCGTGAATACTCACACCTGCTTTGCATGTTATAAATATCATAGTGTATAAATGTTCTAACTACTCACATGGATCTTTAGGCACAGCACACGTGTTCTCTGATTTGGCCCTCAGATCCTTGACGTCGCCTTCGAGCTGCTTGAGTCGCTGCAGTACCTTTCCCCCATCCTGATGTGTTCCTGGCGGCTCGGAGGCCTTCAGTTCGGCCAGGGTGGCTGCAAGGTTGTGCAGATCTTGACTGCGCTCTTCTATCTTCCCGATTGCCTAGATGTCACAAATTATTAATCGTGCTTCTAATGATTTACTTATCTGGCTTTTAAATGATTACATTCAGATTGTTTGTACTTGTTAAAGAACTCGCGTGTTTATAGATAAGACAGTAAAGACAATGATTGCTGTAACATTTGACAAACATGTTATAGGTGGTACCTCCCTCTTTTCCCTCCCCCCTCTCTCTATACGACTTTAGACATAAAGATCTAAAGAGACGTATGTATTTCTTCTTATTACCTGTTGCGGCCAATGAGAGACGTTTGATAGTTTGTCGATGGTCCTTTCCAGTTTCTCGTCTAGCTGGTTGATAGACAGCTGTAAGTCCAACGCTGCTGTGCCTATATGCATATAGGTACGCATATCGCCCCATTACACTTCCTTTCACCATGCACCCAGTTACAAAACTGCACCGTGCTGAGGTGTTTTCAACACTAGATGGGTTTTGGAGAACACCATTTAGGAGAAAGTTGGTCAAAAATGTCTAGCATATGACTGGTTATGTGTCACTGTGTAGCACCGCCCAGCACGGTACTTCGAACATTGTTTTCCTGTCGACTACACGCGGTACTGCAGCACTCAAATTGGCGGAGTGGTACAACGCGTAGGTAACATGAAAAATGTGCCTAAAGTACGTACTATGCACGGCAACGCTACACAGTCTCACATAGCAAGTCCTTTAGTTCACATTCCACTGATTATTCCAGGCAACTTTCTACCAAATAGTGTTGTTTAAATCAGTGTTGAGAATACATCAGTACTTACCGTGCCATGATTTCAGGTTGAAATTAGCTTCGTGGAGTGTAAACAAAATGATAAAATTCATAAACGAATATCCTGGTTTTGATATTTTCTATCTAAGCGATTTTGAAAATGACGACAACAAGTTATCACAGAAAATAAATAAAAAAATGATACTGAAAAGCATGAGACATATACCTATCATACTCTGAATGTTGTATGGGAAAGGGAGCAAACTATTGTTCTAACTCATAATAGATGAGCACATCTTTCTGATATTTTGAATATTCTACAATTGAAAAGACGGCAAATCCTTCTTGTAATAGAGAGAAATCATTAAAATTCGGACGAACAAAGGAAGTCGCCAGAAACTTGAGCTGTAAGGTGATTTAGACAATCAAAAAAAATACACATAACACCAGCTATGTTCTAGCAAACAATAAAATGTATACTGACGTAATTTTTCAGCGGACAGCTCTGTTTTTTCTTCTATCTGGTTGACCGACATCTTTAGCTCCGACATAGTCACGGCTGTAGAAAGACACGGCAATGATATGTTATAGACATGTCTACATTTCGAGTTCAATATCTTCGATGTTTCATACAGGCTCTGGTAAGACCATAACACTCACCCAGGAAGATAACAACGCACAGTAGGCAACATTTCAGCACTAAGGACAGCACAGAAATGATCTTCAGCATGGCGCTGGTCCGGACGCGAGACTGACCAGGGCCTCTCATGCCGACTCCTGGGACACAACTATCGGTGAAACCGGCGGTGGAGGTCCCAGTGGACGAGATAGACTCATCAGGGGCGGTGATGTCTGTGTTGTCTTCAGAGTCAGAAGTGAATGAACCTGGAGAATGCAATCAATGTCTGGAGTAGCGTTTGCTTGTGAAAAACAACGACAGCAAAAGAGCTCATATGCGAAAGGGTGAATCCCTGCTATTTGCAGTTAGAATGAGAATGAATGGGAGATTTATAGAAAAAATGCTTAAAGTCAGAGCTACAAGCTGTCATCAAGATCGGGCCATAAACGTAATGAGTTATATAACGTCACATTCTATGGAAACGACCTTCCATCCATATGCATGCCCCCGCCCTTCTTCATAGGCAGTTACCACGTAGGTCAATTTCAAGCAGGGTGATATAACAGTATAAGGGGGGCAAGAGTTTCCACACAATACCACACTTTCAAGCGTGATATAGAAATAGCACGGTCCCTTCCCGTAACTAACATTGTCACACCTCAAAAAGTCCGTGGAAATGCAGCAAACTTTTTACAAATGTTGAAATGTTTCCGATTTTAGTTTGCTGTACGGATCTTATTCCGTGGTTTACAGAACATACAATGCAAGAATCATTTTATTCATGTGACTGAAACTTCCATAGGGTCCAGGGGAACTAACCAGTGGTCCACATATAGTACAAGGCTTCCTCCCCACACAAGTCATTACGTAACATCAACAACATCACACGTACACAAGTCATTCAGAACACAATGGGTTTTCATGCTAACACGCACCCGTTCGTCGAAAAACGTGACCTCTTTGGCGGAGAGAAAGACAACGGATTGGTTTAACTAAAAGAAACCATATCTTTATAATTGTGTCTAGATATTGACAGAAAAGAAGGAACGCTCTAAAAAAATGTGTCCCCAGAATAAAAAGTGTCCTCAGTGTGATATTTCTCATATCCTAGATACCTGTCTGCCCTGATAGTTCCATCGTCAAGTTCAGACCTTGCGACGTTCCCGCAGCGTTGTTCGGATTAGAGGCCACCCTCTTGGCCGGCATGCCCGAAGGAGTGGCCGTGCAGGCCTGCTGGTAGACGTTCTTCTCCATAACGGGAAGGCCTCTTCTTACCACCGGTGCACACCCAGCTCCGCGAATGGTACGTTCCAAAAGTTGAACTCCAACATGTGATGTCTATTTTGGTTCAGCCCACACGATGATTGTCTGCTAGCTACCAAACCGATCGCGCAACTTCATGAATTTAATCATAACCGATTTAGAGTGAGTCAGACACACGAAGCAAGTACACGTCTGTAGTACCTAACCACGCTAAGGTAGGTTCTTCTCAGGCGATACCCCCCTCTTGGTCTGAAAATAACACTTTTTCTACAACGACCAAAGCAAACTTTAAGATAGATTTCCGTAATAGTATTTTCATATAATAGAACTTTAACTGTCTTCCTAACACATAAACAGAATAACCTTTATAAACAGATAAAGGGTATCAGAATCAATGTATGATATAGAAGTATAGACGTTGACAATGGTAATAACGAGTACAGTCCAAATTCCCTAAATTGGGCAACTTCTCAAATTTGTCAGTCAATAAGAAAGGCTAGTGGGGACTAGGTTGAGGAACAGATGGCACTTTTAATTTCACGTATACCACATGAGTCTTAACGCAGCTTAACATCGGTGTGTGTAGATATAGCCACAGTGCTGTCACACTGAATAATTGATGACGGAAGCTCTGTGAAACTTGCAGCTCTATCTCCCGACACGTCATTCGTTTCTCTGCTCCGGTGTGGCACACACGCGTACGCGGTTGATGGTGTCGGGGTAAGGTAGAACTACCCCCGCCATGAGGCTCCGCCCGGGGCCGGCGGTCTGCGGCTGGCTGCTGCTACTGACGGCAGGTAAGGACACTGTCTGTTCTGTATACATACATACATACATACATACATACATACATACATACATACATACATACATACATGCATACATACATACATACATACATACATACATACATGCATACATTCATGCATACATGATGATGTTCGTCCATAGATGTTTGACCGATGTTCATACATAACGTAGGGCTAGCCGTGCGATGTTGTCCGATTTGGTGAAAATGCCAATTTTCTTGAAAAAGCGCCAAACGTTTAACCCATGGGAAGGAATATCAGCTCTTCCAGAAATAACAATGCGTGGTCTGTAACTTTTTTTCCGTCTGTTTAACGCCGTGTGAACATGATGTACACTGCGGTCTCTGATGAAGACCTGTGCCAGTTCTCTTGCGTCTTTCTCCTTCTAGTGGAGTCCACCTCAAAGATAAACTCGTCAAAGTTTTGCCATAACTGACCATAGAACAGTCAGAAAAATCAAACACGGTGCGGAAAAAAACAAACGGACAATCTATAGCGTTCGCGCGATGTAGAAAATAGGAAAGTAAGTACGCAGGGTCGAATTCCATATGAATTACGCCATGCGCGATATCCACAGTGGACTTGCTGTTACGAGTTTTGGTATTATTCTCTTCTATGGCTGGACAAAGCCTTACTCCGAGACAGACATGACAAGGAATCAAACTTCAGCGATTCTTTATTCCTCATGAGGACCGCCTTTTTGATAATACACAGCGTGCATGAGATATAGTCAGCGATACGTTATCTACCAGACCATTCTGTGGGCTGGAAAAATAGCAGATATCACCCAAAAAGAAGCAATGATTTATCACGGAATTTAGCAAACTAAATTTTTAAGTCGGTTAAACTCCCTGGCAAATTAGCTCTACTTTTTTTACCTATACCTACCATTTTTTCAGCCCGATTAAGGGTATGGTGGAGACCACATACATACGGAATGAACTTCATAATGTTAACATTCGTAACTGGTATATAACTATTCTATGTCAACCGAAATTTTAGCAACCATGATAAGAAATGATGATATTACTTTTTCTCCTCAGGCTTATGCTTACAGTTTGAAATCCTCGTTACTCCCGACGTTTTTGTCTGTGACTAGGAAAGGTAGCGTGAAAGGTGAAAAAAACAAAAGGGCAAAATACTTTTACATTCCGGGATAGTTGCAGACGTTACATATTACGTATTCTAGAATCGGACCGATCAAAATATTAAAACAACGTCACTGTTATTAGTCATTTTTCTACACCATAAGTCAATTCTCATTACACTGCACAGCGATATTCGTAGCGTATGAACGCGACTTTGTTGTGTCGTTAGAACATCTTGAAATATGCGACTTCCCCACCTCCACTTGACCTGTAACGTTAAGCCTTTTCGTTATTGTTTTCAGTACTCTACTAAAAACTAGGAGACTTCGAGTGACTTGCTTTTGCGTTGTTTACCAACAATAAAATCATGCGAATATATTGAAAATCAGTTGCAGTTTAAATTCATAACAGTTACAATTTTGGTGCCAAAATTCTAGAATACATATCTTCATCTCCACCAGTTTAGGGCGATGCGCGGACCAACAAGACTGCACATGCAACGCGTTAGCCTGAAGACTAAGAAATAAACACGAACGAAATGTGTATTCAAATGGGAGAAAATTTTGACAAAGATGCAATGTAAGGTAGCGTCTCGTTTGCAAAAAAATGCGCAAACAAAAACAGTATGCATGTTTGTTTTTGTTCTGGAAAGAAAGAGACTGTCAAAACACAATGATCGATAGTCGTTATTGCATATTCCTACCCGGATGGGCTAAATGCACAAATGACAACATGTGGCATATACGGAGCAAAACGTAAAACATGAAATGCTACATTCTAACATTGAGAAGTAAAAGAAAAAAGACAAAACTGTGGACTATTGTTAAACTAATGTACAAAATAAAAATAGCAATATATTCAGGGAAGCCTATAAGCATGGGTTCGCGAGTCAGGCACTTATGCTAATTCGATTGGCTAGCGGTATCCTTTCTAATGGGATTATGTATCACAATAACATCGTCACGTATATCTATAACAACTGTGCGATATAGGCTGATGAGCAATTACTTAAATGGTCGCGAACGTAGGATGTGGCACGCTATATGCCACCTGTATTCTCTTCATGGTCAAGCACACTGCTCAGGTATCATAGACACAGCAAGTTAAAAAGTACACGCAAAAAAATTATGGAAAAAATAGCATAAACTAAATATGACTTGACATCGTGAAAAAATTCAAAACAAACTTTGAGGGAACGATATGACATAGTAGTAACTTCAAACTATCGTGTACAAGGTAGAAATAATATATGTATTTCTAAGTTCACAACAAAAAGGTAGAGAAAATGTCCAGCCGTTTCCATCTTTTTATAGATATATATAAATTTATATACTCGGTGACACCTTTTTTCAGAAAAAAAACATAATTGAGTTATTCGTGGAAAGAGAAAAAAACGGAAAAGAAGAAAAACATTGCGTGTGTTTGAATAGGGAGATAGATATGTTATCAGATGAAGAAAAGCCTACATAAGACGCACTGTATACGAATACACTCATACTGATGATTTCGTGTTAACAACAAAGAAAGGTATTTATGGTCGACACTAATTTTGTTGTGGTGGAAATCCTATAATAAAGGACATCACATCAAATTGGTTTCCATCATTAATACCTTTCTTTGTGGTCAACACGAACTCATCAGTATGAGTGTATTCGTATACATTACGTCTTTGCAGGTGTGAAAGCCACGCAACAGGCCTAGGCGAGCACAATTCTCGCGAGATTTCACGCACAGTGCTACGTCACCCTACGTGACTGGTCTTGAACTATCGCGAGAGGGGTTCTCGCGAGATTTTGTGTACCTATTGATAATCATGCTTTGTGTCTTTTGGCAGCGGTCCAGCTCACCGCTGCCGTCTCGGGCGCAGACGAGGCTTGTACCGTCCCCAGGGGAAACTGTACGTGTGAAACTGTCGAAACGCAACGCCGGTACTGTCCACTTTGTACCTGCAAGCCGGATGATACAGACGTTATGTGTTTATTAAAGGGTAGGCCACGTCATATTTCAACAATATGTCAAATGTCTACACGGCATACATTATACATTGAATTTTTATCCCCAAGCCTTAATTTAGGCCATATTGATTTGGATGACATCCTCTGGGAACCCCAAAACTGATGCGAGCGTGCGAATAAAAGTTTGGCCAAAAAAGTTGCCTTGAATATTAAATCTACGTGGCCAGGAGGGTTGAAGAAATGACTAAACACACATAGTATGGTATACAGAATAATAGATTCTTCATTTTCATTTCCTTACATCTTCTTCTTTGACTTTTGATGTGTTTTAGAAATTACGGCATATATTTGATTATTTTGCAGCTGCTTTGAACGATTTACAGTATGGTCAAAAAGATTTTTTAGGAAACGGTCGAAAATTGATCAATGTGCGCGCGGATGTCATCCAAATCAACATGGCCTTAGCTATAATGTATTTTTCATAAAAATCTAGTAAGGGTACTGAGCAGTGGATTAGTGGACAGACGGCATGTAGAAGCATTTGTCCTCTATCCGTTAGAGCTGTATCACCCTTACCATTGTTTTTCAAGAGGAGACCGTCAATCTAGAACACCAAAGTTGTACAAATTACGAAGTCTGTAGTAGCATTTGATTATTACTTTTTATCAATGCAAATTTACAAAGTAAACATATATCTCTCCATTAGTTCCATTTCATTGCTGTCATGCAAGACACTGTTGGTAAAGATGCTTTTTTGTGGGAAGTGGATGAAGCTATGTATCTATATCAGGGCCCGCCAACCTTCCTTGAACAGAGACGGGGGCTGGTATAGACTTCCAAACCCCTTTGACCCGGTTCTCACGTACATGTAACACTTCCAGAAAGCGACTTTTTTTTACTTCGGTTTTTGACAGACAAGGACGACGTGGCACTGCACTCAAGTTTTTATAACTTATCTTAATAAACAGTGCCACGTACAGATAACAACATACCCATTTTAATTTTTATACACCTGGGCGAAGTGAGGAATGTAGGTTGAAAATTAAGTGAGTTATGTTTGTTATGTCTGACTGAATTCAGCTGACGGTGGCTGGTCGGCGTGGAACTGGGACGACTCCGGCTGTGGTGTGGGCTACCAGGCCAGATCTCGCGCCTGCGACAACCCTCTCCCCAGGAACAACGGGACCCTGTGTGAGGGGCCTCTGTGGGACATACAACCACGCTGCAGGGGTAGGCATACGCTAATGCTATCGGTATAAAATATGTTTATTGATGATGCCTTTGGTTATAACAAGGAGGTTGAATCAGATTGAGCCTGCTTGGTTATAATGCGTAAGGTGTGGCTCTACCCAAACACAGGACCAACGGTTTAAATACGTCGTCCACTCTAAAAGACAGCAACTGTGAATTGAAGAGTAACGTCATATACACAATGGGATTCGAGAGAACAAAGGTGTAGACTGGGACGGTATGTTTGACCCCAAACCATTGCCAGATACAGCCACCCAACCAAAGCACTCTACCCCCCCAAAGAACCAAAACCGAACAAAACAAAACAAAACAAAAGAAGAGTTCGTAGACCTCATATCTCCATGAACTATCCTGTTTATGCAAATGACTTATACATTTACATATTATATGCTTGGTCATAAACACCTTTATCTAACTTACACAAGTTGCAATATTGACAGTCCTATTATTTTCCACTTAGATGAATTATGGCGCTCTTGCATTAATTATGCAAATTAGGAATTAATTTGCATAATTGGTATCTGTTGATGTCATATTTGCCATAAACTACATATGATACATGCATTTGAGTCTAATAATGGAAAAAAATGGAAATATAGATTTTCCTCATTACTTATGCAAATTAGGTCTCAATTAGCATAATTTGCACATCATTGTGTACATCTCTGTCTAAGCTACCTGCATGCTAAATATCATAGAAATTTGTCGTTCCGTTATTCTCCCTAGAAGATTTTCACGATAATGCCCCTGCAGTTCCAGAGCAAGCTGCTAAGGGCCCAAGCCTACATTACTTTTTTATTACATCACAAGCTATCAGCCACCCAAAAATCAAGACCATAGCAGGTCCAGGTCAAAAGATACAAAAACGGAAGTTCTGCTGCAGTACCAAGGTCACATACCAGGGGCCCAATCGACCTTGAACTTCGGCTTCACAACACCTGCCCACATACCAAATATCATTGTAATCCATCAAGAGGTTCTTGAGTTATGCTGACTACAGTAGTGCGGAAACACAAACTGACAGACAAGCAAACAAACAGACAGAAAAACACACACACAAACACACCCAAAACTATACCTCCATTTTTCATGGAGATAACAAAACGGGAGTAACGCTAGATGTGGTGTAATTTGTTCCAGATAGTTGTTACTGTTGAAATGCAGTTAGTACGACCTGTTACACTTGAGTAAAGCCTATGTAACGTTACTATAAGTTTCCAATGACATGACGGTCTCTTCTTCAATTCCAGGTGTGTTTGACTGTGACTTTGAGACGGGCATGTGTGGCTGGACTCAAGACTCTGAGGATGACTTTGACTGGAGCAGACATAAGGGATCCACATTTACTGAGAACACAGGACCACCCTTTGACCATACGATGGGGGGTAAGTATCAAGAATTATTATTATCTGATAACATTGTCATGCTTAAGGTCAGAGCACGGCTAATACTTTAGTCCTCGGTCGGCTTATCGGTGTGGGAGGGGGGGGGGGTCTATCGGTGACTTCAAGACTAGCTTATAGCGTCTACTTGTCACCGGTTTCCGGGTTGATTTTATCTGCTATTTAAAAAACATCTGGGGACTCGGTAGTCGCAGGGTGTCCCGTGGGGCTACGTAGGGGTCATGTCCGAAAGAGAAAAAAACAATAGCCCATAAACTACACGGCGGCGCCCCTTTTTTTCAGATTGCTATGGTCATTTTGGTGTGTAATCTATTTACCCTCTGAGCAAAATTACATATGTTACCTGTGAGAAAAAATGAATGTTATCCTACTAGAAAGTGTATATGTCTACTATGATCATTATCAACATAACGGGGTTACATGTGTATATGTTACGATCGTTACAAATACGTTTGCATTTCATTTGGCTATTATATCCCACATTTATGAAGCCAGGGTGTTTGTAACGATATAGAATGGTCAGTTGTAGATAGTGTTAGCAACAAAAGGATAGTGTTTGGCAGGTTAAGCATTCAAAAATAGTATACTATTTTTCGAATGGTTTGCTTTCTCCCTAAACCTTTTCCTCCTTTCCTCCTCCCTTTACCCCTGTCACTTTACTAAACAGAGGACCGGTAAACATTGCACTGCTCGGCGTTGCCGATGCCTTCAGAATTGAACTGCGTACTTTTCATTTCTTAGGCACTCCTTATGTGGTATTGTTGATAAGGTAATTAAGTTGTTGTTTCTTTCAACAGTTTGTCCGGTAGCAGACTACGTCAGTTTTAAAGGAGTTTGCTACAGGAGCTTTAAGGGGCCTAAGACGCGCGATGGGGCCAAGAAGACGTGTGCGGAAGACGGAGGGATCTTAGCCATGCCGAAGGACAGTGCCACCAACGCTTTTCTCGCCAGTCTACCAGAGGTGGTAGGTGGTCGCTGGCTTGGGCTGACTGACGCCAACAACGACGGCCAGTGGGTATTTGAAGACGGCACAAACCTGACGTCATCCAACTATTCTAACTGGTACCCGGGGGAACCTAAAGGACAGGGCGGCTGTGTCGGTTTCCTATGGACTGAGTCCTTATGGGATGAAAGAGGCTGCAACCTCCTCAAGGGATTCATCTGTGAGCTGAATGAAGGTATGCTTTCTTTCACCCTCTTTCTAATTATTACTGATAATGAGATGATGTACTGTGCATGTAGTGAAGCCTAGTTCAGTCTTGCTTGCGACTCAAAAAGTGGGTTGAAGATTGAACAAGTTTTTTTTTAACTCATGCGAATAACGATATGATACCACACCTGCTCTTTCCAATTCATGATATCTGTGATTTGATTTTGGGGAATTTCCATTTTATGCCGACCGCATGGCTGACGTATACGTACTTCCGACGAATGCAAAGCATATTCCTTGCGAATTTCCGATTTATTGAAATGCGGCTGCTTTTTGCTGTTTTTATGGCCAATGCAGATTCCACAGCGAGAACATCTCAAGATTTAGTATGACCATGACCTTAACGATTCTGTGTCCTCTTCCCCAGGTGTTTGGCTGTCACGGGATCCGTCATGGGTTGTTGAGTCCTCCGGCACACCGTGGGTCAACAACGGGGTGACATATAATGCAGCAAATGTCTTGGATGGCGACAATGAGACCTACTGGAACCCCCAAGGTACTCCCTGGTACCACAACAACTGGTACATCATACTGGACCTTTCAGAGCCCCAAACTCTGACCCGCATCGCACTCAACAACTACGGTGACACCTACCATGACATTGCAGCCTTCATGTTGCAGAAGTCACAGGTTGGAAGCCCGTACAACTGGGAGGATGTCGCGTCCGTCAATGCCGTGCAGGGAGGGACGGGCCAGCGCCAGGAGTTCGGCGGTTTCCAGGGAACAGCGTGGTATTGGAAGTTCGTGGCCACTCGGACCCACGGAGGCTGGAAGCCATGGCTCAAAGAACTGTACCTGTACGCCATCTCATTCGGTAAGGAAAAATATCATTCTCGTTTTGTACACTCACTCACTCACTCAGAAAGGGAAATGTTTCGCTTCCGCATTTTCGACAAGGAAATGATGCCATAGATACAATGGTTTCCATATAAAGCAGTGTGAAGAGAAAGAATACAAATCTCCTATCCGGTTAACTAAATGAATCTTCTTGCTTTTCAGACGGAAACGGTCATTACATGTACATCGAGGCTTCCCTCCCAAGAGTTACCGGTGACAGTGCACGACTGTACAGTCCTACGGTCACCACCGCCTGTACGAAAAACCTGCGCTTCTGGTACCACATGTACGGCAGCACCATCGGGACGATGAACGTGTATGTACGGACGGACACTTCTCTTCCAAGGGTCCCTATCTTCACCAGGACAGGCGATCAGGGGAACCAGTGGCTTAGAGCTGAAGTAGAGATCAGCATCACCGGCAGTTACCATGTAGGTGTAACGTCTGAAATTAGACATGTTCATTCTCCTATTTGTATATCAGGGCCCATATGTACAGACCAGAGACCATTGGGTGACAGATGAGCGACCAAAAATCATTGAAAGATCATTGGAAGACCTTGGATATTTTTGAAAGACAACTTAGAGATCATGGAAAGTCCTTGGCGGTCATTGGACGCTCACTGAAAGGCCGTTGAGGAACGTCCGAACGTGTCAAATGTTTGTGCGCTCGATGGTTACTTCTCTGTGGTATCACCCGTTGAGTACAATTTTGTTTGTTCCATTCAGACCCACCTTTACTTGATGAGACTTTTTAAATGGATAACTCACAGGAGGGACAGGAGTTTTGTTTTTTACAAAAGGCAAATGAAGGTCATGTTAATCTTCTCACAATAATGAAAATCAGGGTTAATAAGATGAGAAAACTACCCTACGGTGAGGAAAAATTCACATGCAGATAAGGACAAAAAATACCAGCAAAAGGAAAAGAACAATTCCGTATAAACTTCCTATCGAATTGAAGAATAAATTCCTACCTGAAAGTTTATAAGTAGATACATAGTTACACAGAACCCTGTTGTCTTGGCAGAGTTCTGCCCTATATGAGAATAAGATTGATGACTGGAGGTGTCCCTCTCATATGCCCGGTTCAGGTGGTGGTGGAGGGAATCCGTGGGTCAGACGCTGATGGGGACATCGCAGTGGATGACATCACACTGACAACGGGTCATTGTGCCACAGGTACTTTTATCTTAACGTCAGAGGAGCTCTGTGTAATTACCTTCATGAAATGTCATGGAGTTTATAAATGAGGTTTATTTGCAAGTTCTTGCCTGAGGGATAATTGCATACCATCCCTATAATACTCCTGCCAAAAAAGTACCAAACACCTGATGACAATCTAGCTTCTTTACTGTAGTTTCTCTGAATAAGCCATTTTACTGCTCCGGTACTGCCACAGAGGGTCTGAATCGGGTTATATGTTAAGACACATCATACATACACATTAATCCGCGTGAAAACGTTGCAGAGACGTTCAGACACGGAGAGTGAGAGACCTAGAACTTTGACCTTATACCAAAATGCAGCACGACTGTACATGCGCACTTGGAACAGAAGATTCTCAACTTCTACGTATTTATGCCTTGTATGTTTGTTTCAGGTGCCTGCAGCAGTGGACCGTGTCAAAACTACGGGACTTGTGTCGAAGATGCAGCAATTTCATCAGGATACACTTGCCTCTGTTTGGACGGATGGGAAGGGGAAAACTGTACCCAGGGTAAGTCAAGTAGACGGAACCTGTGGCAACTGGCAACTGGCTTCAGATTAATAACATTCTGGTCCGTACTTTTACTTTCAAACCTTAGTTGCTGTGGTTATCCAGATCCTAAAAGTCTCATACCAATGAGTCTGTCCATCAGTAGGCAAAACAGGCTAGGCTAAAGGTTATATTTAAATGATCCTCTGAATCTTGTGTTATCGTAGTCCTAATTGTATCAATCCGCATCGTCTAGTTTGGCTTGCACAGGGACCTTTAATTAACTATCTATTCAGTTTTCATGTCTGCTTCAATGTTGTTCTTTGTCAATTTGATCTTTAAAGCAAGAAGTTTATCTTCTGCGTAACAAATGATGAATTCTTTTTACAAAAATTGATCTTCTAAGAAAATACAAATCACAGAACAACAAAACTCCAGTTTCAGCGAGTTCAAATGCATGTAGCAAGGACAGGTGGACTGACATGAAAACTAGCTGAAGGGTTTTTCTTTACGTGGTTCTAGTTGCTATTTGTTTTTAACGTTATATAACTTGTTGTGGTTGTATTGTTTTGTTAAATAGCATCCAGATAAACAGTTAGATGGCATCCAGATAAACAGTATGCTTATGCATGCCAGTGATGGATATCTGAATGAATTATCAAAAATGTATGATTTTTATTTGTGCTTACAGCTGTAGATGAGTGTCAGAGCAGTCCCTGTGGCCCTGGTACCTGCCATGACCGGCTCAACGGTTACCTCTGTCAGTGCCTATTGGGATACAACGGAACCCACTGCGAAGAACAGGATGGTTGTGTATTCTATTGTCTTCAATGCTTTACTAATATTTTGCCTAAATCGTGCTTCTTGAAGCTATCCCACGGGTTAAGGCCCTTAGAAGCGTGATGATAAGTGATCAGGGGAACATGGGACATCCTAATCCTGTTAATTTATGCATACCATCTTGATTGGTGACAGAGAATCCTGGTCTCCTATTGGATTAGTTTCTATAGCAACAAAGAATCCTGAGCTCCTGGAAATCGGTCTTCTGGTTAAGAAATAAACAGCGAAAATTTTGTGGAGAGCTAGAGGGGGCCCATGCCATAAAGCTCTGGACAATGTAATTGGGAGTTGATGTTACACAGGCTAACTCATGATGTCCTTGACAAATGTTGTTCCCTGTTGAAGGATTTACTCTCTCATTCGATCAATAATGCTGTATCCGTTTTATGATATAATGATTAATGTGCCTTATAGATTTGCCAGTCAAGTGTTCGACACTCGGGGTCTGTGAGCACACCATACCAGACGAGAATACTGCAGGCAGCTGTTGGGTGAATGCCTCCATTGTGGAGGGGGTTCGGGCGTACGTACCGTAAATTATGTACATCTCTGTCTAAGCTACCTGCATACTTAATATCATGGAAATCCGTCGTTCCTTTGTCCAGTTATTCTCCTTAGAAGATTTTCACATTAACGCCCCAGCAGTTCCAGAGCAAGCTGATAGGGGGCCAAAACCTACACCTTCATTACATCACAAGCTATCTGACATAAAATATCAAGACCATAGCACGTCCAGGCCAAAAGATACAAAAACAGAAGTTCTGCTGCAGTACCAAGGTCGCATACCAGGTTGCCCAAAACCGACCTTGAATTTCGGCTTCCCAATACCTACCCACATACCAAATATCATTGTAATCTATCAAGAGCTTCTAGAGATATGCTGACTACAGTAGTCCGGAAACACAGGCACACAGACACACACACACACACACACACACACACACACACACACAAAACTATATCTCCATTTTTCATGGATATGATAAACTCAGATACAAAGAAAACTTGACCCCTGCAGAACTTGAAGTTACTGTTTACCTTCTTTTCGTGTTTCTTCTGAAATAATTTCAAACAGGTATGATGGACGGATTCGTCTCGTCTACCGCGCAAGTAACGTCCTCCGTGGTGCGGTGGACCTGACGGGTTGCCCCGGCGGTAACGTCACTAAGTACCGATGGAACGTTTTCGTGGAAGTACTGAGTGGTGGAACTGCCGTGTACAACCTACCAAACTTGAAACTAAAGGCTGACGAGAAGGATTTGGTGCTCCCCAGCCAGTCACTACAGCCTTGGAAGTATATGATTCAGGTATGCGTCATCAATTATTATCTCCATGAAAAATGGAGATATAGTTTTTGATGTGTCTGTCTGTGTGTCTGCGTGTCTGTGTGTCTGTGCGTTTGTGTTCCCGGATTGTTGTAGTCAGCCTAACTCAAGAACATTTTAGATAGATTATGATGATATTTGGTATGTGGCTAGGTGTTGAGAAGACAAATGTCAAGGTAGATTTTTGGCCCCCTGGTATGTGACCTTGGTACTGCATTAAAATCAAAATAGTTCATGGAGATATGAGGTCTCCGAACTCTTGTTGATGTTGCGTTGTGTTAGGTGTCAGTATAGTACTCACAACTGACAACAATACGTATTAACGGCACGTCATCATTATACCGTTTTTGTTACTGAAACATTTAGAAGACAATGTTTTCAAAAAGGGCACTGTGTGTTGGGTCTGTCAAAAATGTATCACACTTATAATAATTAGAGATGTTAAGACGTGCTCATGTCTTACCGCATAAAAGGGAAGGTTTCTGGACTCTGTATTGATAATCAAAAACAGTTTGCATGTTCACTGTCATGTTTCATTCAATAAAAGCCTGTTTACCACGAAGTATATGTAAACGATGACTACCTTACTCTCAAATAAAGTAGTTTCTCTACACGGCCTTTCAATACCTTTTTTCACCTTTAGTTTCAGGTCACTGTACAAGACACCTCAACTGAAATGAAAGTATATTCCGTGGCACAAACATGGGTCGAAGTTTTGGCATCGCCATTGTTGGTAACGCTGGGTCCGTCTCTTGTCACCCGTCCCGCTCACGAAGACCTGTGGGTGAGCGCGGAAGGCTCCTGGGATCCTGAAGGTCTGACCGACCCGTCCAAGTGGGACTACACGTGGACATGCAACCAGACACATGGCGGTGAGTCTGGCATTCTGTTTCTCTCATCCACATCATGTCTAAATCAGAGGTTTTAGATAGAAGATTACCCCTTTTTTGGTTGACATTTTTACCCACAATCAAGTAATTACTTATTTCCGAATAGAGAATGATTTTACTATGTCTTGGTGATTCTAGCATTTTTGTGCAATTCAAAACTGCATGTAGATTGATTTGTAAATTGAAGACATACAACGGGTGTCAATTTTGCATACAGATCACATATGCACACATCTTATTACTCCCCATGTCCGAGCCTTGCCTTACATTCTGTGAGAGTAATGAGATTCTAGTTTCATAATTATAAGTTACTAAACTGGGGATATTATGACGTACTACCTGGAAATATTTTAACAGGATCTGGAGTTGTTGAAGACTGTGCTGCACTGGAGATAGGCAGTCGACCAGGAGCCCTGTACATCGGCAACAGCCAACCAGCGAAGACGACATTCAGCGTCACTGTCGTGGCCTCCACTCCAGGGAGGGATGACGTCACCGCGTCTCAGACGGTGGTGCTCCACGACAACCCAACTTGTCAACTATCCATCACGTGAATAAACTTCCCCCAATGAGCTTTATTTGTCAAGCCATATTAGTCATGTCCACTTGTAGACTCATTATAATGTTTTCGATGTCATATGTCTCATTACAATACCCGGTGTCCCACTGGGTACATGTTGTTTACGGGCAGTGTTTCTTGCACTTACGCCAAACTATCCGTGCCTGCGAAGCTGGTGTGTCACGCCGAATGGCGGTTATACCGGCTATACAGATACAGATACCCGGCGAGGCACCGGTTTGGAAATGTGACTATAGCTTGGCTGTGAAAGCCGTTATCACCATCACACACCCCTCTCAAATTTAGAATCCGGTCTGGGCTATATCCAGTACTCTTGGAAATGTACACGTACCTAATGAGTCATCAACATCCTAGGTCTGCTTTACTTCACGCATGTGTGTTCCGGCATGCTTAACACTTTTCTTGTGTCTGTATAGCAGATTACAATGCTCAGTACGTTTTCACCCAAATTACATTTCCAAAAAGCAAAAGGCATATCTGTGATTAACCCTGAAAACGGGTGTTGTATCTTTTGCCAAAATGCAAATTTAATGGGTTTTTTTCACATAATGATTACAGGTGTGTCCGGAACTGTGACCAGGCCAGACTGGACCCGGCGGTCCCTCTCCAACTCCAGGCTGTCCCCGGAACAAACGCATCCGCCATGTACCAGTGGTCAGTTGAGGGGTCCCCAGATGCCTTCACAGGACTACCAACCACTGTAGATGTGACCAGAGAAACGCTTCTGGTGGAAGCGAACGTGTTTGAAGTAGGTGTCAGTTATACTTGTGATGAGAGTATAGCTTTGCACAGTCCTTCCCTTAGCATGCAGCGCCCGTTTCCGGGTCTTTAGCCCTTGGGCCACACAGCAGTGCTAGCACAGATGATACTACAGCAGGAGGGCTAGTACATTGGTAACACTGTATATTCATGATCAACTTCCATACCCTTTCCTGTGAGTGCCAAACAGAGAAGTATGTATCATTATAAAGGTTTTATGCATGATTCGGCCGGGGAATTGAATCCGCGACCTACCGCTTTTAAAACACTCTACCCAAGCTGCTGCTGCGGTTATTTTGTTGCACACTATTTGTTACATGCTAATCTATAACACGTGGCAAATCCAGAGCAAATGGAAAAGCACCAGCTTCATTGGATATTGGTGATGAAACATATCTTATTCTTATTCTAGGCTGGAGAAAGCTACAAGATACGCTTAGTCAACCGCCTCCAGGATTGCAGCAATGACAGCGCCGTGGCAGCATGGGTATTCCGAGTGAGACCAGGAGGCAGCCTCGGTAGCGCCAGCGCCAACTGTAGCATACACCGTAACGACTCGGGTGGGTGCGTCTGTTGTGAAGGTGAGTTATATATGAAAAGTCTAATTGTTATTTCATAATAACTGTACCGTTGGCATTGCCGATATATTGACTTCATCGAAATGGTAAAGGGATCGATGTTTGGTTACATGCAGTAGTTTTAGTATGTTGATTGAACTTTGCTGATTGATGTATTAAAGAGGCAACTATGTGTAACATATTCATTTTTTTTTACACACAGACAGTAACTGTTACTGTGATGTTGGAGAAAATGTCATTTTACAGACTATAAAAATACCTTTATTTCTGTATGGCATCATGCTTTAAGAACTATGTTTTAAGAACTACTTTCAATCTCTGAACTGATCATGATTAACGAAAGATGATCAGTTTGATACCTAACTGCTCCCGAACTACTTTACAGTGCATGTTTGTAAATGTTTGTGTATTATCTGTTGCAGAAGTCACTGACGAGCTCGGCCCAGTGACCTACAAATTTCGCATCTTTGCGCCGTACAAGAAAGACAGGGGCCAAGTACAGTTTCCGCCTGGTAGCGACTTTCTGATGACTACATTGCCACTAAGACCTTACGAAACAATGGTATGAACGCTTTTGAACATGTAACAATGCTGTATCAGATGATCATGAGTTGATCATGACTACTGTTGTCTCTTAACTTGAAATGACATCTATGTTCCACTTAGTAGAATTCATAATGGGGAATACAAGTACAATTAGGTCAGTTTGTAGTCAACAGGGTATACCTATTGAAATAACAATGCAAAGCAAGGGTGTGAAAGTACTTTTTCTTATTTTTTCAAAAGATCCCAAGGTACTGTCTAGACGTCCTACCACAAGATGCCCTCATCGTGCAACTTTGGGTCTCAGCAATCGACGGACGACTCGTGGCACAGGAGAACATTACAGAAACTTTGTCAGTAAGTATTCTTCCTCTTTTAGAAGGCATGGGTCCTATCTACAAACTTTAAGCTACTTAATACCATTTTACATGAACCTGATTGAGTATTCATTCTAAACTGGAGTATAAAAAATAAAACAATCCTCCTCCTAGTTCAGAATGAATACTCATTGAACCAAGATCAGGCTCAGTTAGAATGGCATGACTTACAGCAAACGATCAAATTGATTTATGACGCTATTTGCTCACGATGTAGACATCGATATTTCTGTTTTTCGTGTGCGACAGGAAGAAGAAGCAGCACCTCCTGACGACGTCATCGAGATACTGTCCAAAGCTGAGATGAAAGATCTGGGCACGATCCAAGATGTCGCGACGCTCGTGACTTTGGGTTCCGCCAAAAATCTGACATTAGCATCTAAGGTATCCCAAACTACGTCTTAGTAACGCATTATATGCTTGAAGCTAAAAAATAGTGCATTTTTTCTATATTGTTGTGCTTTGTGTTATTTTGTTTTGTTTGCTTTGTTTTGTTTTGACAAGAACTGGATTTCGTTTGATGTAATCTTTACTTCTTTGATACTAATTGCTTTTTAAATGTAATAGATAGATATCTTTCACCAAACATCGCCTACCATCCATTTTCATCTGTGTCTCATATTGTGTTAATCATGGGTTATATCAGGCTACGGCCGCAAAGACGCTTCAGGCATCGGCTGATGCATTGAAGGCTGTGGCAGAACCCGGATCATCTTTGTCAGCGGCAGAAATAAACATTATCGCCTGTACCATGTTTACAGGTATGTACTGCACTGCTGTCTTGCAGTTAATGCTTCCTAATTTTTTGTTGCTATTTCTGTTGCTTGTTCTGTGATTGCCATGTCTCTTAGACGGTCTCCTTGTCTTTCTCAATAGGAATGGCCCATATGTTGGAAGACTCGTCGAATGCGTCTTCAAACGCCGAAGACTACGAGGAGGTAGGTCCAAAAGATTTCTGCTTTCTTGTGTGAATAACCCTTAAAAAAGCACGGTAAATCATTATGTATTCATACAAACACCGATTACATTTTGAAATGGATGTGTAATAAATTCAGTTTCAGAAATGACAATGACCGATGCCTTTGTATGTGCTATTGTATCGTTTAGGTCAAACAAATTGTCGGCGCCGTGTACAACACAGCCGACTCCATAGCGGAGACGTATCTCAACACCCTCATGGCCAAGGAGAGTAACGGAGCAACGGTGATTTTTCAGCTGCCAAAGCTTCACTTCAAAGTACAGAAAGGAGGATGCCAAGAAGAGCAAAGGAAGATACTCGTGGTGCAAGATTTGGTCGTGGTAACTCCATCATTCCGTGACCTGTCCTCTGGCTGCAGTGAAGACGATACTGTTGGTCTGGTGGTGAGTGAAATGTAATTCAATAGCTTTGCCGAGAAGGTTATGTTTTCGTCAGCGTTCGTGTGTGTGTGTCCTTCTGTAAACACGATGACTCAAGAATGCCTGGATGAATTGTTTTGATACTTGGTATGTGGGTAGGTCTTCTTAAGACCTCAAAATGATTAGATTTTGGGTCCCCTAGCGACCTGCTATGGTACTGCAACGGAAATTCCGGTTTTAATAGCTCGTGTTCTGAGCATGCTATGGTCATGATTTTTGAGTGGTAGATTTTTCTTGGGAGGAAGTCGTGTAGGTTTAGCCCCCCTAACGGCTTTTTTTGGACTGCAGGAGCCGATTTTGTTATTTCCTCTTGGTCTTTGTTTTCTATAGCTAAAGCTGTTCTTAACTTTTGACATATGATTAAAGATGTACTCGACTGGATCACTGTTTCCACTCAATTTTAAGTCAAGTAAATCGTAATCTATGAGAATTTCCATTAAAATGGTTGTTCTGGTTTAGAGATAGAGAAATAGTATTTAGCTAATTGATCTGCCAAACGTATCGTAGACATGCAATAGTATGACTGTATGTTATAACCCCACTCCAATATCATACCAATACATAAGGTAATACCTTTCATCATAAGATTAACCTTCCAATGTCGTTTCTAGCTGACGGAGGCCAACTTCAACCCTTTCCAATACGCGGGCAACTCAGCAGAGATCCGGTCCGAGGTTGTGAGCATGACGGTCCGTGTCGGCAGAGAGATCAAACCCGTCAACAATCTACCCAACCCCATCGACATGATCATCCGCCGGGATCAACAGGATGTGACCAGCACCATGTTCACCCATGCCGGCATCATTCAATCCGATAGTGACATTGCTGTAAGTTTGCATGTTAAACGTAATTTTTAGATTTTAGATTTGAGATATTGTGTGATAATGTGCATTGGGTGCATGCATTCAGTGTTATTGCATTTAGACGCTTAAAAGTAACGGTCCTAGAGTGTTAACATTCCATTATACGTGTTGAAATAGAACTGTAGTAAAAAAAGAAAAGAAAAAAAAGCTTCGAACGTTTTAGTGGAGTCATTTATAATAATTACTAATCCCACAAGTCAGTAGAAGCACGAGGCTCTCCCTATCTGATATGACCTTGTGAATAGCGTTTTGATTGTTTTGAATAACTTAAGCTTTGCAGTGAAAGTGAACGTAAGACCGCAGGATCCAAGATTGTTTTGAAACGTTATAACTCAAATTAAACGTCTGCTGTGCTTTGCTTTCTGACATGTCGTCATGCTTCTTTCTACCTGTGCAGGTTGCAGAGTTCCGACCGCAGGAGTCCGGAACTGCTCTCAGCATCTACCTGGACGTTGAGCAAACCCCAGAACCACGAGATATTCGTCTGGTTCTGCAAAACGAGTCATCAGCTCCGATTCCAGACAACTATGACAACGTCAAGTTGACAACTGTTTTACCCGTGCCACAGCGTCAGTTGTTTACACTACCATCGCTGTACAATGGCACGGAGGGCAAACTAACGGCCAGTCCCTACTCCTGGCTGGTACTCCCTGAACAGGGACCTATACTTGACTACCAGAACACAATCAACACGTCTTACTTCTTATGTACGTTGTAAATCATTGACCTTGATACCTTCTTTGCATTCTTTCTTCCAGGCCGGTGGAGCATTTCAACACTTATTCATGGGTGAATTTGTCAAGACGAGTGTTTTTTCCTCATTGGATTATTATCTCCATGAAAAAAGGCTTTTTCATGGATATACTGTTTTGCTTGCGTTTGGTGTTTGTGTGTATGTTTGTGTCACCGGATGCTTAAAGTCACCATAACTGTAGAACCTGTACATGGATTGTAATGATTTTTGGTATGTGGGTGGGTGTTAAGAGGAGGAAGGTCAAGATCGATTTTGGGCCCCCTGGCATGTGTGACTGGAACTGCAATGGCGTATTTGTAAAAATCTTCAATGTAGAAGAACTGAAGAGTGGATTGACAGATCGTCATGTTATTTAGTACACAGGTAGGTTAGACCAAGATGTACACACTTAAGTGCAAACTATGCAAATGAGACCGAATTTGCATAAATAAGGAGGTAAATCGTTTGCATGGGTGTCGTCGGATGCTTAAAGTCAGCATAACTGTAGAACGTGTAGATGGATTGTAATGATATTTGGTATGTGGGTATGCGCTGGGAGGAGAATGGTCAAGGTCGATTTTGGGCCCCCTGGTTTGTGTCCCTGAAACTGCAATGGCCTATTTGTAAAAATGTTCTAAAGGGGTATAACTGAAGAAAGGAACAACAGATTTTCATGTTATTTGGTACGCAGGTAGGTTGGATAGAGATGTACACACTGAAGTGCAAATCATGCGAAGTTAGTGTGTTTGCGTGTGTGTGCGCGTGTGTGTATGTTTGTGTCACCGTGTGTGTATGTATGTGTCACCGGACACTTAAAATCAGCATAACTGAAGAACGTGTGGATGGATTGAAATGATATTTGGTATGTGGGTAGGTGCTGGGAGGAGAAAGGTCAAGGTCGATTTTGGGCCCCCTGGTATGTGTCACTGGAACTGCAATGGCGTATTTGTAAAAATATTCAAAGGTGAATAACTGAAGAAAGGAGCGACAGATTCTCATGTTATTTACTTGGCAGGTAGCTTAGAGGGGGTTGTATACAATGAAGTGCAAATTATGCAAATTGGACTTAATTTGCCTAAGTAATGGGGAAATCTATATTTGCTGTGTTGGCCTATCCTATATTGGGTGCTTTGGTAGTAGCTATAGCGTAAGTGGGTCAGTTGTCAACAGCTGTTGGCTTTAGCTTGCCAAGCCCATCAATCAATTTAGCAACTGTTGGTTGTTAACAGCTGTTGGCGCTTAACAGTCTGTAGGGACTGATTTGACCAGACTAGAAGCTAATGACAGCAGGTAGTGAAATGAACAGTTATACATGGTTTTAATGTAAGGCAACTCATTCCAGTCAGTCTGTCTGTATGTTTGAGGACCCCAGTTGAATAATATGGGAAAATAGCAAAGAAGAGGTCAAGATCAGTTTCTGTGGATCAAAGGATATATGATGGGGATCCAAAGCATAAGGTATGTGAAGTAACCAGGACACATCACACATTTGATTATGTGTAAATTCACTTTGACCTGTTAACAGGCTGTTTCTTGCTCATACCGTGTTGTGGTCTGGCTTTATTTTCTCAATGGTTTGGCAATGGTACTGTGGACCACAATATATTTAACGTACAATGCTACGATTGCTACCAGTTTTTAGGTAACTACGTAGCACTTTGACATGATCTGGTCACCCGTAACCTTTCCTGCTTATCTATTGTACCCCTGTCTTTTATTTACCTGTAAAGTTGTGTTCTATCAACCGCTGTCCCTGATAGTTTATAATTTACACAACTTTGTAGGCAAGGTCGGGATGTCTCCAGGTGTCAGAGATACATAAGAAGATGAAGAGAGATCACATGAGAGCCAAAAGAGAAGGAGAAACAAATGCACTGAGGCGTAACAGACCACATAAAACAAATATAAACAAACACAACGGTCACAACCACCCTGAAGCAGATAAAACATAACATAACAACCAAACAACAAATAACATACACAAACATAACACAACATTAAAAAAAAAACAAATTTCATGGAGATTTTGGGTCCTCAGACTCTTGTTAGAAAATGTACTTATTGATATATTAGTAAATGCTCAGGCATCTATACAATTATCATCTGGTGTGAAGCAAGGCTACAAAGTTGCAAATAATGTCAACCTCCTTTTCCGTTTAGATATACTCTACGATACCAAGAATGCCATCTCCAGAGCTAAGGTAACCAGCAAGTTTACTGTCAGCATACTGGAAACTGCCTGCGTGTACTTTGGAGAAGAGTCACAACAGTGGCTGAGCGATGGATGCAAGGTGATCCAATCATCTTCAAATGTGCATTCTTGCATTCTTTTCATTGCCTGAGTACGGGGCTGTTAGCTTATAGAACTATTACTGTAGGAAATGTTTCTTCGTAATTTTCCTTTATTTCCCAATAGGTGGGTCCACTGTCGAATACCACCCACATCCACTGCCAATGTGACCATCTGACCAAGTTTTCCGGATTTGTCCCGCCAAACCCACTAAGATTTGACAAAGTGTTCAGCGCCAATGTTGCTGAAAACCTCACTGGAATCATTGCCGTTCTCGCGGTGTTTGGACTGTTTGTGATGGGCTGTCTATTGGCGAGGAAGGCCGATAGGGCAGATCTTCAGAAGGTGGGAATCCTTTTTTTTACTTGCTAATGTATGGATGTCTTTAGTATCAGGGTCATTTGAATTGAGTTGTGGAGGAATCTGCTTGTATGATCTGCTGGCTCTACAAGATTAAGTAGATTACAGTAATCATATTGCATACGTCATTTCCAGGTTGGTGTGACCGTACCGACCGGTCTCCAGCTGAACTCTGACATCGACAACCATTACGTCATAACGGTCTACACAGGGTACAGGGCCGGCGCTGGGACTACTGCACAGGTACATATAGAAGCTTCAAATGTGATATAAATGTGAAATGTCTGCTGCACAGAATGCAATAAATCATCACCATATGTTTGCAAAACGTTGGTGACAATTTTTGTCTATTCAAGAAATATCAAATGTTTCTGTTGAGCAGAGCAGGAAATCAGATCTAGCTTTTTTGAGTAAAAGGCCGTTATAAGTAAATCAACTTCTACTCATGCTTCCCCACTATTAGGTTGCAGCAGTAACTGTTCATGTAAAAATTGGAGATTTTGCATTTTCATGGGAATGTTTAGCATTCTTTGTCAAATCCTTTTCAGGTCCTCGTATCTATGTGTTAAAGGACAATAGTTCTGCTCTTCTTATTCTAATTCTAATTCTAAGGAAAGGACAAGCAATACTGACTTAGTGTGGCAATGAGCTAAAATGTGGTAGTCTGTCCTCGAAAATTACAAATGTTGCATGCATTTATTGTTTGATATCTTGGGTTGTTCAATATAAAATTCTATACCTCTAGGTTTCCATCGTCCTGTTGGGATTTATCGATGAGAGCGAGCCCCTGCACCTGTGTGACGACAGGCGGGTCCTGTTTGAGAGCGGCAGCGAGGATTCCTTCCTGGTGTCCACGGGGAGACGCCTGGGCCCGCTGACACACGTCCACGTTTGGCACAACAACACCGGCTTCAGCCCTGGATGGTAAATAACCAACTCGACTCCTTCCTCCTGCCTCATAACAGATAGCACCGTTCACTTGAAAGTTCATCTGTGTTGGTGGAAGTCACACTCTATCAAAGTTAAACTGCAATGTCCAACACAAGTATTTGGACTTACCCAAATTTTCGTATACAAACGTCATAGAGACAGTGGATTGCTCATTCCTAGATAAGGACTGGAGTTGATCAGTCGAAAATTTGGGTAAGCCCGAATACTTTTATTGGAAATTGTGGTTTAACTTTTATACAGAAGATAGCACCGTTGCGATAGACTAGTGGGTAGAATGCTTACTTTATTTGCATCTGTTGGGTCACGGGTTCAAACCCTGGCCGGAAATAGAAAATGCCACAACTCTGTCTGCTTAGCACTAACAGGGGTTTGTTCCAAGGGCGATAGAAAAGGATATGGGCACCGCTTTATACACCGAAAGCTGTGGGAAGGGTTTTAACTCAATCACAAATACAATGCAGTGGTGTCAAAGTCAAACCACATCGATAGCACTGGTGCCGTGAAAAATGTCAAAATCAAGACAATTACCCAAATCACAGTTGAAAGTGGATGCTGTATTAAATCTTAAACAACACTTGACAGAAACAGAAATTGGTCGGACATTTATTACTCAGTACAAAGAAACATTGCACTGCATCGTTCCTGCATGGCAAAGGGTCCCACTCACCAATGTGTTTGACCATTTTACAGGTTCCTTAGCAGGGTTGTGGTGAAGCACGTGCGCTCGGGTCGCCAGGACTACTTCATCTGCAACAAGTAAGTAGTAGAGATACACCTCCTTTTTAGGGCCCTATCACACTTGTGCTTATAGTCAAGTGCATATGAGCTGCGCATTAACATTTTTTGGGGTTTAAGTAAAGTTTGCAGGAAGAGGTTGTTTTCTACTTTGACCCACCGTTGTGCAGCCTAGTTATCGAACAAAAGAAATGACTTCTTCGGCTGCAAACTTAACATAAACCAAAACATGTTGATATGCACCTCATGCGGACTTGTATATACGCACAAGTGTGCAGGGAGCTTTAGTCAGCAACTTGAATTTAACCTATTTCATCGCCATTGGTTGTGAGTGGAAATGATATTGCTTACACGTACATGTGCCTTGTAAGCTTTCAACTACATTAACTTTATAGAAATCTACCCTCCATCGCCATGTACACAGGGACAGAAGTTAAAATGGTTTCGTCATCCCCTTTTAGATGGCTAGCTCTCGAAGAAGGTGACGGCAGAATCAACCGCATGATCTTTGTCGCAAGCCCAGAAGAGATGTCCAGCCTATCAAACCTGATAACTCAAAGGATGTCAAAGTTGGTATTGTTTTTGATGAGGAAATTTATCACAAAGACGGAGACATTTCTTGATAACTTAAACTACGAATCGGCAAGTTCACTTTGACTACATGACAAATGTACCGTGAAAGTCTAAACATGTTTATTTGTACTTGACCTATCAACAAAACAATGCTGATATCTAGCCACAACTTTATAACATGGCATTTCTAAAGGCTTTTGACATTTAAGTCTATAATAAGTTTATTTGCAAGTTCTTGCCCGTAGGCTAATTGCAAGTACATGTAACATGAAAGGACGGACAGACAGTTAGTAACAATATAGGATGTGATTATCTAGTCCAAATACTGACACTAAATTCTATCTTATTTGGGTTTGGAGGACCAGGTTTTATACTAAAACTCTGAATCTATATGTTAATGATGTGAAGACAATTTAGGATGTTTCAATAGCCAATATAAGTCAATTTAAGGTTATATGATGATAAATCAATTAGCCTGATGTTTGAGTACAGGAGCGACTGTTCTTACTAAATACGCTCCGTAACCTTAAGAACGATTCTCACTACATTAACAGAGATGCCCATGATGGCCACCTCTACTACTCCATGATCGGCCGCCCCGCCCGGAGCAGCTTCACCCGTGTGCAGCGCCTGACGTGCTGCATGTGTACGGTGTACAGCACCATGGTCACCAACATCATGTTCTTCGGGCAGGGGGACAAGTTCGACCCGCCAGAACCCGTCAGGTTCATGGGTGTCGAGTTCGAACTCCCGATCAGCCTACCTGAGGTAATATATAATGAGTTTTGTTTGTTTGGTTGTTTGTTTGTCTGTTTGTTTGTTTGTTTGTTTGTTTGTTTGTTTGTTTGTCTGTTTGTTTGGTTGGTTCATCTGTTGGTTAGTGATTAGTAGGCTGGTTAATTGGTTGGTTGGTTGGTTGCTTGGTTTATCGGATGGTTGATTGGTTGGTTGGTAGGTAGGTAGATAGGTACGGTATGTTTTCAGGTCAAAGGCAAACAAAACAATGACGTATTTCCATCTGTCCCTTCCAGATAATGATTGGCGTTCAAAGCGCCGCAATGATCGTACCCGTGACGTCTGCCATCGTCTTCCTGTACAGGAACGCGTCACCTCGGCCCTCAAAGGCCTCGCCAAAAGTACTTACAGAGCCAGCCGGTAGGTTAACACATTCCTTTCTGTTTCTGGTCTCAGAGGTACATACACGCTAAGGAATGTTACTGATTTTGCGTAAAACTGCGTTTTTGTAGTGGTTCAGCGCGGTCAGAGGTCCATCACAACCGTGGACCATCAGCCAGAAGGAGCCACATCGGTCTGGACGCCACCCAGGACGGGAGCAATCGCCCTGTCGACCGGCCTGACCGATAGGCGCCACGCCGTCCGCCACCTCCACCCTGCTCCGAGTAGGACCGACCGGGATGTGGAGGCGATCGAGCTAGTGGTTCTGGACAGGTCCCCTGGCTCTTCTACAACAGGTGTGACGAACATATCCTCAATTCTCTCCGTTTTATCAGCCCCCATTTGATGATTCAAGAGTCACTAATCTCTTTGGTACCTCACCCATGTACTGTCCACAATCTTATCAGAGGCACAGATGTTTGTTTTCTAACAATGGCGTTGTCTATATCCTATAGATACCAAAATACAACAAAAGAATGGATTCATGTTACCGTGGTGGGCATCGAGGATGGGTAAGTCATTTTCGAGATGTATATCTTTAACCTATGTTTCCTTCAAGGATGCTTGATTACTCTTCTACACCATAAACATAGGAATAAACGACCAAAAATGCCTTTTCTTCTTTTTCTTCTTTTTTTTCTTGTACAATTGATAAGACATTTCAAAATGGCCTCTTAGCTGAGTATGACGTGCATTAAGAATACTACATATATAGAACTGCATTTGGACTATTTGGCTGCTAGGGAATAGAATAGTGCTGTCAACGTTCACTGCTGTATCTGTATGCAATCTAACACTATAACTTGCCCCCCCCCCCCACCAGCCGGAGCCCTAGCGTGGTCTGTGAGCTTCGTGGCGGCGTTCTTCGTCGTACAGTACACTCTGTCGTTTGGCCGCGCCAAGGCAGAGGCCTGGCTCATCGCGTTCCTCACGTCGTTCTTGATGGACATGTTCCTGCTGCAACCGGTCAAGCTGATGGCGGCGGCTGTCGGCGTTGTCCTGATATTTCGAGTAAGTTCGGGAAGCAAGCGTTCTCATATATGGCTGGGTTCACACGCGCATTTCCAAGCACGCTCGGAGTACACTCGGACTACACTCGAAGTATACACCCGGAGCACACTCGGAGTACACCGAGTTTACTCGGGTGTGCTTGGAAGATGCGTGTGTGAACCAAACCTATGTGTTCTGGGGAAAGTACATCATAGTATTGTCATTGTTCACTTAACGAAGACTACTTACATAAACTACTAGTACTAGTGACTAATCTAAAACAAAAACACAAAAATTCAGACAAAATACACCGTGAAATTCAATACTATACTACACGAACGCAGCTTATCAGTGCAACCTAGAATGCTATAATATTGGTTGCCAGCCATCTCTTATGGGCGTCTAAACAGGGGATTCGAAGGGACTGTACTGTAAGCACTCGGGATGATTCTTTGTAAGGAACATATAAGGAATGCACCACTTAGATATTAAGATCTTCATGTTGAATAGATACAAATGCTAACCCTAGACCTGTACATTCTAACTTCAGAAACCCATGAATGATGACGAGCTACCTCCAGCTGAGACCACAGAAGACGAAGAGTACCTTGACATCTTGCCTAAGCACGTAAGTGAAATTGCGCTTCTAACTATATATTCTATCAATCTTTGAATAGTCCAAAAAGATGCGATACCTCGCTGTAAATTTCTGTACGACAAAACTCGGTGGCTTCGCTCTCTCTAGTCGGTGAGTTCGTAGATCCACACATCAAAATGGGAACGGATTATCAAATTGTTGGCTTTTTTCGTGACGACGTAAACAAATGTAATCTTTCTAATCTTTCTTTTCACTGTATGATTCAACTGTCACGGCCTCCATGTATGCTTTGAAAGGGTTTTTCTGTATGAAAAAGGTACAGGTTGCACAGCCTGCTTCCCTGCACAGTCGACTAAATCAAAAAGAGTACAATAGCGCCTTTATTACACAATAGTGCTTTTTGTATCCTACAAGGACTTGTATGCCAAGTTTTATAATGTATCAAACCTACAAATGATGTTTTCCTTGTCGCTGTATACTCTTGTTGTGTCAGTAAACATTGTTATGTTTTTCTTATATTCATTTAGCTACAGAACGCTGTACTTTCAGCTACAGAACGCTGTACTTTTGTTGTGTCAATAAAGATTGTTGTGTTTTTCTTCTATTCCTTTAAGCTACAGAACGCTGCCCTTTTAGCTACAGAACGCTGTACTTTTAGCTACAGAACGCTGTAATTTTGTTGTGTCAATAAAGATCGCTATGTTTTTCTTCTATTCCTTTAGCTACAGAACGCTACACTTTTGGCTACAGAACGTTGTACGTTTAGCTACAGAACGCTGTACTTTTGTTATGTCAATAAAGATCGTTATGTTTTTCTTCTATTCCTTTAGCTGCCGCCTGAGGATGTTGTTACCGAGCTGCCGGGCGATGCCGTCCTTGCCGAGGACAGGGCCCGCCGCCTGAGGAAGAAGAAGGTCCGCGGCGCCGTGAAAGAGATCCTGCTGTACGGCATGTTCGTGTGTGTTCTCATGCTGACGTCCTACGGCGAGCGAAGCAGCCTGGCGTTCCACATGAACAAGGCTGTCAGCGGTTATGTCGTGGGTGGCTCCGAAGGAACTGCATTCTCTTTGGTAAGGCATTACGGTCCCGTATCCAATTTGAAATTAGGTAAACAGGTAAAGGTAGTCACATAGCCTTTTTTAGGGGCAGTGGGTTTTTATCCACTTGAAATTAGCCTGTATCAAATTAGCCTGTATCAACATTCTGTGATACTTGAAAAGCAAAGGGTCAACTGAAATCAGAGTTTTTAATAATATATAGATAACCCATTTCTTGTCCATGTCAAGAGAGCTAGATATGCTATCAAATGTACAACTTGTTCCAGGCAGTTAACTGATTTTACCTCTTCAGTAGTTTTGCTGCTACTTCTGAGAAATCAAATATCGCATTTTTAAGGTCAGAATTTGAGCATGACCTGTTTTTTGGTATCTTATATACATGTATTATAACATTGAATCCATCACAATTACTTTGTTGCTAACATGCTAACAAATGTACATTCATTAATGTTCATCTGCAGATATCGGATGTGACTTCATTTTGGCAGTGGGTGGACACCACCCTGATCCCTGCTACCCACTCCCCAGCATGGTACAACCGTCAGACCAGTAACCACAGTCTGCATCTTCCCGACCACATGACCCACCTCATCGCCCCGCTGCGATTCCGCCAAGTCCGCACGAGACAAGGTTGGTGATTGCCTCGAAATAATTCGTGAACTTATCGAATCTTGTGGTACTGTTATATATATATATAGGTAGCGGCCGCGGAACTGTATTCCAACGCTATAAAGAATAGTTACTGAGCTTTCAGTTGAGTATACTACAATCTTCGTTAAGATTGGATGGCCATACCATTTTAGGTCACGTGAACATACTAAGATATGATGTCACCAACAAAAGTGCCAGAAAGTCGATATCGTCGCCCGTCTGTAGTAAACAATCGTTTTCCATCTCTAACATTACTTTCATACCAAGTACAGGCTAGTTTGAAGTTCTCCTCAAAAAAGATCAATATACATACCCCATGCTTAGATATGTGTTTTGCACACTCCAGAACAACATTGCACCGTTCCGGACGCCATGGCGAATGTATCGGCCCGTTGCCTCGATGGCTACTCGGTAACAAACGCTGATACCTCCAACTACAACGGCAGCTGGGATGCACCAATCAAACCAAACCTTACATTCACTGATGATAACAGCACTGCGGCATCACCGTGGCACTTTAAATATGGCAAAATTGCTGATGGTGAGTATGACAGCTGATTGCTTCGTCACTTGTTTACAACTGTAGCTAGATACACATAGACGTGGATTGTGATAATAGTATTTGGCATGGCATTTCTCTATATCTTATGACAGAAGTCCGAAAGTCCACACATATCTTTGACAACATTCCATGTCAACTCTGCACCTTACAATAACTCCCTGTTGTTAAATGGTGACAACCATGTCCATCGTAAATACTTCCAACAGCATTTTTATCATCTAATGAAATTACAACAATACCTTTTCTGGATTCATTGAATACCTAGGTTTCGCATACATCGGCAAACACGGCGCCTACAACACAGGTGGCTACGTAGCGACCCTCAACTGGACTTTCAACGGTAGCATGGAAATGTCTACCGACCTACGAACCAAAAACTGGCTGGACGAAAAGACCCGAGCGGTCTTCGTAGAGATGGTACTGTACAATCCCCATGCCAACTTGTTCTCCGTGGTCGTCATGGTAACGGAGTTCAGCATCACCGGAAGCGTGTCCATGACAACCGAGATGACGACCTTCACGCTGCATCACAGGGACAAGGTGACCCTGCTTGTCCTGCGAGTTGCCATGGCACTGTTCGTGATCTACTACCTCATCGAAGCAGGTAAGGAACATTGCACGTAATGTAACGTTGAAGCCATAAGATTCTCATAGATTTTTCCTTGTCATTCTGTGTATAAAAACGCTAAGGCAAGGTCAAAATACAAGTACTGATCATGATGAAGAGACAAAAAGTGAATTTTTTTTCATTTGATGTTTTCAACGATAAATGTAACATTGTTTAACTGCATCGTTGATTTTTCTTTTTTGTCCACTGCAGTGATGAACTTCGGCACACGGCCGCTCGAGTACCTCACAGAGGCATGGACCTGGTTGGAGATCTTCATCATCTTCAGCGCTACCACAACTCTCGGTCTGTACTTCCGCGCTCAAGGCGTGATGGACGACATCGCCGGACACCGACACGAAGACCACGTGTTTGAGAGCTACCACAAAGCAGCAATGTGGCATCAACTGTATACTTATTTACTCAGCTTTCTGATCTGTTGTTCTCTCATCAAGCTCGTCCGCTTGCTCAGGTTCAACAATCATGTCAATAGCTTGATGTATACGATTAAGAAAACAGTAAAGCCCTTGTTTAATTTCTTAATCATAGCAAGCATCATCATAACAGCGTTCGCTTTGGTTGCTAACCTTACCCTGGGGTTGAATTTGAAGGAGTATAGCACTCTCCTGGCCTCTTATGAGAATCTATTTGGCATGATGTTGGGGAAATTTTCCTTTGGAAAGTTAGAGGAGGGCTCCGCATTTTTCGGACCAGCCCTGTTTGTGTTTTTCCAATGCACCGTCCAGTTTTTCCTCCTCACCATGTTCATGAGTATCATCATGGACGTGTACGCAGAATCCCGAGAGGTTACAAATCCTGACCAGATAGAGATCATGCAGTTCTTAAAAGATGAAGCTGCCGAGGCTGTCAGTAAGCTTAGATCCTTCGCAAAAAAGCAAAAGGATTGCCGACCAGATCTAGAAAAGAAACCTCAAGTGACCCTTCAAGGTCAGATACAAGATGCAATGGAGGAGATTCAGGAACAAACTGCCATAGAAGAAGTGAAGGAACAGCGCCGACCAAGAGAAAGGCGTATCCACTTTATCGGCAATGATGAGGCATTTATCCTGAAGTAAGGACTCATTCGGACTCGCACATAATACTTTTGAACTGAAACATCACGTCTGCGACCCAGTGTGATGATACTTGTAAGAATCCTGACTGTATTTTTTTTTGACGTTGCCCGCCTAGACAAAATGATCTGAGATATTAGACAATAAAATATGAAGTCTGTCAGAAGACCATCTTAATCACCAATCAAGAGTTCGAAGATCATAGACACGTAACTTCGCCACCACAATAAGATTGATTTTTGTGTCCTCTTGAAGTGTCAAATTTTGACAACCTACCCTTACCATGAATATCTGGTCTCAACGGTCTTAACTAACAACAATGTGCTCAGATCTATAGTAGCATATACGAAAGTGATTGGAAGAAACACACACCAAAGTGAAAGTAGTGATCATAAAATTATCTCCTTTAGAATGTCAGAATTATAACATTTTTATGATAAAAAGGATGGCCTATCAAATTACATAAATTTCTGCATACAAAGTTCCCTTACTACCTTAGTTCCACAAGAAAATGTCGTGAGAAAAATCAAGCATCATTGGCTAAACTCCCTGCCATAAATGGGCGTGGGGTAAAACTAATCATTATCATTCTGACAATTCTGGTCATAACTCTTTTGAAAGTGACAAAGGCAATTCCCAATTGCACAACCAACACGACAAGGGCAATTTACAATTGCAGTTACCAACATGACAGAAGCAATTCCCAATTGCACAACCAAGATGACAAAGGCAATTTACAATTGCACAACCAACATGACAAAGGCAATCTTCAATTGCACAACCAACATGACAAAGGCAATCTTCAATTGCACAACCAACATGACAAAGGCAATTTACAATTGCACAACCAAGAAGACAAAAGCAATTTCCAATTGCACAACCAACATGACAAAGGCAATTCCAAATTGCACAACCAAGAAGACAAAAGCAATTGCCAATTGCACAACCAACACGACAATGGCAATCTACAATTGCACTAACCAACATGACAGAAGCAATTCCCAATTGCACAACCTACTTGACAAAGGCAATTTACAATTGCAAAACGTTAACCAACACGACAAAGGCAATTTGTAATTTCACAAACAAGATGACAATGGCAAGTACCAATTGTAAAACCAAAATGACAAAGGCAATTCCCAATTGCACTAACCAAGATGTCAAAAGCAATTCCCAATTGCACAATCAACATGAAAAAGGAAGCTCCCAAAGAGTACATTATGAGCAAGAGTATGTAGTGACTACCAGCTACTTGGCGAAAGAAACATTTATTGTCACATCTATTATTAGATGTTTTTGTCTTATTTGAATCTGCATGCGTTCATATTTAAGCGTTTAGAATATTTGAATGAATTTTTGTGTGTTTTGCTTTTATACAGTCAAACCTGGTCGGTCAACCGCCTGGCGTGGCCAACTGCCTCCAGTCATAAACCACATCTAAACAGTCCCATCTAATTTCACATAGCTAAGACCCTCTGTTAATAAACCAACCGTCTTACCCAACAAGCAATCACTTTCGGGGCACTCATTCCCCAATCAACAACCAAAATTGATGACAATTGCCCCATACACAAGGCGAAATCATTGAAGCACATTGATAGGTACAAAATGAACCAGCGGGAATTTTGAAGAGAAAACTGATAGCACTTTGCTTTAGGTACAAACAACCTACCCATCGGCAAATACTGTACCACACTCGATTGTTACATGCAGACAAACACGGCTCTGATGGTCAAACAACGGTTCATTGAAACTCATTTATATAACAACATGTTTATAAACCGTGGCCAACTCTTGTAGATACGCAGTATTGCATTACGGCCAATCGCATATTTCGGGGATCTGCATAAGATTCTGAAAACCCAGACCATTTCCCATTCACTCCAACATAAAAGGAATGGCATAACTGCATTAGCCATTTTCGTATATCCCTTCCATTTGCATAAAGTACTACCACTGTGTCAACTGGAAAAACAGCTGTGGACAGCTCTTGCATATATACATGTACCTCCTTGGAACTTAGGTGCACATTGTACAAATGACCAATTAATCCATTTGTCTGCAGAATCTACTTCCCCCACCAACCATTTTCTTCAGTCCATTGAGTGGTTATTTAGGCCAGGTTTGACTGTACATCGTTTTATTTAAAACATACACATGCTTCTGGATCACAGATTGAACGAGCTAAACCTTGTGAACTAAATTAATTTATGATTACACGTGGTGAATCATCGAAAGGAAATTATCTGCTTTGGTGAACGTAAAAAATACGAGGCAAGAAATCGGACCGAAATACAAAACACAACAAACAAACAGACACGCAAAAAATATTAATCTTTTCAAAACGTTCTGTACCATATGATGCATAGTAAACAGACATGTAATTTAAATTTACGAATATTATTATTATTGCTTTAATGTTTCGTACATATACATAACACCTATTTACCTATTTAATCAATTGGTCATAAGATTATCAAAAATATCAACATCCTGATGACCCAGAAGACAATGTGTGCTTTTCTAGAACCTCTAAGATATAACATCTATTTTTCGACAGAATTGTTGAAACAATCAATAAAATATGTTTACGATTATAGAGAATTTGAGACATGTACGTGTATATTTCCCAGAGCTTGTAAGAAAATCAAAGTCAAATTAACTATTCTAAATATGTATTGATTATGATGTTGAATATCACAGCACTTCTGTTCGAGCGTAGATGATTATCTCAGAGTTTGTATCATATTATATACGAATAGAAATTATAAAATTACCAATCCTGTTTCTTTTCCGTACTATCCTTCGATTACTACTGGGGTGACGCCACAGTTCCGGTATATGGCAGTGATGCCTGCGGTCCTATAGGGAGGAGGACAAAAAAATGTGTCATATTGAATTATTTTAGGAATCAAAACTTTAGATCATGAAAACGTAACCTCCAATGCTAACCTGTTATGTCAAAGGTCCATCAAATACATTTCCAAGAATAACCATACAGCTGTTCTGCACTGCGAGTAACTTTCAAATTTCAAGCTGGTCCTTTTCAAAGGGGCAGGTGACGATCATTCCACTATCTCACGGGGGGTCAAATCCGCTAAAATGGAGGAAAATCAATTTCTTAAACTAGATCAACAAAAGTATAAAGAATGTCCTGCCATAGCCATCCGACAACTACCAAGATTTCGCACCAAATCACCCCAAGAATAGTTTTTCCATGTTTTAAACCATTTGGTGTCTATGCACAGGCGCCAACTAGTACTGTTGCGTCACCCCTACTACGTGACCAGTTTGTGTATGCTTCTCAGCTACAGTATCTGTTTCTATTGAACATATTCGTTTGACGTATTGATACGCAATATTGCTATTCAACGACTTTGATTTATTCTCGTTTTCAATATGTTTTATTGATTTATGTTTACTTCTGACAATTATGTCAGCTACGCTAGGTTATTAAGTTTATATGATTTTTCAGTGGTATAGAATGCTGTGTAACTCAATACTACTCTTACGTAGAAGGCAGGCCTCCATTGCAACAATCATGCTATTTCATTACAAAATATGCTGTATCTATACGTTTGTGCAAATAAACATAATTCTCAACTGAATTAGAGTTCCACGACCTGATAACTTTGCCAAACAATTATTGTTTAATTAACTGTCATAATGGAAAGTATACCCTGATTTGCATAATTTACATAATGATGATGTTAACATGAACCTTAGTGGCATATGGCAGAAATTTTGCAAACAATGTCCTTATATAATATGAATTACATTTTGTTACTGATCTTCTTGACCTTAAATACACATGTCCAAAGTTTTAAAATCCTACCTCAGTACAGAATATTGATGCAAATTAGGATCTGATTTGCATAATTGGGTGATACAGGTATCTTATCGCATCACAATCCACCATTTGTTGATTTATCCACAGCATTGCACCTAGAGAATTAAACTGTTACGCACGAAGAAATAGAAGCTGTGGCGAGAGACTTTCAGATAGCATCCGTCATCTTGCTACAGCTCTGAATGGTAGTCACGTGACCTAAGAGTCAAAGGTCCCACGCATCCCACTGCAGTTCATAAACGCCGCTAGGGGCCTAAACCTATGCCACTTCTTCCACTCACACACACACACTCACCCACGCGCAGGCTAACATACATACACACACACACTCACACACACGTACACACATACAGTAGTACATACAGAAAGATATAGAGACAGACAGACAAGCAAAAAACACTTCCCTTTTCTAGAGACCAATGCATTGATATGTGGTATCCTGACAACTTGTTTCATACGAATAAGTCTGCAATCTGACATCATCACGACATGCACAAATAAAGATCACAGTACGTGTATGCTTATGTATAAACTCACGGACGTCATATTTATTTATGTATAAATTCATAGACGTCAGTCTGTGTCTATGTGTAACTGCATTGACGTTACCTATGTATACATCCTAACAGAAATGTGTCACTGAATCGTTTGAGAAATATCACCTTCCTATATCCTGCCTGTGTGGTTTGATTACTCTTGGTTCAAGAACGACACATCCAAATACGTCAAAGGTAAACCAACAACAGACAATCTAGCTGCCCTTTGATCTCTAGAATTCAGAGAATAACAAGATAACGATCAGCACAAGTCAATCTATCAGTCTAACAGGATATGATACGTCAGTGTGATATATAGGTATATAGTCATCAGCACACCGACGACACAACCGTACTGGGATCACCACAGGTAAGATACGACAGTTTAGTCCTGACGTTTTTAGGTCAGATTTTATCCTTTGTGGGCAGATGACATGCTTTAATTTTGTAAGTTGTCAAGAATCAAGGAAACGGATGGCTAGCTGGTGATAATGATCAGGGAAGGGCACCCAAAAGCATCGTTTATACCGACTGTGGAGGTCACTTTAGGCTTCGCACATAGTTCTCTTTCGAACACACACATCTTTTGTGTACATATCGTTTTGTCACGGTTAACAAAACAGGTCGTTTCGTAAAGTTTTCAAGCCTAGTGTGTTTTGAAAGTGTAACGTAATTGTTGCTTTAGTGTTACTCCTCTGACATGTGAAAACCTTAGTGTTAGTGCGGGTGAAGATCACTGTTATATCAAACATTTAAAAAAAAAACAGTTTCATACCTCGAGTTATGATGGATGATTGAGATAACAAAGGAAGGTTGGACGTTGACTACTATTAAAAACACTAGCATTTATGGGACTTTAAAAAAGGGGACGAAAGTACGGTGTCTATTTGCATATTATATACGTTGCACGTGACGTTGTTTGGTGGCTTGTTCTTACGGCTCGCAGGATTTTATTCTGTTGTAATGCTGGATGTAAACCTATTTCATTGCTTTGCATAGAGAAGAAACGTGAAAATGAGACGTATCGATGTGTTGTTCTTTATTGCTGACGAGAGCTGAGTTTTGCATAAGTAACCTAGACATGTGTGCCTCACCCAAAGTGGAAGATAGCCGGTACCTCACATTATCTGGTACCTCTACATTACATCCTACTTGGACAAAGAAGATCTTTATTGACACAACAAAAGCACAGCGACTTTCGTAAGGTCTGTTATATCTTTACATACATGCAAACGAATAGGTGCATATAAATGAGTTTGATTACACACAATCATATCGGATAGAGCAACATATCGTAATTTCATGTTCCGTATACTTATACATTGCTTGTTCTAATGTCCAAACATTCTTTGATGTATAAACCTATCCGTACACAGGTATCATCAGCATTTATCCTTAGTACGAGACGAAAAGGCTCTTTTGTAAACATGAGAAAAGGGAGATTGTGCCGACTTATTCTACTACAAGTTATCTGCACCATCGGATTGATAACGTACCTACATCTGGTGAATACGTCACGTGAAAGAGAAACGTTACAGAACGTACTTAGGGATGATAATCCTTATGGTAATGTCAGGTTCGGTGGGAAATGGAGTCCCTCGGAGGAAAATCGGTGTGGCTGCTCGGAGAAAGTCGCCATCTTGGTGCCATACAGAGACAGAGAGGAACACTTGGATATATTCCTCCGTCACATGCATCCGTTTCTCCAACGCCACCGGCTTGATTACGTAATTTACGTCATAGAACAACATGGCGAGGAACGCAACTTCTGCAAGGGCCTGCTTTACAACGTGGGCTTCACAGAAGCGTTAAAAGACGACCCTACTTACGACTGCTTCATTTTCCACGATGTCGACCTCCTTCCCGAAGACAACAGAAACCTGTATACCTGTAGTAAATCTCCCTGTCACTTGTCGGTGGCTATCGACAAATTCGATTACAACTTGCCCTACAATGATCTGTTTGGCGGAGTTTCAGCCATGAAAACGTCTCACTACAAACTGGTGAACGGTTATTCCAACTTGTTCTGTGGATGGGGAGGGGAGGATGATGACATAGCTCGGCGACTGAAAAGACACATGTTGAAGATATCTCGTCCGGACAAAAATGTCGCCAGATACAAGATGCTGTCTCACAACCAAACGGAAAAGAATCCGCAAAGGTTCAAACTTTTAGGACATTGGTTATCCAGGGCTATGAAGGACGGACTGAAAAGTTTAAAAACAACTGGGTATAATGTAACTTCAACATCACAAAGGGAACTATACACACACATCTTAGTAAACATTACAAAGAGAGGAGTCATAGATTATCATCACAAGAAGGCAATTTAGCAAACAGTAATTCCAGGTAGTTTTGTTACAACTTGCCTGCCCCAAATTGATTTTGTGGTTCACGGATTCACTAACTTAAAATTCATTTGCTAATTTGAAATCTATAATCTGTGATGACAGGCATAGACTACTATAACTCTTGAATTTCATCGAATCGTTCTTTTGAACTTGCCTATTCTGCTGATCTTACGAAAAATACATGTCAATGTTATGACAACGTACGTTCACGTCAGTTTTGTAACCGGATATATATTGCGTAATTGTAGCTCTCGCCAGATGGCGCTACTACACTAGTCTAGAATAAGCTTATGTTCAGAGCATGATTGCCGATTTTCTTGTTCATTCTTTGACTTCTGGCTCAAAGTTTGAGTTTTCGAAAGCGTTTAAATTTCAGTATGCATTTGTAAGGAGAAAACTGTTTTGTCTTTCATAATTCATAAATTGTCTTCAAGTAGGCCAAACTTCGGTTCATTCGAAAGTTATCTTTGTACATATTTGTAAATTGTAAACAGTTTTCAATTATTATGTTTTGTTCGGACGTTACGGAAGTTACTTTTCGTTAGAAATATTCAGCTGCGTCATTCTGGTTGTCTCGGTCATTCCGTCTCAAATTCTATACAAAAGAAAAAGTCCTTAGCCATGCTTTGAAAAACAGTTACTCAAGAACCATGATTCTTTTTTAGTTTTCACACGCAGTAAAAATTGACGAAAGACGTTACATATACATGTAGTTTTACAGTTGTACTATATCCACACAGTTCCATATATCTAATATTGCTTTCGGTTTGTATCTTCGTTTGTCTTGGTGTGTGCCCGTAGTTAATTTGAATATTGTAGAGTGACAGGATGTGAGGTGGAAGATGGTGTATCCGGAGACTGGCAGGATGGGAAGGTTGGCCTGGCCCAGGTCCAAAGTTGGTCCCGCAGGCTGCCACGAAAATGCATAAACATATTTAGCGAGAAATTAACTATGATGAGTAAAACGAGATATTCATTAAAAAATCTGAAATCTTCTATTTCTTGTTTATCCTGTCGTTCAAAACAGAATTTATTCTCTGTATCCACGACGATGTTTGCTGTGCTATTTGTGTGCACGTTGCTGTATATCTCAGATGAGTAGCCTAACGTTCATTGTAACATAGTCAATATCTGAGCTGTTGTGTCTCTGTCCGTCCCTCACAGACACAGGATGTTCGTAACAAACTTTGTTAACGTTACGTGTACGCGGTCTGCAAGTAGATCACGTACTTTTGTAAGCTAATCGGCGCCGCCGGGTGCACAGTATCGACAGCTCCCGACTAAACAGTGATCAATGCCTCTCCCAAATCCGATTTTCGCAGCCAGATCTCCTTTTCTTCTGGGATATTGGCGTGGCACGAGAAGCAGTTATCAAATCTGTGTACCTTTAACGACGGAGAGTGGTGATTATGAACGCTAACGAGCTAACGATGTTACACACGCTACACGTACAGCATTCGAACCATACTTCGCAAAACTATATGGTACAAAGAAAAACCTGCATGGAAAAAAATCCATGGTTGTTTTACAGGGTCGGTGAGAATGATTTTCCGTCAGAGGAAATTCATGACCACCGTTGATGCGTATGATTTCCCGTTTGACCCTATTTCATCTCAAAGCTGGTGGTCAGTCCCACATCGATTTTCCCGCCAAAGTCCGTCTGTTATCCTCTCTTACCGAAAATTGTAAACGATCGGTGTTCAAATAGCTGTCTCCAATTCATTACTTACACCTACGTCGCCATTTTGTAACGCCAACTTTTTTCTCTCTCCTGTTCAACTTTTTTTGAAAATCTTGTTTCGTGTACTAAAGTATATAATTTGCACCCGGAAATTGGCGCGTGACTAGAGTGTGTTCCGAAGGACCGATTAGTGATGGCCCCATTGTGCTTCCTTCCTTCCCCCTGCTGTTCAGCTTTTCTCCGCCTCATCAGCGCCCAGCCGCGGTAATGTGGCCCGATCGGCCGGCAAATGACGGGTCCTAAGGGAGGGGGGCGCGTGTTGATCTGACGAATGAACAGATCGTTCGGGCCAGGACGAGCAGGTGCAACGAAGACTGTTACTCAACATCATCATGGCTGTGTCTCCGACCTGGTATTTACAGGAATCAGCCACTGGATCACTCATAGTGAGGCGAAATACCAAAGGTATAAGACGGAGAAGTTGGCGTGTATGTCTTTTTTTTTTACAAAAGTTTCATATTGTGGCATTTGAAAATAGGAGAACATTTGAAAATGAACAACTGAAATACTATCAAAAGAGAGCCAAAAACTAGCCCTTTCTGGTTCGATTTCTAAAATAGTAAGTAATAATGATAAGTAAAATCGGCGATGACATCAAAAAGTAACATTCGTAGGTTGCACCGTTTTTCTTTCTTTTGTGACAGAAACGTCCAGAGCGCGTTTTTATTTCTTACTTATGTTCTAGTGATTACTCGCAATGCGCACATCGATGTACTGAACCTGAATCAATTTCAACGGGGTTTGTACGGCTTTGCGCAGCGTGAGGCATTATTCTCATTCTGTAGAAATCTAACATGATAATAGATTATTGGGTCGAGTAATAGATAAATAAGAAATGAAATATATAAAGGATCTGAAAATTATAGCTATGGCGCTGCATGAATACTTTGGCTCGAGCTCCAATGTAGGTTGAAATAAATGGATACTACCTCAAATCGTGGAGGTACGTGACGATATTTGTACTCGTGTTTCCACGAATTCAGACTTATGGCAGACATTTTCCTTGCCGTAAAAAGTCTGCGTTGTCTAGAAGAATAAATCTCAACTCGTGCATTTTGGAACTTTCCAACTCTCGCTGTCTGACGGGGATGCAAATCGACTCCAACTGTCACTCCGGCTACGAGGTAATCACAATCACCCCTCTCCCTCAGGAGACAGGCCGTCTGCTCCCTCGTACAGTACAGTCTGCTTCACCTGTCAGTCAAAACCCACTCATGTCACAAGAAGTACTCTCCACCTCTCTCTTGACATTTCGGAAGCGTTTGCTGCGTCCATTTTTATTTCAGAGAACGTTTAATGACATTTGGAGAAACATATTGACACGAGATTTAGCTCACATCTGCCGTGTTTTCGCGACAATGAAGATTGCTCTCCGATTTTGTGCCAAAAATGGCTTGATCTACATTTCTCAGACAAAACATTGTATGCTGACTTAGATTTGAGGAAGCTTAAAATCATTATTATCGTAATACAAAGCCGGGCGTCGGCGACCAGATAGCATTGGGTACCAATATTTATTATATGAGAAAAGTTATAAGACATGGCGACTAAAGTTTGTAACCTTCCGAGTCTTCCAGTTAGCGAAGACCTTGCAGTCCTAATAAACTTATCGCATTATTTCCTGAATTACCTTGCTACAAATAGCGGGCTATCTTTCCCATAAGAATTTCTAGTTTATCTGTTGCCGAAGAGCTGATCGTATCTTACAGTGCTTCCTTTGCCTAAGTGCTATCTCAGGCTTCTTTCCATGCTATAAGCGAGTTACTCTCATTTAGGCAATACTTTTAGCCCAGCCTTCATAATCCCTTTCGTTATTGTAAGTGCTTCTGTATAACATATATATTGTTCAGCTGCTCCGAATGGACGGAAAAGACGGAAGAAATCACCAAAACTGAGACAAAACTTTTTCTTTCACACCTTCTTGTCCGAGTCAGACGACAGGACACATTTCCTGTGGCGCGCCAGGGGGTCACGTGACGTGACAGGTGTCCCCTCTCGCAGTGACAGGTGCAACGACCTCTCCACATCCCGCCAGCTTGTCCGCCGACCCCGGGGCTCCTAGAGAAGATTGAATCCTAACCCCTTGTATGGCCCGTAATTGCTCGGGACAATACCCTTGACTATGTTACCCACTGTTTCATGACAAGGGTCCCTTTCAAGCCTCTAAAAGGTAATAAGGTTTATTGAGGGAAGGACAAAAAAGGAACAACTCAATGCGGTAGCGGGGCAAGAGATTTGAGCATTGTTCTGGCTCAAATCGGCACGTGCCGTCGCGTGTACGGGGATAATTTCGCGCGCTCTCCGCGAGAGGGGGGCCGTGCAGACGGGGATATGGCACCGCTGAGGGGAAAGTGACGTGATTGATCGGTGTCAAGAGGCGGTGTTAGAGGTTAATGTCGTGCTTTGTGCGAATCCCCATCGCCAAGCCGCGGTTTCTACCGCACGAAGCTACAGCGTAGATAGCGTGTTCGGACCGCAGCAACGTGGAGGGTAAAAGTGCCGTACTGTGGACAGGTGGGAATTACCGCACGACAAACTTACATCTGTAACAACATCAAAGTCACCTTAGTGGGTGGTGATCTCCAAGAAGACGCCAGAGCTTGTCTATCGTCGTTTATATGTAGAAGAGTGACACACACACAAACTAATACACACAGGAAAGTGTACCGAGAAAAAAGTCTCCCTCCCCGTGACATCTACTTGGATGTTGATACAGAGCCATGTAGAAACGACGAGACTGTTTCGTCCAATTTTGTCAAACTTAAAGAAGAAAGTTGACAACTCTTTGCATTGTATTCTATCATATCAAAAAGCCTCTCTAAATATCAATTCTACCCCATTCTGTCCTCTACATCAAATGACAGAAAACCTGCAATTTTAAACACATAGGCACAATAGAAAATCGAGTCAATGATACATTTTTCAAAAGCGACGCAGTGACAAATGACCTCTGTCAAAATGGCGGACAAAATGACCCCCTGTTTCCCTCCCCAATCATTACTAATATCCTGAGGTCAGTTGGGCCAAGTTTGGACACAGTATATACAGTAGGAGAAGCGCACCATACGGCGCAGTAAAGTTCCCCCCATATTGGAACGTTAACAGACCTCCCATTTCTGCCGTTTTATGGGCAGTTTTCTTCATTTGAGAGGGTTCGATTGCTTCCGGGGAAGCTAACGCGTATGGATTGCCCTCCTCGCGCGAGGGCTGGGCGGGGTAGGCTCATTTTTGCCGGGTCACTTGGGTCGACTGGGGCATATGGACAGGGCGATTGAGATTGATTCTCGCGGGTGTTCAGTATCACCGGTGTTAAATCGTCTGAGAACAGCGGGCTCCTATTGACGCAAGGAACCCCTTTCTTCGGTCGTGCCAGAGTCATCCCCCCAACTCTATACGCATATTATTTCCCCGTACATTAAACACGTACCCTACAATAACGTGTAGGTGACACCTCTAGCCGAGGTGTGGCGCTCGCTCGCTGGCGGAGTTTGCCGACAGATGGCGAGGGGCCGCGAGATTCCCCGAGCCTGATGACTCCTCACTGCCGTCACCAAGGACAGAACATATTGGCCAGTCAGGCAAAGGCAGATCGAGAGGTGGATAGTTCGGATTAGAGGTTCAAGTGTCCACTTCAACAAATCCCATCCGTATGTTTACTGTGCAATCTCGTGAATTTGTTTGCCCAGAACTTATTCCAATGAAGCCTTGTTTTACCTAGACGAATTTGTTGATCATAGCCAATGTTGGACACTACTACTTCGCATCTACAGTTAACAGTGTCACATATTTGTCTTTTATCAATATTTCAACGTTCAATAAATATAAACGTACCTCCAAGCATATGCTTTCAGCTTAAAAATCATAGTACATATAACTTGTACAATCCTCTATGACAGACCGCTATTATATAATCACCAATATGAAGATATCTGTACTCAAACATCTGTAAATATATCATATTTAGCAGCATCAACCTAGTACATAGTGTCGGTCCTCCATACAATGTGTTTTTGATGCCGTAGCGTCTTTTGAGACACTGCGACGTGCTAAGACATCCTTAAGGTTATCAATGAGACGCCTTGGATATGCGCCGCCTTGTTACTCTCGTTAGCAAAGTGTGAGTCGTCACCTCGGTTATCGGATTGTTTGCTGAAGTTTACTCTCGAGTGCACCGTACGTGGTTATCGGGAGACAATGCGCCTGCATGCGATCACACGTGTCACAGGTATTACCCAACAGTGTACTATATATTTCTGAGAAAAATTACACCGCTAAGTAGCACAGTATGTGAATATTCATATCATATATATAACTCGTAAGTCAAACATCCTTGCGATATTTAATAGACCAACATCTCCCATGTATGACAGTCTGACTTGATTCATTTATAGCTGAAACCAGTCTGCGATGTTATGGTACTGTGCCAAATCTTCAAGCAGATACAAGGGTGGAAGACCGCAGCATTTCTCTATTTGCATACCCTCCCAACCTACGTTTGGCTGTCAGATAATCATAAGTCAAACAGCTAAAAAAAATACTCACTCGACTTCCTTCCCACATCACGGTCTGCTTTAAGACTACTTCAGTTCAGTTATTCAGGCCTTCGGCGTTGAACTCGATGTTCAGCACCAAGGCCGGTGACTGGGCGTGTTTCTTGTTATGTGCTTATGACATGCCCGCATGGGAAAGGAATTACTTTATCTTAAAGAAATCTCCTGCTTTATATTTGTTTTTGAATGTCCTTTTTTTAATCATATTCAACTGAAACTTTGTACGTTTGCCTGCAACTGTACTCCAGTACCAAATATTACCCTGAAACGTACATAGACAACAGTCCTTTCTTTTGAACAATTTTCGCCATAAACTATCTCATAAAATGGACCGGATAGACCCACAACTGTTATTTATTGGCTTACTAAAGCCACTCGTTTTTCAAGGTCATTGTCTGATCGGAACAATAATCCACAGAAATGCAGGAAAAGTCTAACTTCTGTCATACCACGTGCAGTTTGAAAACTTTATAAGGTAACTGACCGCCAGATATGACATCAATAGTTCACGGTCTCTGAATCTACCTCCGTTGACCTTAATGATGAAAAGCCGTCTGGCTCTACCACTCTCGCACCATAGTAAAAAGAGAAAAAAAATAGTCTGACCGGCCAGAATTGCAACGCGTCGTCTGCTACAGGGAATTGGTTCCCTCGCCATCTGGCAGGGCCCCTACAGACACATCTTTCAAAGCTCTGTCCAGACGGGCAGATAGCGCGGTACGGCCGGGCGGACGCACACCGCTGCCGCCGTAAACTTGTACCGAGATCGAGTTGTGTTCTACAACAGCCTGGGTCCCCAGGCATCTTAAGAAGTCGTTAAGCTACAATAGACCCTATACTTCTCAACAGAAGGGGATGTCCGTAAACTCCGCCCCACTATCCCTGCTATTCTAGTCTCAAGCTACACCAACGACGGGTCCATATGCGGCAACAATGGATTCTCCGCCATTGCCGACCGTTGGGCGTAGCATCGTCCTTTGTATAGGAAGGGATTTAGTACTTGGCCATTGTTTTTAACGGTAGGAGGTTTTCTTGTGTGGCGAATTGACTGCAATGCAGGCTTTTCTGAGGCGATGACTGTAGTCAGTCTTCGGGTCTATACGTCCATATGGTTCTTACCTTTTATCCCATGGTCACAATAAAAAGAATGGTACTAGAGTGTGTTCTCTAAGTGCACTTTAAGAACAAAAAGGTATTGACATGGTGGTCCACGAGATGTCCACAAAATGTTAAGAGGAACGTTTTTATGAAGACTTAAGAAAAGAACAAAAGAAACTCCTGCGTATACCACAATATATACTGAATCGCGTCAGTGATATCACATCATCATATACCACAGAAATAAAAACGTTATTGCTAGATGTTTGCCAAACGTTAGTTTAACAGTTGACAGCATGCACATACTTCTTACATGTAAAAAGCTGTAAGTTTGGTTGTAAATGCGATTCATGTACGTAGCGGGTGATAAAGCTGAGACGGTTCACGTTTTGCATGTGATATACGCGTATTAGTGTCATTAAACAAAGTGTACCAACTCTTCCACAAGAAATATATCCCTCGCATCTGCATATATGGCCCATTTACATCCTACGCAGCACGCTGGCCCAATTTCTTTATTGCGGATAGTTTTTTTGGATGCCGCTTCAATTTACAGGGTCCACTAACGAATTGCACCCAAAGTCCCAGTCCGTCTGTTGTGTAGAATGAATAACTGGCGGGCAATGGAGCGATGTGAGATCTCGGGGGGCAAAACACTTCACTTCACTTTCCCCGCACCGCCCCAACGGCCCACAATGGGCCCGTTATTCGCGACCTTTTCTGATGGTAATGCCCACGTGTTGTGTGCCCCCGCCAACAAATTGGAAGGTCACGTGTGGCCATTGTGTCGCCTTCCGCCCTATACATCATCATCATTATACCGTTATTAGTTTTATTAACTACGCCAGAAGACATTATCCAAGTCGTGCTTTGAGCCGGTAATGTCGTTTGACTACGTCAAATCTGAAAAGAGCTGGGATATGACTGAGGAAAAACGTGGTGTCGCGGCCGCACCTGGAGTCTGGACGGACAAAAAAAGGATAGAAATTCGAGGCGTCCCTCTAATTCTAGATTCTCCTCACACATATAATCTCAAGCCTGTGGATTTAGGATATATAGCATATATAGCAAAGTTGAGCGTGCATTCCCTGACCTGAGAGCGCCAATCTGATCTTGCGTACACATCATACATGAAGACAGATTTAAGTCAGTTGAGAAAGAAACTATTTCTTCATTTACCTGTTCAGTGAAATGCTACAAAAATGGTTTGGAAATATGTATTTGTGCTACTCAGTTTTCCCTTTCAATGTTTATTCAGTCTTAAGAGAAAGATTTGTTGAGATAACCTTTGCGCCTCTAAAGCGGACAAGCTGACATCACTCTATGATTGACTGGGTGGCAGCCAAGAACACTGGCATTTTTGTGTGAGTCAAATGAAGGTCGTCTTAAAACTGACTAAGAATTTCCAGCACAAGAAGCATCAAAGTTCATCTCTATTCTAAAAAAAACATATTCTAACATCTTGAGTTTTCGTAGCTATCCGATAAAGCTACAATTTGGCAACAACTATCAGTACGAAGGGGCGATCACTGGGCATTATAGCAGTTTCATATTACTGTAGTTTCTCCTCTTCGCTCGTTAAATCAACGCATCATTAACTTATTGATTTTTTTGCAGTAAATGACAGATGGCCATCAAGATATTTTACAGTTCTGTAAGAAAAACGCAACCAAAGTCTTCAATGGATAAACAAAAAAACGGATGAAAAATATCCATGACAGATTTTCGATGAACTCTCTACTTCGAAATGGAATACAAAACTGGGCGATACACGTTTGTGTATTTCTCTCTAGATATCATTGCATATACTGTATGGTATTCTATTTCTTTGTGAACGTGTGATATACATGTATTTGGCACTTTTTTTGTGGGACTTACCTTACTTCGAAAGAAATTGTCCCGCCAAACCTTCAGCAGAAGACGTTGCTCGCACAAAAGGTAGGTGCAAACTTTGCATGAATTTGTTCCCTTACCTTTTTAGATATCACGACATCTTTAATTTCACAACGGTGCATCCAATGGCCTGGAGATGTATAGAAGGACTGCATCATCCGCATGTTGACTATAATATGTAAGTCCTACTAACACTGTGTCTTGCTGCAGTACATCTTTTATCAAGTCTAGAAGAAAAAAATGACCATCTTTTGCAAATTTGATACGTTTGAGCATTGGTTGACTTATCTGAAACTGGCAACAAAACAAAAACAGCATACTTTTCTCACTGCACGGCTTATGTATCTGAGCTGTAACAAAACAGCAAAACGCCGCAGGATCTTCCTGAGAAGAAAATCCTTGTTTGCGAGACCTGGAGTCATTAGGCCGCGGAGTTAAACCCGGTAAAGTGGCGGCTAATTCGCCAGAAAGGGCAACAGCAAATGTCAGAACCATTTCAGACGACACCGAGAGTCCCGTTGCTATGGTTACGGCAAGAGAACTGACTGTGAAACGTGACACTGAGCATGCGGATATCCACCACGTTGATATTCTTTGAAATGATGCCCAGAAAACGCACCTGGAGGGATTTTGAGTATTTGGGACAATTTAAAAACCGAGGGGAAAATATATCCTCGCTGTCAGACTTGTCATCCAGGACTTTCATGACAGACAGTCGGGGGCCGCATTTAAAATCCCCTGCGGGAAAAACACGTTTGTATCTTTAAACAGAATCGATGCATCTTATATTCAACAGGCAAACAAGATACTAGTATATCACAGGAAAAATCTTGCGACTGAAGCTGACTATAAAAAATGTTTGACTTCCAATGTTTTGTTTTTCTAGCGTTTTTTTTCTCTTCGATTTCTCACGATTATACACAATGTATTAACTTAATACAGTTTTTCTCGTCTTTCCCACATACATAGTAATGAAGTGTAACGTATAGCCATGCCATTAAGTCCCGTGAGACTTTCACTGCCATGCAAATATCAGAGGGTATAGCTGCTCGCTTAACCTGGATTAGCGACGACTTATGATAGAAAAGCATTAGTTTGGGGAGAGGGAGAGCCTTTAAAAAAGCGCAACATTCGAAAGATCAATATACGAACGCCAAGAGGACTTTCTCTGTTGAAGATAAGCATTTTTCTGCTTGGTACATTAGAGGTAGGCTTTGTGTTTTGTTTAATTGCTTATTTCAATCTTGAAGTACAGTTTTGTGAATAACATTTTTCCCGTTCGCGTGAAACATTTGACTCTACTGAAGAAAAGGGGAAACTGTTTCACAGAAAATGGTGAAACGTTTAACATCAAGTTTTAAAACTGAATGTGTAGTTTGATTCACAACCATCTACGCGCGTGGCTCTATCCCTTGGCACGCGTGCCAACTCGTCTCCTTACAAACTACTACGCTTTGTCTTACTTGTAGACAAGCTTTCCAAAATTGCATTTCCTTTCGTTATCTTTACAAAAGATACCCAGGGATGCATGTACTTTAAATGTCTCTTTTCATATTCTTCTATCCTGTGCACTAATTGGGCCCCTGATAACAAGGAAGGCCCTGCGGTCTTGCATGACCAAAGTAAAATATTTTTTCCTTCCGCAGAATTGTACGTTTCGGGGTCAGCTAGTTGGAAGACCGGACAGGGAACAGACTGGCCGTCGGACAATACGAGAGCAGACAGGCTTTTCAATTGCGGCTAATTACCGCGGCGTTTGGCCGTCCCCCCGTGGATTGTCGTGCGGGATCTGCGGCTGACCCGCCGCCGAGGATGGCCACGCGTCCCCTGACCCGCAGTGACAGGCTGTCAGGACTGCCGACATGTTTATTTTCGGTCACGATAATATATAGACCAGACATAGCTCCTGTTCTTCGTCAACTACCTCTTTATCGAAGTGTCGCAGAAAGAGTGCTTGACGCGAAGTGAGTGCGTGTTACATGGGGAGAAAGTGCATCATACGCACGCGTGCGACGGGCTGAAAACAGCTTGAAAGGGAGAGTTTAGAAAGCTATTGTCCCGCCCTCTCCTGCCACAAAATGTGAAAAATGAGCTTTCTGGAAAATAAATCTGCGTCCACCGACAGGAAAATGAAATTTACGGAATTTAACGAATTTTCCATTATTTCGGAGGCTACTTTTAACTGAGGGATATCGATCGAGCGATGTTATGCAGCCGCGGCCAACGCACCATTCATAAGAAATAACCCGTAACCAGTGTTCAAGATAAATCTTCCAGTTCGTCCTAACATCCGTCTCTCCACGTCCCCATATTTCATCATTCCCCTCCAATTTCCCTACTTCAGAGGAGCTGCTTCCTACGGATAGTACTTTGTTCTTTTCTGGTTTAATTTCCGATGTGCGCTTGGGGAGCAGACGGTTCTCGTGCGGGCAGATATTGTGGCGTATTATCTCACTTCGCGCTGCGCGAAATGAACAGATGGCGGGGACAACCTATTGCCCTCCTCCGCCGCCGGTCGACGGCACTCGTCAAAAGGGTTTCGTACTGATGAAACTCTCCGATACACACCCCGCTCGCAAACTGTTTTCTATTTTGTCTCGGCGTCTGCGAATGATGAAAGGCTAGGGGAGTTGGTTGCCAATTAATCGCCATCGCAGAGTAAGACATACGCTGAAAGATTTAATATGTATGGCTTGCCGACAAAGAAGCCACAAATTACGCTAGCTCCAGGCCCTAAGCCTTGCTACCGTGCCAGTATTGTATAAACCAACATATTACGTTACAAGGCTTGCTGCACTCTTTGAGATGGAATGAGAAAGCACCTTCTTGCCTAAGGATACTATATAGAAAACTCACTGTCGTGAATTTCCAAGGACGATTGTATATTTGTCTGCTTTCTGTAAACTCGCTTCTGGCAAAGAAAGTTATTTAAAAAATAAATATTTTTTACGGGTCTAAACGTTCCTACTAATTCAATGTTTGTAGTACAGTTTGTAATATTTATCGTAACAATATATATAAGCCATGGTATGATTGTTTTCCAAATCGCTTTCAATGGAAATTTCACTTAAGTTACAAAGATTTACGAGTTTGTGGCCAAATAGACCCAACCCATTTTATGCACGTTAAGTATTTTAAAGAACAACTGTCTTGTAATGAGTTATTTTGTGCAAACTTGGAGTTTCGTCTGTGTGGTGAAATGTGCCCACTGTCCGTCAAAATGCAATTCAAAATGTGATAAACTAAACTGAAGTAAAGTATCATTCAACGTCCGAAAATATGTTCTTTTCAAAGCTAAATCTGTACAAATCACACACATGATTCGAAGTTTTTTTACTTTTAAACACTTCTAGGTACTTCTCAACCATTTTTGGGGCATTTTGTGATTTTTTTTAGGTAGTTATAACAGTTGTGTCACTATCTATTCCATGTAGAATTTCATCAACTCCGACCATCCAGGAGGCAATATGGCATCAAAATATTCGCACTCAAAAAACCAAACACATGGAATAAGCATATTGGGAATTTTACTATTGTAATTCTATCCCAAGGACAGTTGTCTCGCGGGACCTCGCGTTATGGCGTTGAGTGTGTCACCCAACCCTCTTCAATTTCAAAATATGTCTCCGCTATCGCCATTCAATTTACCGGCCGTATAACAAAATTTAGCCCACCATTGTTGATTGGAGACTCCTTTGGCTTGATAATCTCGTCTTCGATTAGTGGATTTCTACCGAGAAACCGGTTTGACTCGACGGATCGAATTTCCTAGGGTTTTTATGAGTCGCTTGGGAGCTTGCCTCCCGGCACTTTCACCGGGGATTACCCTACAATGGCCACGTGCCGTGTGTAAACACAGACGTCATCTACGCAAGCCTTATGTAAACACAAACACGCACCACCCCTCCACCACCCAAATGAGTAGATAACATTTCCGTATGTTGTCGAGAGAGAAGTGGATGGTACTTATCTACACAAGAGTCGTTTTTTTTTTTTTTCTCAACTGAGCTCTAGTACAATTATGGCCCCACATCTGTCACTACAACCCTGGATCAATCTTTTAAGAGGGTGGAAAATATTCAAAATCAGCCCGATCATTTCGCCGGTCGCTCCGGTGCCGATATCGCTCTGACCAGCCCGCCAGAAAATGATGACAAATTTCTCTCACAAGCTGGAATGAAAGCGATTTATTTCAGCCTCGGTGAAGTAGCGCTGCCGTAATGATTTTAGTTTTATATCTATTTGTGCTGCGAAATCTCCCACTTTTCCTTGTTATGGAGAGTGTATGAGAGTATAGAGTCCTGATTTTATCCTCTTGTAAGTGTAACAGACCTCGCTATCCCCCACGAGGGACATAAATCACCGGAAGGATAATTACTCGGTAGCCCCGGTGTGTAGTTGGCTGTTATAATGTATTAATCCCCACAACCAGGGAGAAGCGAAGATAGGCTTGTACATGCGGACCTCACTTTGTCCCGGTCCGGGAACCAGAATACGAGCCGGACCGAGCTGTGCATTCTGTCGCCAGGTTTAGCGCCAATTTCGGTTCTCGGTTGACCAGAAGTCGTGTCATTTCAGCTGTATTGTTTGATTTGAAGGAAATTGAGAAGATGGGATGAATTCTGAGGAAAACGCTGTTTATTAGCGCAAATTTACGTACTAAAAACTGAATAAAAATTCCATGTAGTAACCCTGGCTGTGACCGAATGCTTGTTCCCGGGCCGAGGATCTCCCCTTGGGGCCCGGCAGCAGGGCGAATTAAAATGGTTGAAGGACGATTTGCTCGTGTGCCGCCAGCCAATCAGAGCGCGCCGTGACTGGCTGGCGCCCTCTCTCCCCTCCTCCTCCTCCCTGCGCATTGCTATATGAGAGAAGTTGTGAACACAAACAATTAGTGTCCTCCCCGCCTTTTGTTCTAGAGCTGTTCATAAAGGCCGGGGTAGCGAGCAGAGGTCCAGTCATTCCCAGTGAGACCACTCCGAGGAAGGTCGACTTGACAACAACAGCGCGACGGGGAGAGAGAAGGTCTCAGCATACGGCACACGGTTATACCCTAGTACGTACAACCTTCTCCACTCGATCAACCGGCCTGGCATCGGCTTACCGCGACCCAAGCTGGATATATTGGTCCTTCCTACGACTGAGGTTTCTACCTCGCCGTATTCACGGTAAGCGGATTTCCTTAATTTCCTAGATCGTTTTTAAAAACCCAGGCGTTTTTAAGCCCATGCTGTATAAGAAGCTTGCGACGATTTCTGCAACAAATTCGGGGATTTTGTCTCTAGTCGGCTTTGCGTGTATGTAACATGCGATGTAACGTGTCTATGTTAAATACAATATTGACAGTAATAAAAAAGTATATCAAACTGCCCCATACCGGTGCGACATTTTGTGTCAAAGCAGGTATCTTTAAAAATCACTTTCGGTATATATGGACGGTCAGAAACCAGTATATCTCATTCTCACCTTCAACAATCCATCTTGTCACTCAGTCAACCTTACCCCCAGAAAAATGACACCACCACAGAGGACGTTCAGGACAAAGTCGAAATCTGTCACGCCTCAATACTACAGTTATGGTAGCGTAGATGAGAATGTATGGTCACAGATAATCCCCTTCTGGCTAGAGACTAGAGTGTGCTACACTGTTGTATTTTGTCGTAAGACAGACTCGCCACGAGGTATACGCTATAAAACATCGCTTCAGACATGTACGAGGGTCAGTCCTGACTGTACGGTGTCATCGATTGAAACCCCGGGCGGGCTTGCTAACCGTGGCCTTTCTACTTCCAAGGGAGTAAAATAAGTTTCGATTTCCAGTCCTCCTGGAACTGAAGACGAAATCGACAGGCAGTCCTTGTCAAAAGAACGTGTAATTTGTGCTTGGTGAAATGTTAGAGTAGTATAACCCCGTCCTGAGTTCTGTAGGGGATGTTGGATGGTAGTGTATAATGTGCCGGCTCTTTAATTATTGATAACCGGTTGGGAAAGCGATCGTGATAAACGAGGGACGTCTTCGTCTTTCTTATCGTGTAATCGTGGATCCACGACTGTTTCTTTTCTCACTTTCACCTGTTAGTGTTTGGATTTGTGGAACTGTTGTGTGATGGAAACCAGACGCATGTTTTTTTTGGACGACGCTGCAAAACACGCAGCGTACAAGAAGTGCATGTTCCCGCAACACTCTCGGCACGTGTTCGGTAAAACAATCCCAGTCTGACTGTTTTTCTAAATGTTTATTCAGAAGAAATTCAATCTCAGTCCTCCCAATCTGAAGTAGATGTAGAAAAGCGCCCCTTCCCCTACAGCTGTTGAAATTTGAGAACTAAATCAATTTACGGTTTGTAATAACGTCGCGAATATTTGCTGGGGGTATTCCCCGCTGAATGGTCTGGCTGTGTTTTGATTTTCACTCTCGCCCATTGTTCTTGCTACTGTCCTATGCAATCTGCTGTGTTGAGCTCTCTGGAGGATACATTAGCATTGACAGGTGTTGTTTGTGGTGTGTTTCCAGGGTGAACCAGGTGCATGGGACACTAGGAGAACTGTACATCCCGACCGTCCCGATGTTGGACACTCTACAGCGCACCTCTACACAAACCCAGCCGCCGGGAATGGTGGTGACCGGCGAGACGACTGTCGCACAGGGCTCCCCGAGAAGTTGCGGGTCCACCAGTCCCACATCCAGCTGTAGCTCGGTCGACGCCGTGCACAAGTCCTTCGACGTGACGGACTTGAACGGCTCCTCGTTCCCCGTCAGACCCAGGGAAGAGTCCGCGCGGGAAGCGGAGGACAGCGCCGCCAGGAGAAACAAGGACCCGTCTCTGCAGGGCTTGAGTCGAGAGGAGCGGCGGCGGCGGCGGAGAGCGACCGCCAAGTACCGCACGGCGCACGCCACGAGAGAGCGCATCAGAGTCGAAGCCTTCAACGTCGCCTTTGCCGAGCTCCGAAAACTTCTCCCCACCCTTCCCCCCGACAAGAAACTCTCCAAGATAGAAATCCTCCGGCTAGCTATCTGTTATATATCCTACCTCAACCATGTATTGGACGTGTGAAAGACTCCAGGTACAAAAGTGTATAGAAAGACTTGCCCGGCCCAAGACTGCGCTGTGCGTACGAAGGAATACTAAAGGCAAGCCCAACAGTCTCCAAATATCAAGCCAAACCGCCAGACCTCCGTAAGTTGCCAATGATGAGTACGGCTATTTTTATGAGTGAGATACTGAGGGACACTTTCTCTGTAAATATATATTATATTTATTCTGTGTCCGTAACTTGAATAATGATGACAACGCTAGTCTCTGTAATATACAATAGTAAATTCCTGGGTAGAGGCGCCAAGCTTCCATGCTTAAATTGTGCTTACAATCATATGTTTACAAGTATATTTTGAGACCTAGTAAAATGTAGTCAAGTTGGCTATAAGGCACGGCCAAAGAAGTATCCCATACACGCATTAATTGCGTAGTTCCCATAAAGAACAATCGTCTGTTTTAAGGTGTGTTGTTGAAAAAGCAAGTGACAATGAACAAACAAACAAGAATTGCTCCGACAATGATTGTTGCTATGTTTACAATTAGCAATTTTAGGTCATTCTTCTAGGCGTAGAGAGGGAGTTTTCATTTGATTACTTTGCTAGGTTCAAGTATAAAAGACAATTTTCTTGATAGAAAAGTCTAAGAAAACCAAATGCCATATCTCTCCACAGTTGTAGCCTTGATCTAAAGACTCCTAAAGCTTCACTGTACAAAGTGAAAATGATAGAAAGTATGCTGTACAGTCTAGCCACGTCGTGATGCTGTGTTGAGGCTATAGGTGCGAGTGGAGCCAAAGAATTGAAGCTTTATATATTATTGAATGTTGTCGTGATATTTATTGTGGAATGTGCCGTTGTTCTATGTGAAATCGCAATACTTTTTTGACATGATCAGATGATATTATTATTAATAAAATTCTGACAAAACGAAGAACATACAGTGAGTCAGACTACCTTCATTAATGCATATATCGTGATGCATCTTCAGAACATATGACCGTCTATGTCTTGGTAATTTTTATGAAGGCGTCCAACTGGTACTCAGCAATCCCGGTCAAATCAACGACCGCAAGGGTTACGATAGCGGTAGTTTACTCAATTTTCTGCGGGGCTTGATGTTATTTCACCCGCGCGCGGCCTGGTCACCCTCCGGTCACGTCCCCAGCACACTCAACCAACCCTTCCCCGCTCTCGTGCCCAGAACCGCAATCAGTTCGCTCGAATCATCACACTAACGCTGTTACCGATATTGCACCGTTGTGCCTGTTTTTCCAAATCCTATAAATCTACAGAAATTGTGCAGTAATTAAAAACCAAAGGCGAAACGTGCAACAAGGTCCTTTTATCGACTGTTTCTGGCCGGCAGGATAGCGCAGCCGGCCGACTGCACCAGTCGAATCAATAGGTACCACCTCAAAACTACCCACCGTTGATCAATCTAACTGCACTCACAGATGTATATCCCTACTGTACAGAGAATTGTGTCAAACTGTGTGTCTATCCTGACACGGGACGTCAGACCGGTACCCTTCACGTGGAGGACGATACACAGTCTCTATCCACCTCATCAAATGTCCGCCTGTGGTTACGGAGGGGGAGGGGGGTTAGTTTACGTCGGAAATGCCATCGGGATACGTGACTTTTAGGCGACAGATTGCGCTGGGAGTGGTTTTGCCTAGAGGGGCTCGCATACATGTCAGCTTAATGCATGTAATAGCCTACGGGCCTCGTAATGGCTGGTAAATCTATACAAAGGAAGACATAGAAGCCCCCTCTTCCTGCCGCGAATTAATTTGCTTAAATTCCCTCCCATTTCCCCCTCTTGCAACAGTCGCCGATTTTCCTCCCCTTTTATAGATTGATCTGCGCGATATTCGCGGTAAAATGAACCGCCAGGTTGTAGGGCTTTATGGAAACCAATACACTGGCGAGATGGATATCTGAGTGTATCACTCTGCCATCTGCCCCGCGCGAGCCAAATTATAACGAAATGTGCTCCGTTGTTTCCAATTGCCTGACCTTATTTGTAGCTCCCTTTGGCCCTTTTGTGCATGAGCCCCTGAAATCAGGGATCGATGTCGCAGCGCGGGACCCGTGCACATGTAATGAACCCGTGATTATACATGCGCCCACCGGACCGAAAGGACAAGGACTCACACCCCGTCCTCTCTCCTCCCTCCGCGGACACTGTTCTACAGGATCAACATCCATTATTGATCTGGGAGAGAGAAAAAAAAATCGTGTGGTGTACATGCTTGTGTCGTTTCTCATAGATGGACATTTCAATTATTCAGGCGTAACAGTTTTATTTCTGGTGCGGTTTGATGTGAAATAATGACCGAGGACGAGATATGGTGTCTCCGGGGACAAACACGTCCATCCAGCTGTCGAGATACCACGGCTCCACAGAGGTGGTGTTTGTAGCCCCTGTAACGTCACACGGGACACGTAACAGTATTAAAGTCGTAGCCAAAACAACCACGCCACTCCGCCGAATGCTATGATTTAAAGCTATGAATATTCACACAGGCGGACGCCTTTATGAATTATAACAACACCGACTCTTTTCCTCATTAATGTACATAATTTCTAGCAAAAAACATATCTCCTGAGAAAAAGTAAAATGACTACCACACCACGATCTTCCTGCAATTTGACATTTGAGATTTTTTGAAATAGAAGACAGACATTTTTTTTAGCTAAGCTAAATGCCTTACAAATATTAGCTCAGTTACAGAATGGGAAAACTATGAATTTTTAACTTTTCAATTAATAAAGGCATGATATGAGAACGTCGTAACATCGATATACCTATCGATAAAATTCCTGGTTTACCAAAGAATCGATAATCTGTAGAGGCAAAGATGAAAATATCTTTCATTCAAAAATGGAATCAGACGAAAGAAAATCTTCAGTGCGTTTTATATACAGTATGCAAAGTAATTTTTTCCAGCGCTACTCAAAATTTAGGACAACGCAATAGGGGTAATAAAATTACACTTTATAGATACTATGTAAAACCACCCCCACCACAATAACGTTATAAAACAATCATCATTTTATTGTGCGGAACTTGTAAAATGCAAAGAAGATGAGGTAGAAAACAAACTACTGTCATATTCTTTACACAGTATCAAAGAATGTGGCGATTCATGTGTTTTGCAATTTGATAGAAAAAGAGAGGGACAAGCGAACAATCCACAGTTGTGGTCGACTTGTATGTTGAATATTGGCCTGGCTAATTCAGTTTATTTTTTTAAAGATGTACATAGGTAAAATTAGTGCACATAATTTGGCTTAGTTCCTGTTACTATTTGTTGGCTTCTTTGTAAAAAAAAGGGGGGGCTTCACCCTTTACCCATACTGCGTTAAGACTCCTCAAGTCTTATAGTCAAAAACAGCAGTACTGGTAACGCTGCGCTGGGTGTATTCATAATCGCACACACACGGGGGCCCGGGCACACACAGAAATTGAAACACACACACACAAACACACACACGCACGCACGCACGCACGCACGCACGCACGCACGCACACACACGCACGCACGCACGCGCGCGCGTACACAGAGAGAGAGAGAGAAAGAGAGAAAGAAAGACGCACGCACGCATGCACAGAGATAGAAAGATACACACACAGACAGAAAATGACAGAGAGACAGACGGACAGATTAACAGACGGACAGACAAGCCTTAAGCAATACTTGACGTACAGGTGAAAACGTGAGAAGCACACACAAACAATTGCCAATGCATTACTCGAAGCGCATTTCGAAAAAACTTTCTTCATATCCTTCAAAATATCCTATGATCCATGTTTTAGAAACATTTAAAGGTGACGTCTATTCTGGACCCTACGACGGAAGACACAGACATGACAAGAAGATGCGCTGACTGTCAGTATCATCATGCCAGTTCTCTTTCCCGCCGAGAGCTTTCTGTCAGGATTCGGCATGTTTGATTAAATGGCGGGCCTCCAGGGTCCCCGTGTGGCGGCAGGAAATAGGCGAACGCCTTGAAGGAGACAAATGATTATTGCCTTTCGGGGTTTTGTCTTAATAATTAGGAGCCGCGATTTTACAGGGACGCAACCAACACGCAACAAGGGATCCCAAGCGTTAAAACCCAAGTATCCATATTGAATTTTTCCAGGTGGCATTCAGTCGTGATTTCTCTCTCGCTTGGCGACATTTGGCGGCAAAAAACACGAAGCGGCAATTTTCGGGCTGTCAACTTTAATGAATATTCATACGCATCAACATCGATCGCTTGAAAATTCATGCGATGTCTAATGATTGAAAGCAGACTTGATAATTAGTGATGATCACAGTTTTAATGATTCAATAAACGGCAGAAGCCAAACGCATTTATCATGAATGCGGAAGACGCGGCCATGCTGAACCACTAAGATTATGAGTAATGATGACATGGTATTACAGTGCGAAATTAATAATAATTCGGTCACACCATGGGAAAGTTGGCCATATGTGGAGCTGTTCAAAAGCCTTGTTTTGTGTGCACAAGTCGGCAACTTTATATGGTCACCAAATACTGTATAATGTTCCCTTTATTAAAGTATGTTTGTAAAGTACATTTTTCAAGTGTACATTTGTCAAGTGTCTGAATTCTTTCATTCTACGTTGTGTATCAGGAGTCTATGAAATAGTAATATTAGTAATATTTCACCCAAAAGGACGTGATCACCCAGTCACAGGTGTGAAGATTTACATACATAGAAGTATGTCCATACAGATCTAAAGGATACGACTTTGTCAAAACTGTGGGAGTCGTCTTGAAGTCGTGAAAGGGAACAGTACATCTAGAGTATTAATGACTTAACAACTACGTCTGTATGCATATGTGTGTCAAAACACTACCATCAATAAGAGCCTACTATTGGTGTGGCTGAGGGATATGGAGCGACTGTCTTCCAGTACTTGCTCAGATAACCTCAATGCTTCATTAATTGCCCAGCTGCAGCCATGATGTTGAACATTTTGTATCACCCCCGACATCGGTTGTGCTTTTAAGGTGCGGTAATGTTTCCTTTTTAATATGCTTAAGATCGGCCAGCCTGAAATCCAGTCTTCTTAGCTTTAGCCCGCTTCCAATGAGCCAGAGTTAACATAACAAGACTGAATTTTAGGCACGAATTTACCTTTTTCTAAAAAGAACAGCAGCCCCTTCAAAAATCATAGGATTCGAACCCGCAGCTTTGTGATCCTGAAGTAGAGGCACACATGCGTCACTATACCATTGTGCACAAATTGTTTATTCCAGGCTTTCTCGATCATTTCTGTCAGACATTGTACATACTCGGTTACGTGCTTGCATAAAAGTCGGTGACATACGCCTGGCGTCAATAGGTCGCCACTAATCTGACATTCTACGAGAACCGACAACAATCCGTTTTCATTACAATCCCGCCCTATATTCACCCTGAACTATTGCTGTAACCTTTTCCTTCAGAAAATCTAGGATATTACAGGCAACACCTTAAGGCAGCAATGTAACTCTTCATAATCGTAATAAGGGACAGTCTATTATGGAAAAGAGTGGGCAGGATGGAGTTTTTTTTATATTGAAGGGGGGTCCTTGAAAAATATTTTGGACAGGTATTAGGTGAGTATAAGCTCTAAATAGAATGTATTCTGTGTCATTTTTTTTTTCCTTTCAAAATAATGTACGACAAAAATCCAATGCAACGATTCAAGCTTATTGTTCCTTGGTTTCCTTCTTTAAGCCAAAAGCAAATCGCCGTACTATGTCCGATATGTAACCTTTCTGGCTAAGACACTACGAGACAAATATTTGATGTTTTCATGTCTTTAATGTCTGAAATCATGGCTCAGAAGGATTTCCTAGGTGGATGTAGCTGTGTAAACACAACAAAGAGACCGGTGGCAGGAAGCGAGGAGCGTTTGTTTTTGTCGGTGAGTAGAAAGAGAGTCGTGAGGACAGTCTTTTCCTTTTCCTAGCTGGGGATTAGATATGAAAGGACGGGAGGCACATTGAACAAATTGGGAGCGTCGTGCGTTGCCGAGTTGGACATCTTAAGGGATGAACATCAAAAACTGCTGAAGTTATGAAACAAGCTTTATTTTGGTGGCTAATTGGATCGCGGTTATAGGAAAAGGATCTTTCTGAAACTGGAAGAGTAGGAAAATAGACCGAAGCAAGAAAAAGAGATAAGGAAGACAATAAGAAGAAAACTTTGCATGTGGGAATCGTACATAGGCTGATCCTTGCTTTGAGTCTTATTAATAAAACACATAACAAAAGGAAGCGAAGTCAAAGTCATGAAATATGTGCAATATGATACACTAGAACTGTAGAACCTTTTCACAAATGTACACTATTCAGCTACTAGTATTCTATCCAGCAGGAGTACGTTATCACATAGGCACAACGTGTTCAGCACCAAGGACAGGGATAGGACAAGTGCGCCTGCAGCTGCTGACGGAAAAGTTTGGATGAAAGAACGTGTTTCACCCATGAGAAAAATGTAATGTGTGCAACTTTATAGTTGGTTTTGATTATCAGAATTACGGCTCAACACCGCCCTTGTAAAAGCAAGCGTATAGATAACTTAAATACTTTGAAGCGTTGTCACCAATTTTGGGTCAAGTATATTTCGACCTGTACGTCTCATCACACCAAAGTGTGAACTGACCTCCATTTGCGAAAAAGTTGACAAATTATTTTGACATTTCGTGCAGTCGTACTTTTTCAAATGCCGTCATCATCATTCAATCGATAACGGGGCGACCGGGCAACGGGGAAGAGCGACAGGATGAGCCCGAGACGGCAGATGGGGCTGTCACAGTTCACCGTCCCCGCCTGCCCTCCCCCCGGCTCCCGAGGGACCGCCCGCCGACACTTCAGTGTCTCCACGCCATGATTGCCGCTCATGATCTCCGTCACCGAATGTCACGCGATGATTGCCGCGAGGCGCTGATCCAAGCAGCGCGAACTTTTCCAGCAGCTTCGCGACCGGAAAGCTAAATTGATTCGCGACCTCGACAAGCGCGCCGGCGCGCGCATTTCCCGCAAGCGTGGCTTTTAAAAGGGCGGCCATTACGTTCCTGAAAAAAAAAAAACGGCGGGGTGTGTAGATCATCTCGTTTTAGAGATGTACTTTATTTCGATGTGAATCGGTACTTTTCCTGCACGGTGATTTAAAGGTTAACGGCCCACAAAAGGGTCGGATGGAAAAATCGATGTTGTAATGACAGAGCGTTCTATCGGATATCCCGTTTCTTGGCCATTACTCCGGCCATATTTTACGACACCTCGGCCGGGCCCGGTGGTACGTGAGATGAGTAGTAGGTGAGCGGGGCACAGGTGCGGTTGTGGCCGGCGGCGCGTGACGGATTTCTCCGTTGGAATGGGTCCCATCGGACGGAGCGCAACACGGTCCGGGCCAGCTGCGCACCGCACCTTTACTACCGCCTCAGTTTCCCCGGGACAGAACAAGTATTCTCTCTGGTTAACACCTGAACACTGAGTACGGGCCGCGACTTGGGTCATTGAAAAGCAGTAAAAAAATGGTTATCGTAGCTGTTAGCATCATGCGTGTGCCACGGTGCATCAGGCTTGAATTGCTCATTTAGGACCATAGGATACCAAAGGTTAATCCTGAAAATGACTTTAACCAAACCTTGGACAAGTAGTTTACTGTAAAGAGCGTAGCCGGTCAGGTAGAAGTGTCAAAAGTGTCAACAATACCCGAACATCACCACCTAACTTGGTAATGAAGAAGGTTTCTTGGAAAATTTGTTTAAGCAATAATGCTGTTGTTACAGCTCCCTTTGCGCCATTTGATTGTACATTTCCACATTACTCTCTTTTCATTTGCAATTGTCTGTCTTATTTACGTATACGATTATATATCTTTTTTCATATATATATATATATCTTTTCTAAATCCCTGAAATTCGTACAAAGAACAGTCCTCTCCATCATCAAAAAGCCAAACAACAACGAATTCACAACTACAAATTTTCCAATTCGACAGAATCCGTTCTACATTGATGGCTACCAGCACTATAACTTCACCCGGCCAAATGTGTCGCAATGGTGGGCTTTAAAAATTTCGCCTGGAGGGAACTCACGCTCCGCTGCCCGCCCAATTTCCTCCTTGGACGACTACAGCTTCCCACAATAGCGAAATTAAGACGTGATATTTCTAATCTCGAGTAATCGCACCCCATTCATGACCTCTGGCGGGAATATTGCGGCGAGGCTTAGTCTAAATGATTCCAACCTTATCTTTATGAAAGGAGACAGGAATCGTTTGGCAGAGCCAGCCCGTAGTTAAGAGGCGCGGGTATGAAGCGGTTGGCTTAGTGAAAATTAGTACATTTGTCTTGGAAAGAATCGTCTGGCGCAGTAATACCGTTTAATTTGGGTTGCGGAGCCGGGCTGAGATGAGAGCTACGCGCCCAATAGTGCGGGTTGGTCGTGATAGACTGTAGAAGTTAATGACTAGTTTGATGTCTTTGTCGCCAGAGGGAACAGCAGAGCGCCATTCATGGAGAGGCGTGCACCGTTTAGGGCCCGCCATTGTCGGATCAATGGCGCCCTTTTAACCATCTCACTTCACCCATCCCCTGCTGACATTCTTCACACTACTTGTTGGTTGACAACCGTTGATTAATTCCCCGCCGTGTTCCCGAAAACATTCATCATCTCTTTCCGTCTTCTGATCATCAGACGCTGGCTCGGGTACCGGTAAAAATATAGATATATAAACGGCGTGTCCGTATAACCCTGAACTGCTGAAGGGAAAAAAACGGCACGAGAACTAATCAATGTTTGCGGGTACTTAAGATGTTATCTATTTTCAATTATGCTCTCAAGGAGTGCTGTGGCATTTCTACGCCATCGCTCAAGCGGGCGCGGGTTAGTTTGGGCTATTGCGGGCCATCAGATACATGATGAATCGGTTCTCGGCTAACAGTACGTTTAATCTGTTAACCCAGCGCCATCGGGTTTGAGACATAAGTAGATTTGACCACGAGCAAAATTAGTACATGTACGTGTGCATAGTTCTGTTGGTCATTATCAACTGAGCCGGTCACTCAAATCAGCATCGTACAGTATCATGTAAATGTATCCTTTGTTGCTATAACTAAATTTTTGAAACTTGCATCGCTCAACTTTCCGCATTTTTCATTTAAGAAATTGGCAACATCAAACCAAAGCAAGATATACCAAAGGATGTGGCACTTTCGTCTCATTAAGGATTAAAACAAAATAGTGCAGCTCACTATGGGCACAAATTCTCTTTCCTTTGCTCTTACGATGTTTTGAGTGAGTTGTATAATGCTTCAAAATATGAAAAAAAATCAAAATTATATATAGTTTCATTGTCAACCCTCTGTATCATAAAATTAAAAATGAACTGAACTAAACTTCCCAAATAGCAATGTATCTTTCTATAAATTCCACCATGTACCACTGAAAGTATCTCTGCAACTCTACATTCAGCACTTCGTAGACCTAAACTTTCGAACCAAAAAAAGAAGTTCCGTATACCCGCAATTAAAACGCCGAGCAAGATGGATCCTGTGGATTACCGGCAAGAGGCCGCGGTTCGCCCGCGGTAATCACTAGGTAATGACCTTTCCGTGCCGTGCGATCCTTTATACACCCGGAGTTCAGATAGGTGGCCGTAATGGCGGGGCTCAGATGTGGCGGAGATACCGGGGCCACCTCCCTCAAGTCAAACAACTTCTGTTAGGAAGCGTTTAACAGGAAGTTTGCTGTGGGCAGTACAGGGAATACTATAGAAAACGAACGGAGAGGTAGATAGAGAGCATGGTAGTTAAAAAAGGCCCTACAGCTACAATTAGCGCTGGGTTTATCATGTGTTTTCATTCTTTTCTAGATGAAAAGGGCCCACTCTGAAATAAGTACGAGACGTGGTACAATTACATGTACCACAGGAGACAATTTTAACAGCCGTTTCTAGGAAAAAGGCCAAGGGTGGAATGACGGTTGATTGTGTTCGGCCACAGACTGTACATAATAAGTCTAGGTGCAAAATTACAATCACCCCAGAACGTAAACTTATTTTATTCTGCATGAATACTTGTTTACAAGGACAGTTCAATAAAGATCCACTTCCAGTTCTGGTAGGAAGCTGATATCGCACATATATGGTTATTGTACATATTTCCATAATTGACCTAGTACTTTACAGTTTTGAACTCTGAATAGCTTTTAATAGCCAGGAAATAGTTTCATCCCTTTCACTCCATATCTTACGTACTCCCCGTGATTGTCATTTGCTTGTCATGACCAAGTCCAAACTTAAACCAAAAGCCAAAATCAGTTTGGAGAACAAGGCACCTATCAGACACCATCTTCACAACATATAAGTCAAGATGTTTTTGAAATTCAATGATATGTCAGACAGTTAGTGATCTTAAAATGTGTTGAAGCGAAAGCGATTTAGTGGACGTTGCTGCCCAAGGCCTGTGGGCATGCATAGACGCTACCCCCTTATGGAAATTGATTGGTCTTTATGACAAACTATCAATCAGATACACCTCCCTGGGCCAATCACTCCTCACCGTGTCCTATTACTGGTGTTCAAACGAAAACCGTTATTCCGTGTCTGTCGGTCAACTTCCTCGGTTACTGGAGGATGCCGATCTTCAGATCACACAATCTCTTCATTTCTGTACCTTGAAACATTGACACTGTTTAGGTATAGCTTACATTGCATATTGTAGAAAATTACAATTTGTGGTTTGGTAAAACGGTGTTCAAAGTCTGTTAACTTTGCACTTGGAGTAACGCTTCAATGTTCATTATATCCTTATATAAACCGTAAAATGCACTCCTTTTTCATCGATATGACATTAAAAAAAGCTTTTTCATCCAGCCAGAAAGTTGACAAAGTGAAACTTCAACTGGTCTTGCACCGCAGACTTTTTTTATTCAACGTAGCTTTCAATTATGTTGTATGAAATATACATAGAGAAGGTGTTGAACAAATTCAGTCACACGTTTGTTTTAACGTGCAAAACAAGGTGCCACAGCTTGACCTTTCGGTTCAAATTGGTTAGTTACATCTAACCTTCCTCTCCAACTCTAGTCGTTAAACACCTAACACTTGGATGAACAGCCGGCCCTTCGGCCAATCTGGGGCATAATTGCGCGACCCTACTTAAAAAGCTGGGCCGGGGCTCGACCCCTGACCATCGGTCACAGTAATAAAATCTCCGCGTTAATCATAACTCCGGTGCGGGAGGATTACGATGTACCAGGTGACTGGCTACAGTAGCGGCGCCGGTGTGGCAAAGGTCCCGTGCTCGGTCAGCGGAAATTGATAGTCAATCTTCATGTTATTTTTGATAGGTGTGAACCTTATGATGGAGGGGCCGAATAGATGAATATTATTTTTTTCATCCGGGGAAGAGTCAACGACCTGTCTGTAACTAGTGTGCGGTAAAACGTTGATTGAGGAAATGAGAGCTATACTGTCACAACTAGTCTCTGTCGGACTTCTTGGGTTGCCGGAAAATACCAGAAACTGGCTCAAAAGGCTGAATAATCAACAGGAGTTAGCCGACCAAGGAGATACTCATTTGCAAATGTCTAGGCCTAGGCTTATATCAAATTACCCAGCCCAAATGGCCAGTTTCAAATTCTACTACTTTACCAGCAATCCAGGAATTATGGTAAAGACAAGTTTCAGCTGCATCGAGAAAACACTCAAATTTGAGTTTAGAAAACAGAAAAGACTGAAAGATACAAACACAGACATCAAGTACGCCATTATCACCAACACTAGCCGGCTATATGACGCACAGCTCACCCTCAAGTGTAAAACGTTAAGTGTCAACGTTCTTATGTTTATGTCTGAGTGCCCTTACAATGTCTGTAAGGTTTGATATTCCAAAGAATATGACGTTGAGTTCTGATGAAGGGTCTTTGGTGCTGCTTGACTATTAAAAGCCCGTGTCGTATGAAATGGTAGTCATAACATGGGACTCTTACAACGGCTGAATTCCCTCCTTTATACAGCAACATCAGTCGCGAATGGTGTAATATGGTGCATCAAGTGCATGATCATATTTGTGATCAACCATCGTAAAAAAGACTCAGACAAAAAGGCTTTGTTGATCAAACGCGCGCATGGCAACGCATGGTCTGGCTTTCCACGTGAGGTTCATGTTTGTCGGTGCCTACAATCCAAACAGTTTGAAATGTTTTGAACAAAACACGGTGGACAGATGTTTCTGGACGTCAGTATGTTCGTACATGATTAAGAGGGTTTGAATAGCCAATTGT